>NC_056741.1:1130007597-1130360097 GCF_019279795.1 Protopterus annectens | reverse complement strand
GTAGAAAGGGAGTGGTTAGAGCACTGCAGTCTGGTTTTAGGTACTTGTAGGAGAGGCTGCCTACATAAGCTAGAGGAAAGAGAAGGGCAGGAGTTTTCTTTCCGGACCCAATGAGCTGATTGGCTCCTTGCTGAACTGGCAGCCAGTTAGCTTTGGTTAGTGTAAGACAGAAGTGTACATATTTTGGGGAAAGGATAATGAAGTGGCAGATGAAGCTGAAGATTGGATGGTGGTAAAGTTTCTTTTGGAGGCAAATGCTGCAAGAGGTAGGCAGCACACAATTTGGGCTCGAATAATTCCTTTGCTAATTGCATTTTTATGTTGAATAGGAGAGGAAAAAAAGAGGATAATTTTTTGGCCCAAAAGAATAGGGAGTTTTTCTCTTTTCTGGATGTTTTTCAGATGATGGTGGAAGTTAAATGAGGGATCAAGCCAGACCATTAGTATCTAAAGGTGTTAACCTGCTTAGTGGCATTATTAAGGTGGTCAAGAATAAGAAGTGATTTGAGGTTCATTTGCATTTTATTGGAGGTTTTGAAGAGCATAGCTTTAGTTTTTGAGGAGTTAAGTAATATATATATATATATATATATTTTTTTTATATTGAGCCAGTTAATGAGGGAGCAGAACTCATTTTGCAGACAATGCTGAACTGAGTGGGTTATGTGTTTGCAGTGATAGATAAATATGTCATCAGTGTATAGTAAGACTGGAAGATGAGGAAGGTCGAGCATAAGATTAAAAATGAAGACAATAACAGGGGCCAGTATGGAGCCTTGAGGGGCTCCTTTAAGAAAGAGGGTGGTGGCTGATGGACTGTTGTAAATATTTGCTGAGAACTGATGGTTGGTTAGGAAATTTTGGAACCAGGGAAGAGTGTCATTCCTAATCCCGATGCTAGTGAGGTGGTTAAATAGGACTGGGTTGTCAACCAGGACAAAGGCTCTGGTAAAGTCTATAAATATGGCTAAAAGGGTGTGATCAGTGAAGGTCAAATGCAGTGCTGTGATTAGCCCAGGAACCAAGTTACATGGAAGAGAGGAGACGGTTTTGACTTATGCTGTTTGAGAGTTGATCATAGGTCAGTTTGTCTAAGATTTTTTTTTTCTCAAGGGTTGGGAGGATGGAGATTGACCAGTAATTACTGGGTAGCTTGTGGATGGATTATTTGGGGAGAGGTGTGATTTTTCTGTTTTCCATATATTGGGCATACAGTTTTGAGTTAAGCAAAAGTTTTAGGTATGCAGCAGAGGAGGAAAAAAGTACTCCCTACATTGGATTATGAACCAGTGGGTGAGGGTGTCTGTCTTTGCAGGTGAGTCAAGTTTTCATTTTCAAGGAAAGGTATAATATCCTTGGTTATAATCTTTTTAAGTAGAAGAGGGAAGTATAAGGGTGAGATGATGGAGAGGTTGAGTAAGAGAGCAAAGTATGTGAGCCGATGTAGGGGAAGGTGAAGAAGTAATATTTATTTGTGATTATGTAGGAATGTAATGAGATTTCAAAGGGACTTTTTGCAATCAAGGTATATGTAGAATCTTATAGGAAGTAATCACTTAGTTTGGGAGGGTGGAAAGAGAAATGAGAAATAAGTGAGGGGTTGCTTGTGATTATTAGATAAAGCAGTGAGAGATATGATGAGGAGTGATGGGGTGTGGTGGATTCAGAGACAAGCTGTACAAGATTAAATGCATTGAGAATTTCAAGTATGCAGTTCTGCGAAGGGCCAAGAAGATTGAGGTTAAAATCACCAAGAAGGATAAGATGTTTTCTACTCTGAGCAGAGAAGGTTAAGTTCTTGAGTAGGTTATTAAGTGTCTGTAACATAGCAAGAGGATGGTGATTGGCAAAAGCTAGAAGAATTAGAGAGCTAATTGTATTATAAACCAATCTGGAATGGAATCTGAGGAGACATTACTTTAAGCATGGAGCTCTATGTTGATATTTGGTTTCAAAATATAAGAATACCTACTCTTTGCCTTAATCCTGCCCTGGCATCAAGAAAGTAATCATAGAATGAGAAGAAAAGGCCAGTGGAGGGATCTTGCTGCTTAAGTCAGAATTCAGTTATAGCAATGATTTGGAGACTGTGAATAGTGATAAGAAAGATTAGCTGGTTTATTTTATTTTGAATATTGGTGTATTAATATGGAAGAAGGACAATGTGATTGGGCCTGGATTTGACTCAATGTTGCTACGTAAGACTAATAGGAGGAGTATGGTTATGAACTTTTTGAGGAATTTCGGAAGTTTTATGGGGCATTTAGTGGTAGATGGATGCCAACTGTAGTGGCAGAACTTTGAATGTATAGAATGGGATGAGTAATCGATAGGATAGTAGTGGAGGGAAGGAGTGTAGAGGGGTTTGTAGTACAGCTGGAGGGTAGAGTGAATAGGAAGTTGTAGAGAGTATAATGACTTTAGGGTAAGTGGTGTTGAAATACACTTGTTTGGGGTGAAGATGTTTGAGAGTGGTGAGTACTTAGGTGAGATGGGCAGTAGCAGGAAGAAGCAGAACATGAAGAAAGAAATTTTCTTTGACATTTTTTAAACAATACATCTATTACATTTTTAAACAATACATCTAATAGTATATAAAAATTCAGTATGTGTTCCTGTCATGAAGGAAAGTGGGAGATGGGCTTTAAATGGGAGAGGTTAAGTGGGAGAAAGGGAGTGGGGAACAGGCTGGATAAATGAGGGAGTCCCAGGGGTGGCTGTGGAAATGGGGGTGGAAGGAGAGTGAAATGGACAAAGAATCAGGCTGAGTGTAATTCATTCAGTTTGAGCAAGCTCAGAAGAACCAGGGTCTATCAGAATTACCACCACTCTTCCAGCAAGTTAAACCAGATTAATATAACATAAACAGAACACAATCAGTGTGTGTTAGACTACATTAATATTTAACTTTCAGAAACAATAATAATAACAATAAAATATCAAGCAGTGTGCTGTAAAAATAGGGAAAAAGAAACAAACAAGGGTACTTAAGTAATTCCTATGGTCATACAAAACATAAAACCATATTTCAGACTTTTAACACTTTAGGTAGGTTCCTGCAAAATAATACAAAAGTAGGACTTTGTTATTTTTTTAAAGGGGTTTATCTGTTTGCTTGAAAGAAGCCAGTTAATAAAGGAGGCATGATAGATGCGTTGTTAAAAAAGTTGTAGCAGAGCCAAACACACTTCAGGCAAAGTTAGAGATCAGATCTTAGTCCTTAAAGAAGGATATGCAGGAGATATTTGTAAGTTTAGATAATTTTAAGTATACCCACACAATGTGTATGTATATTGATTGATCTCTGTATATGGCTGTAGTGAATTTAGTCAAAACACCCAAACATCAATGTTCAGAATGTTGACCAGAAAATATTGATGTTGCAAATGTTGGCACACTACTACACATGCCTTGAGCAACAGCCTCATGCATGCAAAAAATAAAAGTAAAACAAAAGTAAAAAACATTTTTATTTCCAGAGGGCAAGCCTCCTGCGACACCCTTGTGCAGGTCTGTGCCCCCCACACCCCTTGCTAATTATATATACTAACTCTAAGACCCCACAATATTAGGGAAAGGGCATATTCCCCAACTCCAAGAAATGTACAATCTCACTCACACACCTGTCAAATAAACAGATGTTGACCAAAGCTTAGTGTCAATATCTCTCTCTCTCTATACATATATATATATATATATATATATATATATATATATATATATATATATATATATATTAAATTAACAATTGATCGTATAGCAAGTATGTTATTTTAAGAGCAAACTCAGAGCAAGGGGTGAAGAAGAACACATATCTGCTACAAAGGTCTGATAAATGTTGGGTTATCTCTCTGGCATCTCCTTCAAACTAACAGAAAACAGGGATTCTAACTAGGACAACATATAACAGATACATCTAATGTGGAGGGATGGGCTATATAATATTTGAAATATCTGCCCTGTGTTATTTCTTGACCCCTTTAAATCTACAGTGCATGTATTTTATGCACTGTACGCCTGCATCTATTCTACACACATATATATGGGAGGGTGTTCATAATTATGTAAATAAATAACTATTCCATAGCTGTATATACTATGTGTGCTTTTGTTTATGACATGAAACAGATTAAACTGTGAGCTAGTCTGATGTTTGAAATGATAAAATATGATTTTAAAACTGCAGGATACCATGCATCACTAAGCTGTATAAATGGAGGGAAACTTTCAAAATCAGATGTTCTATCTATCTATCTATCTATCTATCTATCTATCTATCTATCTATATAAAACAATCATTTTTCTTTAAGTACTGAATTGTAATCATGATGCTTTTTTTCAGTGAAGCTGTGACTTTGTACAGAATTTCAGATATACTGCCTACCTCTGTGGTAGAATGCAACACAGAGTATATACTCTTTAGTCAAAACCTAGCAATGAAGTAATTCACTAATTTTTAAAAGAACGTGCACACACAATACTAATGTAATGAGTTTAAGTTAAAAGAATCTTTTGTCTAAAAGTTAAGTCTATACTTTTTATAAAAACTGCACCTGGACTGGGCGCCACACTTTCAGTTTTTAAGTCTGAGTCTATCTGTAAGGACAGAATGTGTCAATTCATAAATTATCATCAGTAAGTGCATGACTATAAATGGCAACTAATTCAATGTTTATCAAAAATTAATAAATGAATTTGCTAGCTCACTGTACCTGCTGATGCGGTAGTGGTGCTGCGGTAGAGTTGTCGCCTCACAGTTGGACATGGCCTGTTCAATTCTCAGTTAGAGCATCTTCTGTGTGATGACATGCATGAACGGGTGTTCCTTCGTTGAAGGTTGTGCGTTAGGCCTGGCAAGTCAGCACGTAAAACTCTACTGCCAATCATTAGTGGACCGGAGTTTCGCTGTGGCGACCCCTAACCGGGAAAAGCCGAAAGACACAACAACTGTACCTGCTGATGTATAAGTTGTACAGAAAAACATCCTTTATTATATATGGTAAGTCAGTGGTCCTGGAAAACCAACCTTAATTTTAATGAATTCAGTGTAGGCTCCACATGAAGCCTACATGGAGTTTACATGTTTGCATGGTGGTGAGAGGCGAGTGGCAGTGTGCAATGCATATTAATGCTGCACTGCGAATCTGAGCTAGGTTTCATGGCTGGCAAAAGTATTGCTGGCCCGTAAACTGTGTATGCGAACGTGGATATCAATTCTGTTTCAAGCAGAGCAACTACATTCCCCAGATTTGTGTGAAATGCCACAGTGATCAACAGATCTTCACAGATAGCTGTCAGTCTGTTAGTGTAACACATTTCCACAAAGGCTAACATAAGGTGGGGACAGCTATCTAGAAATAGGAACATATTTGACATAGGTGTCACGTAGAAATGTGTTAGATGAAACTCAAACATACTTCTAAACCTATTAGAGCAAGAAACGTGGACAAAGCCATAAATAAGGGGGAGGCAAAGGACACAAAATAGAGACAGATATTTGATATTGCTCCTCCAGACTTAGAAAGTTGATAGAATGATAGGCTGCACAGTAGCCTGCACTTTCTGAACAGAAGTTTGAAACTCAAATGTCTGTCATCAGTTTCTGACTTAAAAATACAATGACATGCCAATAATTTGCCAGAAAACCAAAATGTTATGAGGAAAAGATCAGAAATATGAGATAAAAGCTGGACATTCTTCACAAATCAGGACATTTGAGCATTATGAGCTCAAAAGTATATAATATTGAGTCACATCAGTCCTGAGATCACCCCAGTGATATGGCAGAAAGCATAAATTTGATAAGAAACACATCTGGACATCCTGGGAATATCTGGACAGTTGAGAGGCATAAATGCGAAGTATATGGTTCAAACAGAGTACAGGACAGTATACCTACAGTGCAGTGTATTGTGATATCCCATTCCTAGCATTATGTACTGAAGTTCTGTAAGTGATCTGTCATGTAAAATGAACATTCAGGAGAAGTGTGTGTATTGAACAGGAACACACACATGAATGGTAGGAATGAACACAGGGAAAGAGGACAGGTGAAACAACCTAATGTACAGCAGATGAGGGCATGTCAATGGAAGATGGTTGTAGCAGCAACACCAAACACATATCTGTATGGTACAGTAGGGATTGTACAATGAAAATGTATTTTATGTGACTGTCACACAAGGTGACATAGCAATAGGGAGAATGTGTGTGTGAGATAAGCATCCTTACATAAATAATGCAAAAGATATCTATCAGGGATTTGACATACAATTGGGGAAGGTTGTTTATTGTGAGGCTGTGCAAACTAATATGTCTGAATATGAGTGTACTCTAACAGAGGTCTCCAACAAGTTCAATGCAGGTAAAGGCTCACTGAAAACATTACAAGAAACAGCCATGATCATGGACAATATCAGAATAATACCACCAGTAATCCCATCTGATGTAACATATATGATTTACAGTGATAAGAGATGAGTCTACACACACGCACACGCACACACACACACACACACACACACACACACACACACACACACACACACACACACACACACACACACACACACACACACACACTCACACACTTGAACAATATTACAATACACTCTATGAAGGTAACCAAGCACACTGTCCTGGCATGGTAACATCTGCTGGAGGTGTTAGGATGGACACTGCTATACCTGAATGCAACAGTATAGGCAATACAGGCTAGTTGCCTTGTGTGCATTTTATATTTATATATATATATATATATATATATATATATATATATATATATATATATATATATATATATATATATAAATATATATATATATATATATATATATATATATATATATATATATGGGTCTGAGACTAATGAGCGAACGTCCATTTCACTGAATCTGAAACGGCCGTGCATACTCACGCGAAAGTGCTTTTCACTGAAGCACTTTCGTGTAAGTATGCCTGGAGGTAGAGGGAGTTGTGGGGTTGTGACTGATGTGGAGATTTTACTACTGTGCGATTAAGGGAATTTTTCCCTTTTCCCCACTGTATTGTGATCTCGGAGTGAGAATAATAAAGTAGGGGTGTGTGGGGCTGCAGGGGGGCTTGTCCCCCTGCATAAACCCTTTTTTATTTTTTTTTTTATGTTTTGTTTTTAACACGCTTTAACGAAAGTGCTTTTTCGGTAAAAGCACTTTCGTTAAAGTGTGTTCGGGTAAGTTGGATTCGGACAGTTGAACTTTCGTTCAACAGTCCTAGATCCATATATATATATATATATATATATATATATATATATATATATATATATATATATATAGCATGATCCACACTGTCATGCATGATATACATGCCATTAATGTTGTCAAACATCTATGTATGTAGTATGTGCATAAGCAGAGCAGGTAGCACACATGCATCTGGTGTAACAACTTGATTGGTGTTCCACACCATTAGACAGTCATGTATTGTCCCACAGAAAGAATATCCACATATGGCCAATAAGGTGTGTAACAGCTCACTGTGACAAAGATGGTATACTTCTGTTATACATCACTGGAAGATGTGTCGGGAGGTACATGAAGAAGGGTGCAGTGTACACAGTTATTTGCATGATGAATGCTGGGAACCATGAAGGTATTATGGCCACTGATGTGGATGTCCTTCACATACCCAGTACTTGTTCTACATTCAAGGGAGTAGTCAGCACTGTGACCACATACTGGTGGATGTACCACTTACCATCTACCCCAGCATATGGGTCACATACCTATTGGTCTGATTATAGGGTGTGATGTCCACTTTATAGTCGGGTGGTGTATTTGTTTTCTGAATTAACAAATCCACCCCCCCATGTGTCTTGTCAATGCAGGGGTTGTTATGCCTGTGGCATCAGTATTTGGTATGTGTTACTACTGTCTGTAGTATACTGCTATCAGAGTTGGAGTCGATGATTGCCCACATTCTGCAGTCCTTCAGGCAGCTGTGTGGACAAAGCATGTGTATGTCATCTGTGATGTCCATCACTTGAGTAATGAACAGGAAAGAGCCTAGGAGACAGCCCTCATCACTGGACCTGAGGTATAGGTCATGTCAGACATGTTAACATAGTGAGATGCCACATGTGTGATACACTGGTCTACCCATTTTGGTGATATAGCTGTTTATGGCCACATATGACAGTGTTGAGTGAATACTTCAGTGTGGATTTGTGTCAAATGCCTTGACCTGGTCATATTCCACAAGATGATACTGTTGTCATCATGCATGCCCTCAATGACCTCTTTGAGGACATCTATTGGATGTAACAGACATGATGGAGCATTAACAACTCACACAGGTCTGTTGCTACAGCCAGAATATGACTATTGTACATGCTGAAGCGGTCCATGAGCACATGTTGGTCTACCTCACAGTTGAGGAGAGTCAGTATGTCTATACATGGTGGTATCAGGTGCTGTCCCCTATACTCAGATTGATGCATGTTGATATACTCCCTTGTATGAGAATATAGCCTATGTGGAGAGTGTGTTGAGGTGTGTATTCAAACATAGCAGGAAGGTGTATGTACTGAGTCATGCCATAGGCAATCTGTGATGTTGTCACAGGCCATTGCTTCTTTGTGATAGGCCTGGATGAAGGTAAGAGAGTGCATAAAGCCTATCATGATCTGACCTACAGTTTCGACACAATCCCCCATGCAGGTATCATTGAGAAACCCTCCTAGCTGGGGATTAACCCATACATCAATAGATGGGTAACCAATTGGCTCACCAACAGAACACATACTGTGAAAGTTGGTGAATCAACCTGTACCAGTAGAGCTGTCACTAGTGGCAAACTCCAGAGATCTGTACTTGGCCCTTTACTGTTTGGACTCTATTTCTTGACAGATAAGGCTAATGTATATGGCCTTTTGCTAACCAAATTTGCTGTTTCTTGCATATTGGGTGCAGTCATTGAGTCCTCAAATCATGGTAACATAGTACAGGAGGAGCTAAGATAGAGAAACAAATGGGGTCAAAAACACATGATCTACAACTAAATGCAGATATGTGTCTTTTTTTTATGTTGTCTTTCTGAAAAGTGGAATTTCATGTTAATCACAGCATTGACAACAGTCCTACTATGCTGACATCTAGTGATTCCAGCACTAGGAACACATGTAGGTAGCACTCTGACCTTCAACCAATAAGTATCCACACTGGTATTGAAAGCCTATGTTGTGCACATCATGCGCCATGCCATCATATCCAGACCTTAGGACTGTATGGCAGCACTGTAGTCAAACCTCATAAGAGCAGTAATAGAGTATAATGTTCTCATTTGCATGTACCTTACTAGATACAGCTGGAGGGACCACATGGCTTTCTCAGCAAGGTAACACAGAGCCTAGAAACCATGAAATGATATATGTTGATAGGGTTAAAGCCATGTCACTGTAATCTGGTAGGATCTATATTAGATAACCGAACATTCAAAAGTTCGACTGTCAGTGGTCAACACCATATGATCGAACTTTTAAAAGTTCAAATATCTACTAAAAAATAAACTACACAAATAGATCCTAGGACTGTATGACAGCACTGTAGTCAAACCTCATCAGAATAGTAATAGAGTATAATGTTCTCATTTCCATATACCTTACTAGATACAGCTGGAGGGACCACAGGGCTTTCTCAGCAAGATAACACAGAGTCTACAAACCATGACATGAGATAGAGTTAAAGCCATGTCAATGTAATCTGGTAGAGTCTGTATTAGATAATTAAACTTTCAAAAGTTCAATTGTCATATGGTCGACACCATATGATCGAATTTTAAAAGTTCAAACATCTAATTAAAAAAAACAAACTACACAAACAACCTACTTGAAGATTTTAAGCAGGAGGGGAAGCCTCCCTGCACCCCCCACACCCCTTCTCTTTAAATATACCAACTCTGAGATTGCACTACAGTGCAGAAAAGGGAAATCTTCCCATTCCTCGCTGTACGGAGATCTCCATTAAAACGTTTGAACTTTCAAAAATCGATCATATGGTGTCGACCATATGACACTCGAACTTTTGAAAGTTCAATTATCTAATATAGACCCATCTGGTATAGGATGATGTCTGCCAGGTCTCCAGGCCAGAGTCCAATCCTGCCCTAGTGAAAGTACTGTATATCCAAAAAGCTGATATAGCTGATGACATTAGCAATATCTGTTGAGAGGAATATGGTAATAAAAGTGTCCCACATGCTGGTGTAAAAGGCTCACTGTAATGTCATACAAGTGCTCATACACAGACACACGCTATTGACTGCTCTGAGAATATCACAACACCTACCTAAGTATGCAGACTACAGAATTCAGTATTTTATGCAAACATCACAGCACAAGTTTGGCAGCACAGCACAAGTTTGACTTCTAGTGCCTCAGACAACAATTTATAGCTGATGAAATCAGCAGAGTCTGTTGAGGAGAATATAACAGTGTCACACATGCTGGTGTAAAATGCTCTCTGTAATGTCAAGCAAGAGCTCACACACACACACACACACACACACACACACACACACACACACACACACACACACACACACACACACACACACGACTGCAGTGATAACAGAACCCCTACCTATCTAAGTACATGGACTACAGAACTCAGTACTTTACACAAGCGCCACGGTACAAGTCTGATTTTTACAAGAGTGCAGGTGAACTTATAGTAGATGACATATGCAAGCCATATGGGAGATAAGATTTTGATTAGGCTTCATGAAATGGATGTGTTGGCATTTCAAGAGTCAAAATACTGTCACTCCATGGTACTGGAGCAGTAATTATGAGATACACACATCTGCTCTTCTGTCTATAAACACACACATGCAGTTGACTGCAGTGGGAAGAGAACTTCCACCTATCTAAGTACACAGACTACAGAACACAATACTTTATGCACACACCATAGCACAAGTCTGACTTTTACAAGAGTGCTACGTGAACTTATAGTAGATGAAATCAGCAGGCCATGTGGGAGACAAGATGTTGGGTGGGCTGCATGAAATGGATGTGTAGGTATCTGTAATAATCAAAATACTGTAAATCCATAGTATTGTAGAAGTAACTGTGGGATACACACTTCTGTTCAGATTAAAGTGGTGAAATGGGGTAGATAGGAAAATTATGAAATGGGAAGCAAGCAGGGGGAAGACCAACGGGAAAGCAGGAAAGGAATGTGCAGGAGGGTGGCAGGAAAGAACCATAGCTATCCATTTCTTTAACATTTTAAACTGAACATATGTCCAAAATATTAACTGAATTTGGACTGTCACCTCTAGAGATAGGGGTGAGCAAACACAATCATGTTGTATAGCCAACTGGACCAGATCAAGTGTGTTAAGAAGACGTGTACAAAATGGAGAGCTATATATGGGATATTTTTTTTGGACAGGTGCCCATTTAATTTTTATTTCACTGAGAGAGAGGAAAGTTGGGGAAGGGATATAAGTATGTCTGTGTCAGGTAAGTTGAGTAGGTGAGGAAGCAATTCCAGACATACAAGAGAAACAAGACAAGAGACAGGGATGGTGATGGACATAAAAGCTTGGGGGACACCATGGTTGGGGTGACGGTTGGGACATATTTATTTTTTTATTTGTTTTACATTTGTTATCCGGGAAATTCCAACTGGACCAGGTTCATTTTCAGAGGAGGCCAGGGGAGAAAAGCTCCGGTATTTAGTTATACAAAAATAATACAGCAAATATAACACACAAATAAAATGAAGTAAAATGATTACAACATATGTGTTGCGCATAGTAATAAAACAAGAAATTAGTGAAACACTCCAAATAAACAATGATATGAAAAAATAGTAGAATGTCAATAGCAGTTATACATTGTTGTCCATTGGTATGGGAAGAAATATATCAAGCAATTCAACAGGAAAAAGTTTGACTTTTCAAATAAATAAAGCATGCAGGTGACCAGGGAGCAAGTGGGGGAGTTAATAGCAGTGTGGGTATGTTTATGTGATACAAGGGCATAACCAGGTGCTAAGAAAATATGATTTGAGGGAGTATTTGAATATGGTGGGGGAAGGGGCAGTGAACATAGAATGGGGAAGGGAGTTCCAATTTCTGGCAATGGTGTGGGAGTAGAGGGCTTTCCCTGCATTATTATTAGCCTTGGTGATGCGGAGGAGAGATTTTTCACTAGCTCTAAGGTACCGGTTTGCAGTATAGTGAGTAAGAAGCTTAGATATTGAGGTTTTTTTTTCAGGGTATTTGAGAATATTGTAGGCTGTAACCAGCTGGTGATAGTTAAGCAGCTGTGGTAGCTCAAGCCATTTTAGTTCTTTTAGTGCAGTACAGTGATGGGTTCTATAGGATGAGTTTGTGGCAAACTTGGCTATTTTATTGTAGCACGATTCTAGTTTGTCTAGGTCACACTTTCTGATTTGGGTGAAGATTGGTGTTGAGAACAATAGAGTAGAGAGGAGGCAGCTTTGTGCTAGATTGACTCTAGCATTTTGTGAGAGAAAGAACTTGTGCCTGCACAGAGAGCCCAGCTTTTTGTGTACTAATTTTATGGTATGTGAGATGTGGACATCAAAGTGAAGATTATTGTCAATTTCAATGCCCAGAAGTTTGGTGTGGTTGGAAGGGGAGATGGTGGTGCTGTCCTTAGATGTAATGGTAAAGGAGAGGGGGGTTGATCTATTAAGGGAAAACAGCAATTTTGTCTTCTTGGGATTTATAATCAGTTGGATACCCGAGATCCATTTTTCTACAGAGTTGAAGGTATCCTCAGTGAGTGTTTGTAGGGTGGTGGGAGAAGAGGTGGAGCAGATCAGGGTTGAATCATCTGCATATTGAATGCGTGTAACATGCTGCACTGAGCTATTGAGGTTGTTTGTGAATATAGAAAATAGTAGTGGGTCCAGTATAGAGCCCTTTGGGACTCCTATGGTGGTTGGAAGTTGTGGAGACAGAGTTTCTTTCCACTGGATAGATTGTTGCCTGTCAGATAAGTAGCTTCTGAATGAGGTTATAATAGAAGAGGTGAAGGATAGTGATGTTAGTGAGTCTAGAAGGATGGAGTGGGAGACCATGTCAAATGCCTTTGAGAGGTCCAGGAAAATGGAGGATACATATTTGTTATTATTCCTGTGAAGGTTGAGATGATTAGAGAAGGGCAGAAGGGTGGTGGTAGTGCTGTGATGTGGATGGAAACCATGTTGTGTGGTAGATAGGAGATTGTGTGTGTTAAGAAATGTCATCATCTGCAAGTGGATGCATTTCTCAGGAATTTTAGATAGGGGACATAGGATGGCAATAGGTTTGTAGTTGGAGAAGTCATAGGAGTTACCTCCTTTATGGAGAGGAATGATGTGAGATACTTTCTAGAGTTTGGGTATTTAGGATTCTAGTATGGAGCAGTTGATAAGGATGGAGACAGGATATGATAGGGAGTCACTAGCCATTTATAGGTATGCAGCAGGTATTTTATCAGCTGCCAGTGTGGTTGGTTTGAGTTTTAGGAGGAGTTTTTTGATAGTTGAGGTGGGGACAGGTGATAGGCTGAAAGATGGGGTGCTATGAGATAGGTTGAGTTGCAAATGAGGTAGGCTATTTTTGGTTATTTGACTGGACAGGACTAAGTTGGACTTAGTAAAATGGTTATTAAATTGAGAGACTATGTATAGGGTATTGTCTGTAGAGTTAAGAGCTGGAGTAGTGGTTTTGCCTGGCTTTAGTAGGGAGTTAATGGCATGCCAGAATTTTTGTGGGTTCTTTGAATATCTGCTTTGGACACTAAGAAAATAGTTTTGATTGTTTATTTTGGTTTCAGCCATGGCCTTCTTTCTAAGCTGTTAATAGTATTGTCTGGAGCTAGGGGTATTATCAGTTTTCCAGGCTTTATCTCTGGCTTTTAACAAGGCTCTAGTGTCCCTACTTAGCCAGGGTGCATAGCTGGTCTTAACTCTGATCTTTCTGCTGGGAGCAAGACTGTTAAAAATGTTGGAGAAGGTGGTATTGAAGTAGTCTACTGCCTGGTCTAACCCCAAGGTTCGTAGTGTTTCCCAGTTGCAGTGGCTTAGGAAAGTATTTAGGTATTGTGGGGTAAGTAAACAAAGAAAGTGGAAAAAAGTGCCAAAAGTAAACTGATAACCAAAAATAAGGCACTGGAAGGTTCACCAGAATAAAATCCACTGTTTTATTGATCGCACACGATATTACAAAACGTAAAGCACATCCAGAACGTATTAACTGTATCACCGTGTTTTCATCACAAAAACTTCTTCAGATGAGCATACCAACTTCTGAAACCCCTTTGTATACAGAAACATCCCCAATTAATAAATTAACAAACAATTATACTTTTAAAAACACAGTGCAAAAAAGCTATATACACAAACAATGAAACACAATAAATACAGAAGTGCATAGAAAATTATTTGTTGGTCAAGCAGGAATCTTGTAAAAAAACATACATTATTTACAATTTGTAAAAACTTGTAAACAAAAAATGTTTAAAAACTATAAAACCTTTATAAAACCACATTTAAAACACTGTTGTGTAGGTCATACAAAATGTAAAGCAGCATCTTGTACTAGTTTGTAGACAACTGGTTTGGGGTGATTATGGTGTTTATGGAGTAGGAAGTTGGGGAGATGATCACTTAGATCATCTGGGAGACAGCCTACCATATAGTTTTGCTTGGGATAGTTGGTCAGTGTCCAGTCCAGTATAGATTCTGTCAAAGGAAAAATATACATTAAAAATTATCAAAACACGGTAGGTTCAGGTTAAGGGCACTTTAATCTTGCAGCAAGGAGACAAAAACGTGCTAATACAGAGTTTGTCTAACCAGAAACAGGAAATGCATTCATTTTTATAGGTTATCAAATTAATCCTGTCCTACCATGCTGACGTAACAGATTACCACCTTTTCATCATCATCTGCTGACCATCTTTCCCATGAATTTCTGCTGATTTAAACAATTTTTGTGTGAAACTTCCTGAGGAAAACAATATGGCCTTGGTTACTTTCAGTTAGATACTTGTTATGTTAAATTCAAGATACTACAGCTAAATCAAGCACAATGCTAGCAGTTCATTTCTCTAATAATCCTTTGTCTACCTTATCTCTAAATTACTGCAGCTGCAGAGGTTCCCATCCTCTGGACAAGGCTGTTTGTCTAGAATCATTACATTTATAATATAGCATATTGTTCATTCATATGCTTCTGACCTAACAGATTAACACCTGCTTCTCAAGTACATTTCCACAAGGCATAAACAAGAATATTGCTGTGCTAGCAGTTACTAGGTCAGAGGGCAACTTGCAAGTTTCAGTAAGCATGCTGCAGTTTTAGAAAAACATCTTTTCAGTCTCATATGAAACTCAATTTGTATAAATCACAGTGCATGAAAAATAGAATGAAAAGCATATTAAAAACACTTGATTATTAATTTGGCATTAAGCATACACACATTAATACATATTTTTCTAACATCTCCCTCCTGTTAATACTTTTTATTCTATTTTCAAAAAAAGATACACAGCTTGCTTCTTTTCCTAACCTCCTCCATTCAGGATTTGCAATTAAGAAAGTCATTCAGTTTAAACTTTTATGAAAATGTCTCGCATTCTAGCAGCTCTTCAAATTCAGTACTTTGATACATAGTCTCAGATATGGATATATCTATGAATTCTTTAATTAATTTATTCATGCAGGGGATTCTGCAACAAATACAAACTCCTATTAGGAGTAATCCTACCCCAATAGCAATCAGTATGTTCATAAAAATGGAGCCCCCCCCCCCGAAGGTATTCTGAAAAAACTCTGTCAGAGAGTTTGGGCCTGGTTTGGTCATGGCAGACACTTGCTGAATCACCTCGAGATGGTCGTTGATCTCATGCTGATGGTCAGGAATGAACGCACAGCACTCTTCTTTGATTAAAGCACAAGTTCCGCCTCTCGCCGCTATGGTGAAGTCAAGAACCATTCGGTTTTGAAGCACTACAGTTCTCATGGCATTCAGTTCATCAGTTATCAGTTCAAGGGCAGAAAAAGTTGCATTACTCATTATTTCGAGACGTTTGGACAGTTTTCACAGCTCCCATATTGATTTGACTCCGCCATACATGGGTGATATACCTGCCCAGGATATAACAGCATCACTCAAGTCCAAGTGCACAAGTTTGGTTCACAAAATGTGTCCCGTTATCACTATAAATCTTTTCCGGTATACCAAATCTGGGTATAATTTCTTTAACGAGGACCTTTGCAACAGTAGCTGCATCTGGATTTTTATTTGAAAACACTTCTACTCATTTGAAAAACATGTCTATAATAACAAGGCAATACTTCTTATTCTCACATTTATTCAATTCTATGAAATCCATACAGATAGTATGGAACGGATATGGTGGTATAGGAAAATTCCCTCGCTTAGGCTTCAATGCACCTTGTGCATGATGCTTGTTACAAACATGGCATGCTACACAAAAATTTTTTGTATAGTTTGTAAACCCGTAGGTTGTAAACACTCGATTCACTAACTGTACCATCCCCCCTGTTGAGACATGGCTCTGGCCATGGCTCAACAACGCTGCATATCTAAACAAATTATATGGAAAAATTGGTTTCTTTTCCTTGGAGATGTACAGTCCCTTGGCGAGGATTGCTCCTCGTTTTATCCACTTTTGTTTCTCAATATTTGTAGTAAGTGTCTGCATTGTTTTTAACATTTCTAAATCTAAAGTCTCTGAGGGTTGTAATTCATCACTCAAAAGAAAAGTTTCTGTGGCTGAGGCTGCCTGCTTTGCAGCTGTATCAGCGCGTGCATTACCTTTTGAAATTCTATCCTGTTGTTTTGTATGAGCTACGCATTTGCAAATAGCTACTTTTTTAGGTAACTGAATTGAATCTAACAAGTCTAAAATAAGTTGCGCATGATTAATCGGTTTACCAGTAGATGTTATCATTCCTCTATTTTTCCACTGTTGCGCAAAAACATGTACAGTAGAAAAAGCATACTGACTGTCAGTATAAATGTTCACTTTCTTACCTTTTGCTAAGGTACATGCCCTTGTTAAGGCAATCAATTCTGCTGCTTGTGCAGATAAGTTGTGTGGTAAAGATCTTGTTTGTAAAGTTTCAGTATCAGAAATGACTGCATACCCCACTAGGTTCTGTCCTGTAGGACCCCTCCTGCATGAGCCGCCCACGTAGTATGTCACCTCGGCATCATCCAAGGGAACATCCGTAAGGTCGTGTCTAGCTAATATCTTTTTTCTCAATCTCCTGCAGGCAGCAGTGCGGTTTGCCATCTGCAGGGGTTGGAAGCAAAGTTGACGGATTCAAAGTTGTGCATCGTCCAATTGTCATATGAGGTTGGCTCAACAGTATGGTCATACAGGAAAGATGCCTAGCTGGAGAAAGATATGCTACTTTTTCTTGCAGTAAAATAATTGCGACTGCATGAGGCACTCTCAATGTGAGAGGGTGGAATAACACTACTGAGGCTGAAGCCAGTACTGCCATTGCAGCTGCAACTACTGCTTGTACACAGTGGGGCAAAGACCGCACCACTGGATCTAACTGTGATGAATAATAAGCTATGGGGCGTTGTTTGTCCCCATGTTGCTGTGTCAATACTGATGTCATATAACCTTGCTTACAATCTACAGTTTGGATAAACTGCTTGTTATAGTTTGGTAATCCTAAAACTAAGGATGATGCTATCAATTGTTTCAGCTTACAGAAAGCTGCTTCTGCTTCAGGTATCCATTATCATAAATCTTGTGCTGCCATCAGCTTTTTAAATATTAAATCAGCCAGTGGAGCAGATTCCAAAGCATAGTTTGGTATCCAACTCCGACAAAAATTAGTAGTTCCCAGGAAGGACATCATTTCCTTCTTGGTAGTTGGTCTAGGTGCTTGTAAAATCGCTGTTTTTCTGTCTTCATCTAATATTCTACCTTCTTTGGATATTACATATCCCAAGTACTTAACTTGTTTTCTCCAAAGCTGCAACTTCTCTTTGTTTACTTTGTGACCTTGAGTTGCTAAAAATTGTAATAAAGCTATCGTGTCCTCCTTGCATTCTTGCTGGGTGGGGGCTGCCAGCAGAATGTCGTCTACATAAAGTAGAATCTGACTACCTTTTGGTGAGATAAATCCCGCCAGGTTGCTTGCCATTTCCTGTGCAAATATTGTTGGACTTTCACAATATCCCTGTGGTAATCTGGTATATGTGTACCGCTTTCCCTGAAATGTAAATGCAAACCAATATTGGCTGTCAGGGTGTATCGGTATCGAGAAAAATGCATTACTAATGTCTACCACTGAAAAATATTTTTGTTCTGGCTTTAAATCATTCAGTAAGGTGTGTGGATCTGGCATCGTTGCTGCCCTAGGTATAACTGCATTATTCACAGCTTGTAAGTCTTGGACCATACGCCATTCCCCGTTTGCTTTCTTGACAGGAAATAAAGTTGTGTTACATGGTGAATCAGGGAATTCTATTAAAACTCCTTCCTTAAGTAAGGCTGCTATGATAGGCTTGATTCCTACCTCTGCATCCTTTCTCAAGGGATACTGTCTTTTCTGGGGCCTAAAAGCTGACTTTGGCATTATGGTAACTGGTCCTGCTGTTCATATTAGTCCTACATCTGATTTCCCTGCTGACCAGAGAATGTCTGGTATGTCTCGCAAGGCTTTTTCCTCTTCTTCCAATAAGAGTAACACTCAGCTATCCTCACTAGCCTGTGAGTGTACAGCTGGGTGTGTCTGTGTAATCCAGTTCAATTTCTGTTTCTGTACTCCCTGTTCAGAGAGCTCTAATTCTGTCTGCTTTTCCCATCTTGTGACTTTCTCACCTAAGTCTGCCCATTTTAAAGTTTTGTTCTTAGTCAAACTAACATGTGGCAGTCGATTAGATTTGTAAAGTGCTAAAAATTCCTGGGGCAATGAACAGCTTGCTACACTGTTCCCTTCTACATCCCAGTACAAGTTTCGCAATACTAGCCTGTTTGCATGGTTTTGAAACAATTCTTGTTCATAATCTTTATCAGGTCCTGGTCTATTACAGTAATATAGGGTACAATGCAACAAATGCTGTTTGTCAATGTCGAGGGAGGGGAACTTGCTGATGGCTACGTTCATCAGTTCTTCAGTTACTGCCCCTGGACCAGTCATAACCAAGTCCTGTCTGTACCAATAATACATTTCACCCTTCAGTCGCACTACAAAAGTGTCCATTTGTTGCTGTGCTTCCATACCCTGCATGGTTGGAACTATGGCTATGCCAAATATCTGCATCAAATCTCTACCCAAAAGATTTACTGGGCATTTTGCAGAAACTACAATTTTGCTTTTCTGAGTCATCCCCGATACGGGGTCTGTTATTGTTATGTCATGGGAGAGTGGCTCCCGGTACAGCTGTCCATTAGCTGCTTTCACTAATATATAATCTGGTGATTCTGTATCTTCCGGTAGTTTGGAAGGGTGTATCAAGGTTCGTGAAGCCCCTGAGTCACACAAAAATTTAACTTCCCTCCCCTCTACCAGAAGCGTCACTTCCGGTTTTGTGTCTGCTAAGTAAAGCTTTAAGCTCAAAAGAGCTAGGTCTAAAATTTCATTTTCTTCTATGTCTGTGTATTCATATACATCCTCTACCCCTTGTGTCACATCCGCTTCTCCTGCTATCACATTTACACTTACCTTTCCCTGCTCACTCTCTTCTGATGATTCCTGACTATCATATAGTCATTCCTCATCCTCCTTATTTTCTGTAGTCACCTTCTTGTTTAGCCTGCAATCCCTCGCTAAATGTCCTTTTTTCCCGCACTTAAAACACTCACCCTTTTTCTTTCTTTCCACGAAATCTTCTGATCGTTTGTCAGATTGTTTATTTCCCTGGGTATTTTTCTTACCCTTTTTCCCAGTTTGTACTACAAATACTTCTGACCCATCTTCTGCTGAAAATACTTGAGTTTTCTTTTTCTTTTTACTATTAAAATGTCTTTCTGCATGTCTAGCATATTCAAGTAATGGCTGTAATCTACTTGTTCGATGATCTACCATATGCTTCGTAATAAAGCTACTAATGGGAGTTATACTACCCTTCAAGAATGCGTTCTTTAACTGTTCTTCATATGAAGAATCATGTGTCTGGTTTTCTGGTATCTACATTCCGCAGTGATTATTAAAACACTCTAACAGTCTAGCATAATATCTATCAACTGTTTCACCTTCCTGTTGAATGCATTGATTAATGCAAGTCCAATCAGCCCTAGGCTTCCACTTTTCAGAGATTCGGTCTGTTAGACCTTTCACTCTGCCATCCAGTTCTGCATTAGTATGTGGGAGTGGTCTAAGTTGTGCGTCACGAGGATTCCAGTTGCCACTAATCATGTGCCAATCTGGACCCACAATTTGTCTAACTACTTTTTCTACTTCCTCTCCATTTAAATGGTAACTTAATCTCATACCCTGTAAGTCTTCTAAAAATTTTCTAAAATTCACTTTTGGGTGGGGAATACCTTCCGTGGCTTTCCGGATGTCTTCCGGTGTCCACGGTCTATAAACTAAAAGAGTCGGATCTTGTCCTATCTGAGGATTCAGTACTTCTATGAGCGGACACATTTCTTCTTCACTCATAGCCTGTGATGCTCTATTTAATTCATTTAATTCAATTTCCCTCCTCAAGTTGCGTGTTCGAGACCTGGTCTCGATAGGATCCCTGACAAACGGTTGTGCTTTTGCAGGGACAGCTGGGTATAGCGGAGGTGGATCAGCTCGTCCACTCGCTTCATATTCTGGTAACAGAAGTGGAGGGGGCGAAGGAGGGGCCGTTGCTATTACTAAGTTATTGTCTTCTTTGTCTAAGAACATTGTCTTTGAATTTTTGATTCTCTGCTCCCTACGATTTGCTTCCTCAAGCCATCTATGCACCTGAGGGACTCCTAATTGTCTCTGATTTTTTAATTGTCCTTTCGCGTCTATTTGTAACTGTTTTACAAGTTTCATAAGTGCAAGTTTATCTAAATTACCCTCGAATTTATACTTATCGACCCATTTGGTGTAATATTTAACATTATCAGCATGATGTAATTGCATATACTACGCGTCTTCAGTTAGGGGCGTGTCCCGGGAACTTTTTGTGCACTGATTTCCCATTGGTGTCTTAGGTAAGCTGTAAATTGTTACGTAACCCTTTCTATCACGTGGTACCACAAGTCTACAGCTTTTCACAGTTTATCTAGAATAACTGTCTACCTATTCTGTTTCCCTGATCTATGACAAAAAACAGTAACCCCTTTTTCTGTCCCTAATTTGCATACGCAAATTTATCTGACAAAAAACAGTTCTGTAACTAGTCCCTGATCTTAAAACAGAAGTAAGGTAATTCCTCCTTACCTGACCCTCCGTGAGTTGATCCACCGGATCATTAACTCGTCCTCCAATCCCAGATCAGAAACAGTGGCTGGCCTCTTTCGAACGACAATTCAGTCGGAGGTCTTTCAAAACAGAAGAGCCGATTTGGCCTCTTCTCCGTACGGATGCATGCCATCGGGCCCAATTCTGACCTAGGCCTAGAGCGAGTGATACGTTTCCGGTCCGAAGGACCAATCTGTCAAAGGAAAAATATGCTTTAAAAATGATCAAAACACGGTAGGTTTAGGTTAAGGCACTTCAATCTTGCAGCAAGGAGACAAAAACGTGCTAATACAGAGTTTGTCTAACCAGAAACAGGAAATGCATTCATTTTTATAGGTTATCAAATTAATCCTGTCCTACCATGCTGACATAACAGATTACCACCTTTTCATCATCGTCTGCTGACCATCTTTCCAATGCATTTCTGCTGATTTAAACAATTTTTGTGTGAAACTTCCTGGGGAAAACAACATGGCCTTGGTTACTTTCAGTTAGATACTTGTTATGTTACATTCAAGATACTACAGCTAAATCAGGCACAATGCTAGCAGTTCATTTCTCTAATAATCCTTTGTCTACCTTATCTCTAAATTACTGCAGCTGCAGAGGTTCCCATCCTCTGGACAAGGCTGTTTGTCTAGAATCATTACATTTATAAAATAGCATATTGTTCATTCATATGCTTCTGACCTAGCAGATTAACACCTGCTTCTCAAGTACATTTCCACAAGGCATAAACAAGAATATTGCTGTGCTAGCAGTTACTAGGTCAGAGGGCAACTTGCAAGTTTTAGTAAGCATGCTGCAGTTTTAGAAAAACATCTTTTCAGTCTCATATGAAACTCAATTTGTATAAATCACAGTGCATGAAAAATAGAATGAAAAGCATATTAAAAACACTTGATTATTAATTTGGCATTAAGCATACACACATTAATACATATTTTTCTAACAGATTCCTTTTTGTTTTCTTGTCTATTCTAGTGGGTTCTTCAATTGGTTGAGGGAACCCATATAAGTTGATATGTGTAGAGGGGCTGCTGGAGTTGCAGGGTATCCAGTTGGTGTTTAGGTCACCTAGAAGGATTGTTTCCTATGGTAGGTTGTCCTTTTTCCAGTGTAGGATTTCTTCTATTATGAGTGAGTTACTGCCTGGGGGTATGTAGCAGCATATTATATTGATTTTCTTGGTGTTTCTTATGGAGAGGACAGAGAACAGGACTTCAACATTTTGAAATGTGGGTGGTGCGGTGTGCAGGAGCTGGAGGTTAAGGGTGTTTTTAAAGAGAATTACTCCTCCTCCTCCTTTCCTACCTGTTCTATCAGATCTAAGTGTATTATACCCTGGGGGCAGGAAGTCTTCATCTTGGATACTGGGTTTTAGCCAGGTCTCTGTGATGGTGAGTATATCAGGGTTGTAGTGGGCTATGAATGCATGCAGGTTGGTTAGTTTGTTGGTCATACTTCTTACACTGAGATTTAGGATCAGCAGGTCAGATGTCTGTTTGGCTGTGAGGGGACCCGTATTTGGGTGTATGTCAGCAGAGATTAGCAGTTTTTGTAGGAGTGTTAGTAGGTGCTTTTTAATATTAATTGTTTGTGAGCTTGGTCTATGTGTGTTTTTCCTAGTGTAAAGAGGTGGTGCTCTGATCTTATGTGAGTAAGATGTAGTTGTGAGATTTATAATTGTATGGCAGATGTAGAAGTATGAGTGGGTTTGAGAGGGTGGGCTAGTGTGGGTAGTGTGATAACAGTAATTGTGCATTGGTTGGTCTGTTTGTATGGAAGTGAGGAAGGTTAGTGATATTAGAGCTAGTGATAGGGATGTAAGTGTAGGAAACATGATAGTCTTTAGGGTGAGTACTACAATTAGGATTCCTGGTTGGTTGTGTGTAAGGGTGGAGGTATGTTGGTTTTGTATGTGTTCTTTGGAGTGGGATCAGTGTAAGGTGGGAGGGAGGTGGGATAGTGGGCTGGGCAAGTGGTCAGGTGATTAGGGGTTAGAATAAATGTAGAAGTAGTGGGGGCGGTTGGAAAATGGGGGCAGGGCAGGGGAGCGGAGTGAGCCAAGCGGAGTGAGGCAAACGGAGCGGGTCCAGCTAGACCGCAAGGTTTTGATAAAAAAAAAACAATCATTCAAACTTCCGTTTCAGTGGGAAAAAGCAGAAAGTGAAATAATACTAATTTTCCACTTTAATAAATAGCTCTCCATCTTAATATATAGCTCTTCACTTTAGTTTATTGCTCACCAATTTACTTTATCGCTCAGTTCTATATAGCAGAATATTTGGGTTCTTTTAGGGAGGGAGCTACAGTAAATCGTTTGTGCCGCAGGAACCCCACGTGGCTAAAAACACTCAATACAGCTAGTATGTTCTTAAAGCAGGTTAGGTTAAAGATATACACCTTGCTTTTTTAGCTGTGAGGCAAGAGAAAACAATCTCCTGCACTTTAAAATCCCACAATGAGTGGTAACAGCCGGGTTGGTTTAGATAAGAACTCTGGGGCTGGTGTGGGTTAGGCTGGTGATTTAGAAGTTAAATACCTGGATAATGAAAGAGATAGGGGACTGAGTTAGGATATATGAGAGGGTAAAGCTTACAGAGTTATCTGCACAATAACAGTTTCTTAGCATAAAGAACAGTTTGTCATCTTATTCAGTCATTATAGTTGTACTTTAGTTCTTTCATGCACTCCCTCTCCAAGGTACTTCAGTCAGGCAGGTACAATATACACTGCAGTTTAATCACACAGCCCAGTAATCAGAAACATTTAGTTTCTCTCCAGGCTTTCCTTCAGTACAATCTTTGCATTAATAAGCACAGTAACTGGTTTTCCTAGACCTTACTATGGCTACAGCACAGTAAGTTTGCCTTCACAGGATGCATGCTGCTAAAACTAAACCTAAACTAAAACTAAAAATAAAGAGAGAGATAAGTGTTGGGGTGAGAGGAAAAAGAAAGAGATAAAATTAGTACCTTCATATGTGACATAAAATGCATTAATAAAATTATTTGACTCCATTATCTTAACTTTTATATTTAAGACTACCACCTACTAACAGATGCACACTATACTATAGACTGCAGCAAATAATCCTTGAAATGTGCATATATTGCACATATGGTGTTCCAATTATTCAGATTACAGTTTACAGTAGGGCATTTGTACCACTGGTATAGAGGTTTTACTTTAATGTAAATATTATTGAATAAATAACAGTACTGTAGAGTTGTGCAGTGTGGTATTTGAACACATAGCCTCTGACTAAAGTCTAATACTGTGCTCTTGGTTTGTGCTAAAGGCTAATGCATGCATACTTGCTTTTACAGTTGGCATATGCATCCTCAGTTTGATGAAACACTCTATAAAATACCAAATTAGCTATCTTTAACTTTTAATGCTACAATAACAATACTGTTCTGCTGCATACATACTACATGCTTCCCTCATTCTTGCCAGTCTAGCCCTGTGGGTTTGAACATTGCATTCTTGATCACTGGCAGCTGTGGAAAAAACAGAACAGAGGATCTTTATGAATACCAGTCCTGCCTATATTCAGCTTTATAAGTCTTCCAAATACTCTCTGTAGATGATAGTTACACAGGTGTTGGATGTCCTTGGTCCTAAATTCCTCAATCTAATGGTCAAGTGTATCCCTGTTCCTCCTCTGTAGGTCATTATAATGATGCCTACATTACTCCCCAGTGTGTTGAATACTGGTGGCACTGGATACAGCCTGTGCTAATCTATTCCAAGCCTCGGACTTGTAATGAGAGCCAGAATATTCTCCCTGCAGAATCCTTTGTTTGAGGTTCTTAAGTAGGAGTTCAGTGAATATCCTGGATTCCTGGACACCCCACTTCTGTACCCTAAACCTGGCAGCTTCCCTAAAAACACCTGCTATGTCTACCATGGATCTAGAGCAATGGAAACTGATGCTTTCCTGCCAAATCCAGTTATCAAGTGTACTGGAGTGTCAACACTGTTTGGCATTGCTGCACTCCACTTATCATCAGACAAATGTGTTACATGATTGTGCACCCCTGAGCAATGCATGTGTCTGGTGATAAGCAGACAGCAGCAGTGCAAAGCAGTGAGGCATTACATAACTGCAATTGCAATTGCTAGGTTATTGGATGTACAGGCAGTTGTGTATGTATCTTAGGGAAATGTGAAAGCCATGCCAGTCCAGATAGCAGAATTATACTTACATAAATATAGTACACAGTATACCCACAAGCATATATTTGATAATAAATGTGATAATACATAGATTAATAAACAACTGACACAATACTAGTGTCTCATCCCATATACATTTATCAGCTGCACTATCTCAGGTGTTATAAATGAGAGTGCCTATAATGGGAAGTGGAGCAACAGCAAAAGGTGTATGGAATATCCTGTATTCAAACCCAGGACCATGTGTATGGCAGTCCTACATTTACACCTGTTGCCACAAGAAGCTTGAAATAGTACTTGTCTATCTTTCAGTTCATTGCTATAAACCGCAATGTCACAACCGTGAAAAATGGTTCCACACCCTGTGCTAGCACCCAGAACCATCTTTACTCTAGCCCTATACTTACACCTGCTGCTACAGGACTAGTTACATGAGATTCACTATTTTACCAATCATTCTTAAGGTCTTTCTGTTAACCACCGCAAAACATTGTTTAGAGTGTTCAATGCCCAGTAGCATTCATTGAATGCATTCAGTTTCTCGTTTTGTCTGTCTGGATCCTATCTGCTTCCTGGGTGGTCCAGTTGTCCAGTATGCACACTGCCACACTTTTTGCACAAATAAGATAATCACAGTCAAAGCTGCATTCATTTTCTCTGTTCCTGTGATTGCATTATGTGCTACATCGTGCAAATACTGGTGCCCCCCCCCCCCGCAAAAAAAAAAAATGAAACAAAGGCAAAAAAAGAAAACAGGGTCAAGTAGTTGAAATGAGGAAAATCAATGTATGACATATACACAAGAAAATGAGGGCTCACCTGAGATATGTCTACATAAATCTGGATTCGAACTCTCACTCCAATACCCCTACACAACACAGGATGAGTGCCTTAACCCTCTTTGTGACACAAACAGCTTTGTTTATGTGGAACTAGCACCACAAATACAGAAAAGGATTTAATTATGGAGGAGAGGGTAGTAACATCTACCACCCATACAAACATATTTTCAAGGGGTAGGTGGTCAATACAATAGTAGTTTCACTGTAACTTTTAGTACTGACACAGTTGAACTTGAGAAAATTATCAACAAAAACTGGAACCTGTTAAAAATGAGATTGAATTAGTTAATACGATAGACCACAGACCTATAGTTACTTACAGGAAGGGTAAAAACTTGAAAAAATGAATAGAAACCCCTATAGTGAAGGTTGCAAGGATCCCAAGGATGTTCAAATGTGAAAACTGTAACTACTGTGGATCCATTGCAACTGGGCAATATTTTTCTAGAGGTAACCACAAGTATTCCATCACAGATAGGTAAACCTGTAACACTAAAATGGTGGTATACCTAGCTCAGTGCGTTCTCTATCCTGTTTTCTATACAGGGAAAACAGATAGAATGTTAAAAGAAAGAATCTATGAACACCTGTACACTATTAGGAGGCGGAAAACAGAGAATGCCCTAGCTAGGCACATAGAAAATTCACCTAACCATAAATTCAAGTTTAAGGTTATAGACCAGATTAGTGAAAATGTACACGAAGCACTAGCATCACTATTTTTAGAACAACTTGAGTTGTTATGGCACCTTCGATTAAATGCTAATCAGTTCCCAGCAATAAATGAAACATGCATTATCCTCTCGTACTTAAAATTAAAAAGTATGTGGAGATAATTTACTTAAATTAAGTGATGAGTTTAAGGGTTAGTCCCAAACCTAAAGCATTTATTTATTTACAATGGTTATATATTAACCATGGTTTTATTTTTAACATGCTTTATATTTTTTATTTTTAATACACCAGGTATAAATAAATGTATTGTATTGTTGATTGAGCAGTGAAGGATGAAGGTTTTTTTTATTTAGGGGGAGAATGTATTATATTGTTCTTTAGTTAGGGTTTTTAACTCTGTATTTTTAACTATGGTAGAGCTTTTATCAAGTGATGTGTTAACTAAACATTGTTAAGAGGTTTAACACTGGATTGTTGAAACATTTAAGAGTGTCTATGAAGTTGACTCTTTTATCTGATGAAGTCCAGCCACTGTGCTGGACGAAAAGCGCTTAATAAATAGAGTTTGTGGTGTTCTTACATCGGTTGCTTTTTTATGTTTATTCAGTTTGTGATATAGTAGACTATAGTAGTGTAGGTATTAAAGTTTTCCTGTGTCTGTTGCTTTTCCTCACAGGTAATCATGACAGTAGGAATGTGGGCCTTCTGCCACCTGATGTCAGTGTATCAGCAGACTCTGATGATGATGGTAAAACAGAGGTAGAGCCAGGGGTGCAGAGGATGAATCTGACCCTGAGGTTGACATCCACCCATCCCCTGCAATTCCAATGGACACAGCCAGTAGGACTATACCTACCCATTCCAGTGAGCCCTCAGATAATGGACAGGTTGAGTGCAAGCCCATTGATTAGGGAAGTGTGGCTGCTGCAGCTTCAGTGCCTGTTGACTCTGGCTGTAGTGTGGGTGAGGTTCCATGCAGGAGGGTTGATAGGGGTGCTCAGCGAGGCCAAGTGCAGGTTTCTATTACTGTGTCACTCAACATATGCTCCCATAGGTGCTATAGACAAATAATCATGGTTGTAGATATGGCACAGGCTGACATGCCGATTCATGAATCAAATGAATAACACATTGAAATGAGGGGTGTCTCTGATGGACTGAGGGGTGTCTGCCATGGAACAAGCTTTAAAAATACAGAAGAAAGATGTAACAAACCAGATAATCAACAAGAATACTAAAGGGAAACCTTGCAGGAAGAAGACAAGAAAATCCAGGAAAAAAATATCCTTTATTGTGATTAGCGCTTTCATCCAGTTAGTATGAACTTCATCAGATAATGAATCAAATGCTTACAACACTATTTATACACCTGTTAGTTAAATCAATTTAAAAATCAGTTATCATTAATTAAATATATTAAATTATAAAGTCACCCCTGACACGCCTTACAAAGCTAGTGTTCACATAAGACTGCCTATAGAAATATATTAATATATATGAATTATAAAAACAATAATACCTGTAAAAAATAATTACTAAAAAATAATTTCAGAACTTTCAAAAAATACCATCATAATTAAAAAATCAACATGTAGCTACGCTATCCTAGTTGACTAAAAGACTTGTATTAGTTCTAATACCATACTGCATTAGTTGTTACATGGCCAATAGTATATTCATAATGATTCATCTATCCAGTGCTTTAAGTCTAAGCATATAGTATCTTGAAATACATTCATTCAGGCCTGGCCATGCTGATGCATTTAGTTTTAGCTGCCATACTAATTCTTTTTTCTCCAATTGGAGACCAAAAGGGCCACCTCTTGTATTTACCTGAACTTGCTCTATTACCATATATTTAAAATTGTGTTCAGGGAATTCTAAAATGTGCTTAGCTAAAGTGTTTGTTTCCTTCTTGTTCCTTATACAGTATTCATGCTCGTATATTCTGTCCCTTAATCTATGCTTGGTTTTACCAACGTAGAAACAGGTGACAGATTTGATATATAGCTATATAGACTGTAAACTTAGAATCACAGTTATACTTTCCCATCAGGTATAACTTTTTACCTTTTACTACAAAGTTATCCCGTTAATATTTTACTACAAAAATGGCACTTCCCTCATTTAGACATCATCTTCTTTGAAGGTATTTTATGTTCCTCATTAATTCCTTCCAACATATTCATGAAATTAAAACCATTCCTGAATACCAAGTGAGTTTTTTCTCCTACCTTACTTCTTAAGCTGTTATCATTTGAGAACATAGACCATTTTTTTATTAAGAATCCACCTAACCTATTTATGATCACTACTAAAAGTTGTGATAAATGCTATGGTGAAAACAGGCTGTTCTTCGTTGTTATTCTGTCTTTCCTCCCCTATACTGCTTTCTAAGAAGGGTAATATAAGTGGAAAAATACCTACTTCTCTTTTTTCTTTTCACCTCTGCAATGATTTCTTCCAACAAATACTCTATAAGGAACAAGAAGGAAACAAACGCTTTAGCTAAGCACATTTTGGAATTCCCTGAACACAATTTTAAATATATGGTAATGGATCAGGTTCAGGTAAATACAAGAGGTGGCCCTTTTGGTCTACAATTGGAGAAAATAGAATTAGTTGTTCTTTGTCTTTCGGCTTTTCCCGGTTAGGGGTCGCCACAGCAGAACTCCGGTCCATTAATGATTGGCAGTAGATTTTCACGAATGCTGAGGTGCCAGCTCAACGTCCAACCTTCAACGAAGGCACGTCCATTTTCGCATGTCTTTCGAAAGCCCATCCAACCACTGAGAGGACATGCAGACTCCACACAGAAGGCCCTCCTTGCACTTCAGCTGAGAATCGAACTGGAGAACCTCTTGCTGTGAGGTAACAACGCTACCTCTGTACCACCGCGGATAGTTCAGAATGCCAGCTAAAATTAAATGCATCAGCATGGCCAGGCCTGAATGAATATATTTCAATACACTGTATGTTTAGACTTAAAGCACTGGATAGATGAATCATTATGAATATATTATTGGTTATGCAACAACTAATGCAGTATGGTATTAGAACTAATACAAGTCTTTTAGTCAACTAGGATAGCGTAGCTACATGTTGATTTTTTAACTATGATAGTATTTTTTGAAAGGTCTTAAATGATTTTTTTTAGTAATTATTTTTTACTGTTATTGTTTTTATAATTTGCATATATATATATATATATATATATATATATATATATATATATGGATATATATATATATATATATATATATATATATATTTTTTTATATATATATGTATATAATACATATATATATATAAATCCAATATATGGATATATATATATATATATATATATATATATATATATATATATATATATATATATATATATATATATATATATATATATATATATTTTTTTTTTCTATAGTCAGTCTTATGTGAACACTAGCTTTATAAGGCTTGTTAGGGGTGGTTTTCTCATTTAATATATTTAATTAATGATAACTGATTTTTAAATTGATTTAATTCACAGGTGTATAAGTAGTGTTGTAAGCATTTGATTCATTATCTGATGAAGTTCATACTGACTGGACGAAAGCGCTAATCACAATAAAGGATATTTGTTTTCTTGGACTTTCTTGTCTTATTCCTGCAAGGTTTCCCTTTTGGTATTCTTGTGGATTATATGGAACAAGCTTTGTGTGTGATGGAATGTTTGCTGGTAAGGGAACACATCCTCATTGGCATAGGTCAGACACATTACCTGCTGTTGTTAGCCAATGTGGCCATGTGATCCCACTTCCACAGTGGCAGTACTTCCACTGTTCCATCAGTGAGTGTACTGTCCACACCCAGACATAGTAGGCCATGGGGTCATGGTCCTTGGTATCCCCCTGAAAGGAACACGTCCAGCAGACATCAGTCACATTCAGGTAGCAGCAGTGCATCTCACCATGGGCATGGATATTCCAGTGCAATTCCTGGTAGAGCCACTTCTCATGGTTGGGGACAACAATGAACTAACACCTCTACCATGGACAGCTCACAACTGTCTGACATACCAAGATGTTGAGCCAGCTGTGTTCATGCAGACACTCATACACCAGTTTCACCTGGATGACCCCTACAGACACAAACACATCAGTTACATGTCTCATCTGTGCAGCTTAAAACTCATTTTGTCTCACTGGCCATTTGTTGTTTTTTCTAGATGTCTGCCTGCTTCTTTTCTTACTCACACACACTCACTGACCTTATGTATCAGCCTAGTTCTTTTGTCCCCCCCCCACAATATCCTGTTGAAGTGATGATAACTGTGCCATATCCCTGTTTTCTATCTTTTGGATTCAGGGATACCTAAGCTTTGTGTCTGATGCTCGGGAGCATAGCTAACTTAACTCATTACATCCAAGTGACTCATCTAGGTGCATCTTCAGTTAATTCCTACTGCCGCCTGTAGGTGTCAAATATTGCTTGTTCATATTTGCATCAATAATTCCAAAACCATGCTATGCACAAGGTTTTAAAAGTTTTCATCATAAAGCTTCCACAATGGCAAACTCAACTGCATTAATATCAGACCTCTGTCTAGTGCAAGTAAATACATATTAACTGTTTTTATGATATTCAAAAAATGCACAAAAACAGCACTGCGACAGCAATGCAGTGATGTAAAATAAAAATTGTAAACACCAATAACATCCAACACCAATGTGCAAAGAGACAGAAGACTTTAAAAAACAAAAACATTAAAGAAAAAAATGGTAAGCGCTTTCACAACACAGGGTTGCTTCTTCAGACCATATAAGAAAATACAACAAAAGCACTATCATTATATAGTTAAAATTATTGGACAAATGCCCAGACAAAAAGAGCAAACAATTAAAACATTAAAATCATTAACTGTGCATTACTGATTATCTCAGTCAACATCCCTAACCAATCATAAAGTACTACAGTATCTTAACCAGTCAGAATAAATGTTATAAACATGACTTCCTATCAAAACACAGTGATTACAATTAGTTAAATTTGGAATCCAAAAACGTACCACGGAGCCCTTGTACCAGCAACAACAAGTAGGTAGTCTTAACGAATTTATTTATCACAAACGTTTTCACCGCACAAAGGTGCAGCTTCCTCAGAGAAAACAAATTAACAATGAGGTAAAAGTGCACGCCCCTTTTATACAAAGCAAAAGGGAAATGACAACATGATAAGGTGAAACTCATTGTAGTAATTGGTAAACAAGTAGAAGCCTTCACAAGAACAACTTGTTCCTCAAAGAGAAAATGCAAACATTAATTCATGTTAGTAATAAGCATTTCAAAGTGTGGAATGTTACCAAAGAAATAAACATAAAATTTAAAATGACATATTTAAAATTCTTAAAATATGTGAAAGAAATCATAACGTTAAAGTAAAAATTCAACATAAAAAGTCATTCAAATAACAACTCATAAAAAAGTAAGTATAATATGCAGTAATGGATTAAATCTTAGTAAAAAAGTAATGGTAATCCATTATAAGTATGAACCATAATGAGCAACTGTGTACCTTAAAGATATTATTGTGTAAACAACAGTAATAACTAAAATCTAGGCAATATTTAACATGAGAGGTGCTACAACAAAGGCACGTCACATGAAGTCAGAAACAAAAAAATTTTGTATATTTTAAAAAAAAGTCTTTATGTATGCATAAGAAAGTAAGGAATATCTACAAAGGGGGGTACTACCTTAAATAGCTCCTCAATTTGAGTACTGCTGAGATGTTACAGTTTTCATTTAAACCCGGGTAGCAAAATGCGTCTAAACGCAGTTGCCACTCCAGTTCACGTACTTCTAAGAGTAGAGTTATTGGGCCTCCCCGGATGTTATTGGTCACTTGATCTATGGCCATAAACGAGAAAGAGTGCCCAGGGTGGTTGGCAATGTGTTTAGCCAAAGCGTTAACGTCAGAGTTTTTCTTAATTGCATACATATGCTCATAGACACGGTCCCTAAGTCTGCGATCAGTCTTTCCCAGATAAAATGAGGGACAGCAATCACAAAGAGCCAGGTATACAACTGATCTACTTTCACAGTTGAGTGGAGCTTGGATTAAAAACTTCCTGTCCCTTATAGTGTAGGTCTGCCCTACCTTCATTTTGTAACACCAGTTGCAAAAACCACATGGGTACATCCCTGTGCGCCTGTTAAAGGTTTTTTTAGTTAGGTCTCTCTGTAAAAGTTCCTTAAGATTGTTGTTCCTCTTGAAGACAAAATTAGGACAGGGGCCTAATTTCTCAGAGAGGCCAGGACTCCCCAAGATAAATTGCCAGTTTTTCTTAATCAATGCAGTGGTAGTCTGAGTGTTAAGACTAAATGTGTGGACGTAACTAATGGCAAAATCGCGTACATGGTTGGTCAGAGAGATGTCATTAGGAGAGGGGGAACACTCAATGGGTGACAGTAGTGTGTTGTTAGAACTAAGGTCAAGTAGTACATGGCTTTGCAAGATAGGTTTATAAACCCCGTTTATCCTTTTGGCTGTAACTTCAAGCCTAATTTCATCAATGAGATTCCTCGGGTAACCCCTATTAAGGAACATGTTACACAAAAGTGTGCATTCGTTCTGGAAGGTGTCAAAGTCACTACACATTCTAACAGCCCTAACCATTTGGCCCTTCACAATAGATTTCTTTTGTTTGAAGGGATGGTGGCTTGTGAAGTGCAAGAACGAATTACAGTAAGTTGGCTTTCTGTAAACACAAGATGTGTAGGTGTTCCCTTCCTTTCTCAACTTTACATCGAGGTAATCGATTTCTACAGGTGAAAAATTAGAAGTGAATTTCAAGAAGTCAGTAGTACCATTTAGAAACTGTAAGAAGTCTACGGCTTCTGTGTCATTACCATGGAAGAGGATAAAAATATCATCCAGGTAACGTGTGTAAAATTTCACTGTCTGCATCCTTTCACTGGTAAAAAGGAAGTTCTTTTCCCAAAAACCCATAAAGAAGTTGGCGACTGAGGCCCCACAAGGCGAGCCCATCGCCACGCCTTTTTTCTGTAAAAGTAATCCTTATCAAAAGGAAGTAATTACATGAAAGGACTATGTCCAAGACTTCTGTAACCAAGTCAATTTCAGTCTGTGGTGCTCCACAGTCTAAAAGCAGGAGGAAATCCATTCCACAGCTTCTTGGTGTGGAATGGAGGTGTATAAGTCAACAACGTCGATGGTGAGAAAATTATTCCCATCATCGAACGGAATGTTGTTGAAGTTGTCTAAGAAAGACCAGGAGTCTTTACATACACCCGAAGGTCCTTCAGGTATTTAGACAGGATAGTGTCTACCAATCTGGCGCTGGGATATGTCATAGATGATCTACCATCAACCAGCACGCATGGGGATTATTGACATCCTTATGGACCTTGGGGATGCCAAACATGACTGGAATTTTTGGCATAGAGATGTCGATGTAATTGTAAGTTTCTATGTCAATCTTACCCTGCAAGAACAAGTCACGGAAGACGCCCTCATCATACTATGGAGTACGGTGTATTTCATTGAGAGAAGCAGGGAATAGGCAGGTGTGTTAAGGACATCGAGCATTTTTAGTTATACAGTGAATTGTCCATAATTACAAGTCCACCCCCTTTATCAGGTTTGACTACTCGAACTGGGTAATGGCATAATTCATCTAAGAGGGAGACTTGTTCTTTAGTAATGTTATACCGAGGAGTTTCGGTATAACTATTACATGCCTTAAAGGAATGTCTGATGTCTGCTTCACAGATCCTTTCAAAAAGCTGGAGAGAAGGGTGGATGGGGGGGTTATACACACTCGGTAGTTTGAGAGAATCATGTGGCAAGGCAACTTCATTGCTAAACAGTAACTTGAAATTTAACTTTCGGACAAAGCATTTTAGTTCAATAAGTTCCTTGGATATGTCACCCATTTTACTAGGGACAAATGTGTAACCAAGGGAAAGTAACTCAACTAATTCCTCCCTTAGTTCCAAGTCTGTGAAATTGTAAATAGTGAAGTCCCCTTTACGGTTAAGTATAATTCTTGGACCTTGATGTAGGAAACAAGGGTTAAGGTCAGCAGTCGTGGTGAAGGAGGAAGAGACACCTGCTGTGTAAGAGAAATGAGAGTCGAACAGTCAAGAACTGAGAGACCAGGGAAGCTTCTTCCGCTTCTATCTCTTGTTGTGAAACTGTCGGTGGTTGCGGATGCCTAAAAACTGTTGTTGTTTTGTTAGTATTGGTCCTATTTGTGTTGGTGTTATTATTGCCTTGATTACCCTTCTTAAACCCTTTAATCCTGTCACTGCGTCTAGGGCCTACCTCGTCCACTCCTACCTCATCTTCGTGAAAGTGAGGGCTGGCCGAGACAGGGTGGGGTGCAGGGTTAGGATGTTCCTGGTGGGTACTAGTAGTAGTGTTGTGAGATTCAGAAGCCTGTAATTTAGGATATGCAACGTTATCCTGATAAGCCAATCTGTCTCTGACTAATTTTTATTTTTGTTAAGCTTTAGTTTGACAAGAAGCGTGTTAATACTAGAAAGGGTACGGTCATAGTCGAACCTGTACCTTACAAAATTCAAGTCTGCTTTAATCTCCTTGTCTAAAACATCAATCTCCTTCAGGAGAACACAAACATGTTGGTTATAATGTTTCACAATAAGCTGTAACAGATCTAAACCTTGCTGTTGAAATAAGTCTTTTAAGTCACAAAGGAAATTGTTGTTGTTGATTAAGCCTGAAGGAGAAAAAGTACTACGTAGACCTTTTGGAACAAGTTTCTCATGAATGCACTGGTTAAAGTAACCAATCTCAAGCTGTAACTTTTTAAGTTTGAGAATTTTACTGTCAAAGATCTTTAATTTATTGGACAGTGACTCATTACTTGAAATGGTATCATGCTGATCAGCTGTACTTTCCATAGGGTTAGAAAAAACAAAGTTGTCAGTATTTGTCATCCATTCAGAAAAAATGAATGGAGCATTCACATTGTCAGTCTGGCCTGAAAAAGAGCCAGTGTTAACTGCTGCAGCTATACGTAAAGAAGAAGTTGCAGGCCCAGTGGGCCAGGCAGAGTTAGTTGTATTGTAATTAACTGAATGTTCTCCACTACTGTTAATGTCTGCACCTAATAAAAGGGCAGGAATACCATTAGGAAAAGTACCTATAGTTGCCTCAAATCTTGTACCACTGTTGACAAGGCCAGCAGATGTAGATGTAGAAGGCGGTGGTGCATTATGTTCATTTGCAGAATGAAAAGGTTGTCCTGCCGGTATTAGAGAACCAGAGTTCGCCTGTGTAGTATTAGTGGCTGAAGAGCCTTGAGTAGATAAAGGTATAGAAGCTACCCGGCGGTTCCTGTTGCCATTAATACCTTCCAGTAAGTCAAAGCGTGCATTAAGCTTGTCGAGTCTTTCCGACAATGAAATCAGCAAGGCAGGCACATCAAGAAGTGGATTAGACTGCGCTTCCTTCACTCCAGAATTAAGAGAGATGCGAGGGCTGCTGGGACTAACAGGGCTCCCTGTGGCCATGAAAACAAACAGGCAAATGCAAAGACAAGAACAACTGGAATCCAAAAACGTACCACGGAGCCCTTGTACCAGCAACAACAAGTAGGTAGTCTTAACGAATTTATTTATCACAAACGTTTCGCCGCACAAAGGTGCAGCTTCCTCAGAGAAAACAAATTAACAATGAGGTAAAGTGCACGCCTTTTATACAAAGCAAAGGAAATGACAACATGATAAGGTGAAACTCATTGTAGTAATTGGTAAACAAGTAGAAGCCTTCACAAGAACAACTTGTTCCTCAAAGAGAAAATGCAAACATTAATTCATGTTAGTAATAAGCATTTCAAAGTGTGGAATGTTACCAAAGAAATAAACATAAAATTTAAAATGACATATTTAAAATTCTTAAAATATGTGAAAGAAATCATAACGTTAAAGTAAAAATTCAACATAAAAAGTCATTCAAATAACAACTCATAAAAAAGTAAGTATAATATGCAGTAATGGATTAAATCTTAGTAAAAAAGAATGGTAATCCATTATAAGTATGAACCATAATGAGCAACTGTGTACCTTAAAGATATTATTGTGTAAACAACAATAATAACTAAAATCTAGGCAATATTTAACATGAGAGGTGCTACAACAAAGGCACGTCACATGAAGTCAGAAACAAAAAATTTTGTATATTTTAAAAAAATCTTTATGTATGCATAAGAAAGTAAGGAATATCTACAAAGGGGGGTACTACCTTAAATAGCTCCTCAATTTGAGTACTGCTGAGATGTTACAGTTTTCGTTTAAACCCGGGTAGCAAAATGCGTCTAAACGCAGTTGCCACTCCAGTTCACGTACTTCTAAGAGTAGAGTTATTGGGCCTCCCTGGATGTTATTGGTCACTTGATCTATGGCCATAAACGAGAAAGAGTGCCCAGGGTGGTTGGCAATGTGTTTAGCCATAATAAATAAAAAATTAGTCAGAGACAGATTGGCTTATCAGGATAACGTTGCATATCCTAAATTACAGGCTTCTGAATCTCACAACACTACTACTAGTACCCACCAGGAACATCCTAACCCTGCACCCCACCCTGTCTCGGCCAGCCCTCACTTTCACGAAGATGAGGTAGGAGTGGACGAGGTAGGCCCTAGACGCAGTGACAGGATTAAAGGGTTTAAGAAGGGTAATCAAGGCAATAATAACACCAACACAAATAGGACCAATACTAACAAAAACAACAACAGTTTTTTAGGCAACCGCAACCACCGACAGTTTCACAACAAGAGATAGAAGCGGAAGAAGCTTCCCCTGGTCTCTCAGTTCTTGACTGTTCGGACTCTCATTTCTCTTACACAGCAGGTGTCTCTTCCTCCTTCACCACGACTGCTGACCTTAACCCTTGTTTCCTACATCAAGGTCCAAGAATTATACTTAACCGTAAAGGGACTTCACTATTTACAATTTCACAGACTTGGAACTAAGGGAGGAATTAGTTGAGTTACTTTCCCTTGGTTACACATTTGTCCCTAGTAAAATGGGTGACATATCCAAGGAACTTATTGAACTAAAATGCTTTGTCCGAAAGTTAAATTTCAAGTTACTGTTTAGCAATGAAGTTGCCTTGCCACATGATTCTCTCAAACTACCGAGTGTGTATAACCCCCCCATCCACCCTTCTCTCCAGCTTTTGAAAGGATCTGTGAAGCAGACATCAGACATTCCTTTAAGGCATGTAATAGTTATACCGAAACTCCTCGGTATAACATTACTAAAGAACAAGTCTCCCTCTTAGATGAATTATGCCATTACCCAGTTCGAGTAGTCAAACCTGATAAAGGGGGTGGACTTGTAATTATGGACAATTCACTGTATAACGAAAAAATGCTCGATGTCCTTAACACACCTGCCTATTCCCCTGCTTCTCTCAATGAAATACACCGTACCCATAGTATGATGAGGGGCGTCTTCCGTGACTTGTTCTTGCAGGGTAAGATTGACATAGAAACTTACAATTACATCGACATCTCTATGCCAAAAATTCCAGTCATGTTTGGCATCCCCAAGGTCCATAAGGATGTCAATAATCCCCATGCGCGCTGGTTGATGGTAGATCATCTATGACATATCCCAGCGCCAGATTGGTAGACACTATCCTGTCTAAATACCTGAAGGACCTTCGGGGTGTATGTAAAGACTCCTGGTCTTTTTTAGACAACTTCAACAACATTCCGTTCGATGATGGGAATAATTTTCTCACCATCGACGTTGTTGACTTATACACCTCCATTCCACACCAAGAAGCTGTGGAATGGATTTCCCTCCTGCTTTTAGACTGTGGAGCACCACAGACTGAAATTGACTTGGTTACAGAAGTCTTGGACATAGTCCTTTCATGTAATTACTTCCTTTTGATAAGGATTACTTTTACAGAAAAAAGGCGTGGCGATGGGCTCGCCTTGTGGGGCCTCAGTCGCCAACTTCTTTATGGGTTTTTGGGAAAAGAACTTCCTTTTTTCTAGTGAAAGGATGCAGACAGTGAAATTTTACACACGTTACCTGGATGATATTTTTATCCTCTTCCATGGTAATGACACAGAAGCCGTAGACTTCTTACAGTTTCTAAATGGTACTACTGACTTCTTGAAATTCACTTCTAATTTTTCACCTGTAGAAATCGATTACCTCGATGTAAAGTTGAGAAAGGAAGGGAACACCTACACATCTTGTGTTTACAGAAAGCCAACTTACTGTAATTCGTTCTTGCACTTCACAAGCCACCATCCCTTCAAACAAAAGAAATCTATTGTGAAGGGCCAAATGGTTAGGGCTGTTAGAATGTGTAGTGACTTTGACACCTTCCAGAACGAATGCACACTTTTGTGTAACATGTTCCTTAATAGGGGTTACCGAGGAATCTCATTGATGAAATTAGGCTTGAAGTTACAGCCAAAAGGATAAACGGGGTTTATAAACCTATCTTGCAAAGCCATGTACTACTTGACCTTAGTTCTAACAACACACTACTGTCACCCATTGAGTGTTCCCCTCTCCTAATGACATCTCTCTGACTAACCATGTATGCGATTTTGCCATTAGTTACGTCCACACATTTAGTCTTAACACTCAGACTACCACTGCATTGATTAAGAAAAACTGGCAATTTATCTTGGGGAGTCCTGGCCTCTCTGAGAAATTAGGCCCCTGTCCTAATTTTGTCTTCAAGAGGAACAACAATCTTAAGGAACTTCTACAGAGGGACCTAACTAAAAAAACCTTTAACAGGCGCACAGGGATGTACCCATGTGGTTTTTGCAACTGGTGTTACAAAATGAAGGTAGGGCAGACCTACACTATAAGGGACAGGAAGTTTTAATCCAAGCTCCACTCAACTGTGAAAGTAGATCAGTTGTATACCTGGCTCTTTGTGATTGCTGTCCCTCATTTTATCTGGGAAAGACTGATTGCAGACTTAGGGACCGTGTCTATGAGCATATGTATGCAATTAAGAAAAACTCTGACGTTAACGCTTTGGCTAAACACATTGCCAACCACCCTGGGCACTCTTTCTCGTTTATGGCCATAGATCAAGTGACCAATAACATCCGGGAAGGCCCAATAACTCTACTCTTAGAAGTACGTGAACTGGAGTGGCAACTGCGTTTAGACGCATTTTGCTACCCGGGTTTAAACGAAAACTGTAACATCTCAGCAGTACTCAAATTGAGGAGCTATTTAAGGTAGTACCCCTTTGCAGACATTCCTTACTTTCTTATGCATACATAAAGACTTTTTTTTAAAATATAAAAAATTTTTTGTTTCTGACTTCATGTGACGTGCCTTTGTTGTAGCACCTCTCATGTTAAATATTGCCTAGATTTTAGTTATTATTGTTGTTTACACAATAATATCTTTAAGGTACACAGTTGCTCATTATGGTTCATACTTATAATGGATTACCATTACTTTTTACTAAGATTTAATCCATTACTGCATATTATACTTACTTTTTTATGAGTTGTTATTTGAATGACTTTTTATGTTGAATTTTTACTTTAACGTTATGATTTCTTTCACATATTTTAAGAATTTTAAATATGTCATTTTAAATTTTATGTTTATTTCTTTGGTAACATTCCACACTTTGAAATGCTTATTACTAACATGAATTAATGTTTGCATTTTCTCTTTGAGGAACAAGTTGTTCTTGTGAAGGCTTCTACTTGTTTACCAATTACTACAATGAGTTTCACCTTATCATGTTGTCATTTCCCTTTTGCTTTGTATAAAAGGGGCGTGCACTTTTACCTCATTGTTAATTTGTTTTCTCTGAGGAAGCTGCACCTTTGTGCGGCGAAAACGTTTGTGATAAATAAATTCGTTAAGACTACCTACTTGCTGTTGCTGGTACAAGGGCTCCGTGGTACGTTTTTGGATTCCAGTTGTTCTTGTCTTTTGCATTTGCCAATTAGTTAAATTTGTCTGAGTAAAACCAACCAGAAAGTGGCTTAACTAGTAAATCTATCATTCACTGGAATGCCATATGTTTCTAGGATTCGCTTCTGTGTAGGGATTTATCCTACCCATTGTAATTAACAAGTAATGTTCTAAAGTCGAAAATGTGTGTTGTGCACTTCAAAAAACAACAGAATCAGAAATCTCTATATTGAGAATGTGTCACCAAGCATTGGCATTCTATACCTTGACGTACCTCTGATCGTATACTAAACATGGTGTGTTTCTCCCTAACTACTCTTAAAAACTTCATTAGATCGTCAAAAAAAAATTATGAAGAAACCTCACTGGGAACGTAATAGATGGCTCACAAACAAAGGCTTGAAATTATGCTAAAGTTAACAGAGCTAACTATGTCAACCAATGAAAACTAAAAGAAGCTAGTGGCAGCCAATCAAAACTCTCTTCTATGGTTGGTCACAATCCACTGAAGTTCATTCCTATTGGTTAGAAACACCACTTAACCTCTTATCAAACCAGAACAAACCAAACTAATCTGAATCTGAACTGCATGAAATCGGCCTATCTATTCAAGTCGAAGCTGATCTATCAAAATGTGTAAATAAATATCGGAATACATTCTCAGTGGAGTAGAAATCAAAAAATTCTCTAAACAATCAGAAAATATGTCTGAGTGACTTGCCTGTACAGGCCAAAAAACAATAGCCGTGATATAATTCTGTTAATTAAAAACACCACTAAATCTCTTATTTAATTAGGGCAAACCTAGTCATTAAAAAATCAAAGTGGTCTGATACTTAAAAAATGAAATTGGTCTATATATTTACTACATATAGACTTCTTAAGAGATGGAACCAATGCAGTGGCGTATATTGAAGGATCAGTAAATGACTAAAACTGACTGAACTCACAGAAACGGCAAAGCTATCTACCCATAATATTAGTAATATCAAAGGCAACCAATAATAATCAAAGATAGCAAAAAATGATCAATCAGGCTAAAGGTAACAGAGCCACCTATATCAACTAATGAAAACTGAAAGAAGCTAGTGGCAGCCAATCAAAAATCTCTTTTATGATTGTTCACAATCTGCTCAAGTTCAATCCTATTGGTTAGAAACACGACTTAACCTGCTATCAAACCAGAACAAACAAATATGAATTTGAACTGCATGAAATTGGCCTATCTTTTCAAGTCAAAGGCGATCTATCAAAATGTGTAATTAAATATTGGAACACATTCTCCATATGGTGCAAATCAAAAAGCTCCCAGAACAATCGGAAACTATGTCCTAATGACTCGTCTGTACAGGCCAAAAATACAATACCCACGATGCAACACTATTCATTAAAACACCACTAAATCTCTTATCTAATCATGTCGGACTTAATCATTAAAAATCAAAGTGGCATGATACTTAAAAAATAATAAATTTGGTCCATATATTAACTACATACAGACCTCTTAAGAGATAAAACTTAAGCTGTAGCATACGTTGAAAGATCGGTAACTAACTAAAGGTGAATGAACTAACAGAAACAGCAAGGGTATCTACCCATGATATTAGTGATATCAAAGGCAACAGACCATAATCAAAGATAGCAAAGGGTAATGAATCAGGAACCACATAACAGATTGGTTAAAGCCTGCTGCAATAAATACGTATTGGATAAAAACTCACAATACTGTATAAAGTGTTCCAATTAAACATTCTACTTACATAGAGTGAAAATATCAAGCAACTTGCACATCAGTTCCTAAGCTGGAAATCAATCTAATCAACTGACTACTGCAAACCAAAAACAACTAAAATCATCATATACACAACCGTGTCTTATGGCTGCACCTATAACAGTAAGAAATGCATCCAGCCACAGCTTGAAATAGCATCTATATCAGAAGATTGAACATTAAAAATAGTGAACTCTCTTTTATCAAACTTAAAAATGTGAAACTTTAAAATGTCAAAGGAACAGATCAGTGTATTTTTTCCGAGGGAAAAAATTTGCTGATCCAAAAAAAAAAAAAACCAATGTACAGGCAAAATAAACTGGGGGGCTTCACCCCCACACCCCCCGATGTGAGGGGTTGTGCTCCCCACACCCCCCCAACTTAAATATACCAACTCTGAGATCACACCACAGTGGAGAAAACAACAAAGTCCAGAAAATGGCCCATCGTTTTTTTTCCCCTGGGGAAAAAAATCGATGTTCTGTGCCTTCGATATTTTCAGGTTTTGTGTTTTAAAGTTCATATATAAGAGCGTTTGCTAATTTAAGCATTCTCTCTTCTGCTAGGAACCCTTGAAATACACAAATCTGGCCAATTACACACTATTGAAATGCTTGGTTGGCAATAATAGCTCTGAAATACCAAAAATCATTAAACATTCTAAAGCACACCCTGGCATAAAATAAACCTATCATGACAGTCTAATGAATACTCAAACCTTTACAACATGGACAGTATAACTGCCAAAGGCAGTCATATTTGTAAACTACATGCTGCGCGGCAAAATACTTAACCACCAATGCAACCCTTCACTAAAGTCACACAACATCCAGACAGAGGCCAATAAGCCTAAACATCCATAGAAAGAACAAATCCCTTCAACAATAAACCACTAAAACAACTCTCTCAGTGGACTTTAAACAGAAATTGAACAATCAAATTCTAACATCTAAAAATACACAAATGCCTCATTATATTGTGAAGTTTGTATATCGCTCAACAAGCAAACAAATATAATGCTCAACCAAAAGATGACAACTACAGCGATCAGGCGTTATTTTTTCATTGCTAAACAACTAGAACTGCAAGAGGAGTAGAATACCGGGAATGACAATAATACTGATGTTTAAAACGTCAAGGGAGAGCAAGCAAATATCAGTGTCAACACTTGTGTCCAAGAATAAAGCCTAACAATACTATGCATAAAACAAGATGACACAGTAAACCTTGGCTTATTGACAGAGGAAAACTCAAACAGAAAATGTCCATGTGGGCATATCAAATAGTTGAAAACAACACTATATGTTAATATTACTAACAGCTACAAAAAAACTGAGCTGTCACTAGACTAAATCCTTAATACCTCACAAAAATATTCAATCTAGTTACAGGCAAGGGCAAATCAGGATGCTATAGCACAGAATAAAACAGAGCCAGGAGTTCTAGAGTTGAAAACAACAATGGATGTAAATATAACCTAGTACAATACTGAGACTAAACCATCTGTCACTAGACAACAATCATCAATACGTCTGAATGGTAGATGAAGGTTAATTAAAATCAAAGGCAAATCTGGGTACTATATCCCAGGACAAAATGTAAAGCCGTTCCTCAGTGCCCATTCAGACACTACATAGCTTCACTTCCTCTGTATCGCTCTTGCTCGCTAAGCTGGCTTTAAGGAAATCTTATCATTAAGGTCGAATTTCTTTTCAGCTTGGAGTTGTTAAATCCATGATAACTCTCTACATTCAGTTTGATTAGAAGTATCCCCAAGGCTATCACCCTCAAAAACATTCTCAATGACCAAAAACAGGAAATAGTGTTCTTTCCCTCCATCACCTGGATGTTTCTGGTCATTGACTCCCCTCTGACTCTTCATCTGCCTGTGGCTGTGGTGACCTTGGCATTGGTGGTTGGATGTATGCCCCTTTCCCTTGCTGATACTGCTGAAGCTGTTTCTTCAGGATGATGTTGTGTAGCATGGCACATACTGTGAATATTTCTGTACATGTCCATGGATTGCACTGCAGGGCTCCCATGACTTCAGCAGTTCAAACACATGTTCTATGATATTTCTGGTTTGAGAGTGTGCCTCATTATTGCAGTCTTCCAATGAGTGTGTGTGCATTTCTGATGGGTGTCATCAGCCCTGGTTCCAGTGCATAGCATACATACCCCAGTAAATGACCCTGTGGAAAATCCCCCCTATTAATCATCTGGTATGGTTGGGAGGTGTGCCAGATATGTGAGTCCTGGTAACTGCCAGGGTTGGCAGCACACACATTCAAGATGATTCCCTTTGCATTACACATGACTTGGCAGTTGATAGAGTGGTATCGCTTTCTGTTTATGTAGAGCCTACCCTGTTCTCTGGGCGGTGACTTTATTTATATACATGTGCAATCTATGGCACACAGTACTTCAGGTTAGTGTGCTACATGGTAGAACTCCTGCATATGTCTGGCTGTCTCCTCAGAACTACGAGGAAAATATATGTGGTCAGTGGCATGCTGGAACATAGCATTCAGAAACTGGTGGAGAATCCTGGATGCTGTTGCCTGTGACAACCCTAGCACTTCCCCTGTTAGTTTCTAAAAGGTACTTGTAGCTAAGATTCTAAGTGCTGCACATACCTTTGTCTCCACTGGGATGGGTTCCCCTCAAGTGGCTCTGGCTCTGAGCTGAGGATGGCAGAAGTCATAGAGTTCCTGTAGTGTGTCCCTATCCACCCTGCAGTGCTCTACAATTTCCATGTCATGTAGGTTGTGAAAGTTAAACGGGGCCTGAAAACTCTTCTCCTTCTTGGCCTAGTCATATTGGCAGCAGCAGTAGCAGGATTGGCTTCAGCCTGTAGCACATACAAATGAATTAAAGCAGCAGCCCCTAACATTCTGTCCGTGTAGACTCCTTTCTGTGGCTGTATTGGAAAAGTTTTAGAATTCGCAGGAAAACCCAGCATGGAGTCTACACAGTTGATTTATAGCTTGGTGAATAACCCCACTTTGTTGGATTGGTTAATTAGCATTAAATCCAGCTGCTTATGCTATAATTTGAATGCCACAGTGTTTACCTTGTTTGCATGGGGGGTGCACACCTCTACACAGCACTTACTGAATCTAGAACTTGTGGCTACCATGCGTGTGGTGCAGTGGAAAATGACAGTGTAGGGTTTATTGAACCCCCCCACACACACACAAGTCTTCCTTCTTTTTTGAGTAAATAAAATCTTTGGGATAGGAGACAATTAGCAGGGATGTAAGAGCAGTACAGAAACTCACAATGTGGATGTAGGGTGAGAATTTCACTACAAAAGAACATTTTAAAAATACAGTTTTATGACACACTGACTATGCCTGGATAGTAAGCAGAAAAGCTGTCTGCTGCATACATAAGAAATAAGGTGCTGTTTCCCAAGGGATGGGTTACTGAAAGGGAAATATACAGCATTTTCTGCAAAAAAGACAAGACCAGAAGGAGGCAGGTATCCTAGGTAATAAAACAGAAACAGCTTGCCTTGGCTTACAGATTTGGAGTGATAATAGCACAGTGAGCTTGATTCTAGATTCCAGTGGAGTGGACTAGAAGTATCTCTACTAAGGTAACTGGGTTGAGAGATGTACTTGCAGAAGTTAAATTAAAATTCTGACCCAATGAAAAAAGCCTGTTATTAATATAAATCTAGAAAAACTGGTAGAAGCTGTTTCTATAATATGATAGTACGCTATGATCTCTAACCTGGAAATAATATTAATCAAAAGCTGGCTCCAGAGACTAGTCTTTTTTTTTTTGTTAACACACTTGTCACATTGCTAGCTCAGTAGGCAAAACAATGTAATTTGTTTTCTAAAAATTATAATTTGTTTAAAAATGTCTTGCCTGTCTACACTGCTTTTAGCAGTTCCCTCATCTGTGAGAAAATTGTTTTTAAATGTGGTTGTTATAAAATGTAAAGACTGAGGCTTTGAGGTCTTTTTTTTTTCTGGTTGTTGACTCGTCTGAGCTGTGTATATATACATGTTATTTCGAGTATAGTGAGGCAACCTTGTGCCTGTAAAAGAAAGTGGGTTTATGTCAGGATGAAATATAGGTGTCATAGTGGCACAGCGAGTTGCATTGTTACTTCACAGCATGAAGTTTCCAATTAGATTCTCGGCTTGGGTGCCTTTCGTATGGAGTCTGCATGTCTTCCTTGTGTTTGGTTGGGTTTCCTCCCAGATGCTCCAGTTTCCTCCACCATTCCAAAGATATGAAATAGGTAGACTGGACATTCTAAACTGACTATAGGTGTGAGTGTGTGTGTGAGTCTGTGGTGTGGATGAACTAGAGCGGCAAGGCTAGCCACCTTGGCTCTAGATGATTGGCACTGTTGAAGTGATACCCTGAACCCATGTGCAAAAATGGAAAACAAGAGGTTGTGTATGGACAGATAGGTGGTGAATGATTAATATAAGCCATTGTGCCAAGGATTCTTCTGACATGGAAAATGGTTGTCAGAAAAAACCTGCCAATTAGTTTATATATTCTGCAGCTACTGTAATTGCCCTCCGTGTATAATGCCACTGCCTTTGCTGACATTCAGAATAGGAAGAAATTATTGAAACCCTAGAAAAAGTTGTGAAGGATAGCACCAGACACCTAATTAGTATGCAGGGAAGAGCTGGCCAACATCTGTATGTCTAGAGCAAGATGTAGCTATCATGCTAAAAAAAATCATTCAGCCTGAAACACACCAAAACCCAAAATGCGTCTGAGGAACACAGGAGTAGAATACACTGCAGAGGCCTTTCTTCTGGCTTGTCAATCAGTCTTGAAACTGCTGTAAGCTTGATAACCAAAGCAATTGGTCTACGTTTTCACATTCAAAGAAGTATAATTGCACTCATCTTACCATTTAAATCAGTTCTGTGTGTTTGTGTTCTTTATATGAAGTTAAAGCTATTAACTTAAGGTATATTGCAAGTGTCTCTGCTGGGCTTAGGTGTTTTGTCTGAGTTTGTTTTCCTCCTACCCTCTCCTATTTGGTCTTATACTTGGAGGCTCTTGAGCTTCCTGCCCTTACTGTATAACTGGCCCTAGAAGCCATATAACCTCTTCCCAGTCTTGTACCTTCTGCTTGTCTTACTGGTTACTGACAGAAGAAACTGTGAAAGCCCACCCCTTAGACTGTTATTTTACTTTGAAATTGCCTTGAAGTGTGTGTGTTCCTCATCGCTGACTTTCTGCCTTTGAATCACCTTGCAAATACTTCTAGCTAGTTATTAGATTTGTCTCTGGTACTTTTTCACTTTTGACTAACTAAAGTATGTTTTTACATTAAGAAGATTTAGACTAAAATTCTAGTGGGAGAATAGCTCTCAATTTTCTGGACATACCTGGGAACACCTGCTTTAAAACGAAATAAGCTTAATTTCCCAAATACCCGAGTTGGGTGCAAGTGCACCTAAGATTTGCAGTCATGCGACCTCTGTTCTGGCTGTAGATGTCACAGCCACCTAGAGCATCTCCTTACTGCATCTAATTTCATACTGCCAGACAGTTTCATTTACAAAGTTAGTTAGTTTTATTTATAAAGTTACTGTTAGTATGCAAAAGCGGCTGCAGTGGACCTAGTACTTTTAAGTGTTCAATTAGGTCCACACAGTCCATTTTTTTTTCGTTGACCTGATTAAAATTGATTATCTATGTTCACAATGAATTTTATATTATTTACATGACTTTGGAGATGATGGTTAGCACTAGTTCTGATGACTAGCATATTTACTGAATTGAATTGCAGCTGCAGTTTGAACTGATATGGTTGATGGAAATTTGGGTTAGGTCAATCTTCCTAGAAGTGCATTATCGAGTGTCACCTACAGACACTGCCATATCATGTTGTCTACATAGTTTAAGCAATGCTGACATGCCCAAATGTTAAGGAGGAAATAAATAAAAATGGAATATAATGTTGTAAACTAACAGTTACATAATTGTAGTTGAATATTGCCATTTGGGTGGGACTGTTGCAGTAATGAGTTGATGATGAAAAGTGATAGGAGACATTTGTTTGGGAAGCATAATTTTCACACTGCCCTTGGGAAGAATGACATTGGGTGTTGTGTACTGCCAGGCATCTCACCTATCCTGCAGTTTATCTTCCAGAATGCAATGCCTTGTGAAATAGTTGGTTGATATGGAACGGAGAATGATAACATGCACATCCTTCAAGGAAAAAGAATATGCAAAAGCACACTGAGTCCACACTGGCAAAGGTGGCTTAATTAATTGCCCCCTGTTTTCCTCTCAGAACAGTGTTGCATATTTTTTAAATCTGTGAAATGTAATTCTTTCTTTGGGGGGGGGGTGTTGGCTGTAGATTATTTAATACACCGGCATACAACTGTTTTCCAGATTAATAACTCATTGCTTAAAGTACTTTTGGTTTGCTGACTCTTCCTGCTTGTGTCATCATCATCCCTTGTTCGGGATAGATACCCTTCAAAATAATTTGCTTTGCTTTCTAAACAGGATCTACGTACTTCAAAGATATTCTGGTTAGCACACCTATGCTTGGTTACTAAGTCTGGAGGCCAAATTAATTTATGCCTCATATTTTTGGTCTGTTCCTCACAAGTTTTATATTCTGCAAATCAATGGAGTTGAATTAACTGAATGTATATGGGTATTTTCATTATTGTGCTTATGTCAATATGCAAATTTTATGTTAATTAGGTGTCCCTGAATGTCCCTGATTTTAAGGTCCTGTGTCCCTGATTCTCTGATCTGGAGGTTGAGAGGTATCAGCTAGAGTAGAAAGGTAGTCTGGTTTTCCGAGTTAGGAAATGGTTAAAGTGAAAATTACTTGTAGCAAGTTGATTTGTTTCCAATACTGTTTCACTTCTGTCTGTCTAAAGTATGCTTTTACATTAAGAAGGCTGGGACTACAATTCTAATGTCTCAGTTGGGAAACACACGAGAGCTTAAAGTGACAATTACTTGTTGTAACTAGTTGGTACCTTTTTACTTTTGGCTAAACAAAGTGCAGTAGTTAAGTAGGCTGGTCAGTCTAAGTTTGGGAAACACACAGGGAGGCTTAAAGTGAGGTTGTTTCATCATGTAAAAGCCTTTTTAGAGACTTATCTGGGTGTTAACCTGCATTTGAGAGATATTTTGCTGTTCTTTTTACATTTAAGAAGTTCCAAGTTATCTATCTTGTGGCAGAAGGTGTTTACCTGGCCTCTCTGAGTTGGGAGGTACTCCAAGGAACTTAAAGTGTAGTCATTTATTGGACATAGGGGCACAGGGATTAGTTTTTAGATTTTTTTGTCTACACAGACACCTTTTAGCAGAGCTGTTCACTGCTCAGTAGTGGTTAGAAGTACCTTGTATAGTAGCAAACCTATAAAGCTAGTACTTGGGACTTTAACCTGTTACACAAAAAGGCTTTATTTGTCTCTAAGCTTAGGACAGCTAGCTAGTGTTCTATAGCACTAAGATCATAACATTAATATCTAGCCTTCACCTTGGATACCACTCATTTGACCCCTGTAAAACCAAGACCCAAAACCATAATAGCCCAGTCCTAATACAGGTCCTGACAACATGGATTTGCAATTTTCTAATGTCTCTATAGCCAACATTGTCGATATGGGCATCCTGAGACAATGTAGCAATTGTCTCGTATACTCAGACAACCTTTTAATCCTTAAAGAAAATTACACAGTGTGCAAGAGATGTACACATATAACTTCCTTGGAGGCAAAAATCACTTACAAACAACTTAACACACACACAGACCTTCTTATGCTGAGGCACTTCAAAAAAAAAAAAAACTCTCCAAGCCTCAAAGTGCCATCAAACTGCAACATCTGCTTTCAGCAATCGCTAACAAACACAACAAAAGCAACACCTAACATTACACGCAAGCTTTCACCCAATGATTCTTCAAGAACAAAGCCCACAAGGCAAGCAAACTCTTTGCCTAGAACTCTTGTCATAAGGAATTGTATTGTACCATATGCAGATACTCCTCCCACTAGGCTGAACAAGGAGAAGATATGGAGCTAAGATCCGCAATATCACACATACACTGAAGTCACTGCACCACAGGTACCAATATGATTCTGTCAAAGTCCATGTGGATATAAATAACCTGGGATATACCTCACTGGACTATATGAAAAGAAATATTATGACTCTCTGAAAACATATCACAGACAAGTACTGTATGTGCCTTGCATTGAGCAGCATTCTACCTTCACCAAGGAGGATGCCACAGTATGAGCATAAAAATTATTGATTTTAATAATTGGCTTAGTTTCTGGTGTCACTCCAGGGAAATCCATTATCTATCAGCATGGAAGGACATGATTAACAGAACACTTTGCTTTGCCAAGGATGGTCTGCACCTCTCCAACCTTGGCTTTTGGATATTAGTTAGAACTTTATTCATCCCATTACAGCCTTTTTAAGGCACTGTCAAAAAGACAAATCCTACATCATAGCAAAAAACAAAACAAAACAAAAAAAACCCTCAAAGCAACCTTAAGGTGTTACTACTCCATGGTAGGAGCCTAAACAAGAAACTCCACACCATATAAGCTCTCCTCACTCTGGAGAATGTAGACATCTGTGCTGTTACCAAGACTTGGTTTAAAGTTGCACAAAGTACTCTAGTGGCAGGCTGCAATGCTTTCCCCACATTTATTTATCTATTTGACATTTGTTTACTGGGGAAGTCTGACTGGGCTAGAAAGTGCCTATTTTAGTAGAGGCCCATGGAGAAAAGCTCCACAATCACAATATTTCAAAAATCAAGTACAGATATTTTCAATCAAAAAAGTATCATATTACATTACAAAACAAGTACAATATTTTAAATCACAACATATCATGTTACTCTACAAAACATAAGAATGGAAAAATGTTGTAATGAAAAAACATAGAACATATGTTTCATAGTAGAGTGCAATGAAAAACAACATGAGTTGAAGAGAATATGTGAAGAAAAATTCAATAGGTGGCAAATGAGGCCTGAGACTATTCTAATAAGATATTTAAAGAGATATGAGAGATTACACAATTAGAGACAGTCAGCTGAAACTGAGTGATGTCTTGGTATGAAAGAGGTGTTCATATTATGATTATAGAAGGAAGAAGGAAGCAGCATCACATGACTATCCAACATCGCAGTGCTAGTGCCAGCAGTAGTGCAGATAGATTATCTAGAAGGGCAATGGGATAATGTACAAAAGGCTGAATCTTTGTCTCAAGGTGCGTTTCTGGGGGGATACCTCCAGAAAACTTCCTTCAGATTCTTAAAGGGGAAGAAATGTGAAGCCAGAGGTGATGCCAGGCTAAAAGTGAATGATTGTGAAATGTGCTTATGCTAGGCTGAAGCAAGAAAAATGTATTTCTCTTTGTATATTGCTTTTCTCTTCTATTTCTCACATGTTGATTTGCAAGGTTACCTAGCAAACACTTTTGTTTGTCCAGATGTTAAAGGACAGAGTGAGGTTCCACTTCACAGACAGGATGGCACGTTCTCCTAAGATAACAGATGGATATGAAACAGCATTGGAATGCAATGTTCACTGAAACTTTTTAAGACCCATTTTGGATGAAAATAAAGAAGAAACAGATGTGAAGGTATTGGGACAAACTCTTACTATTGTCATGGTTGTGGGGCTAGCTGGTTTAGGACCAGTATCTGTAGCAACAATGAAGTGGCACAAGGACTTGCATATATAACTCCAACTTAATTTAATGTTGAGAGGCTAGTGTGAAGTTGATGGAAGAACACACTTTCTGTGGAAATTAGCCAGTCATTTTAAGGTACTCCTTGTAGCAGCTAGCTGGGAAACTTATCTGGAGTTAGATTTTTTTCTGTATGCATGCTGTCTATGTTTATTGTACTTTAATCTTCCCTACCTATGTATATTTTATTTGGTATTTATGCTATTTTCTTAGTAAAACCTGTTTTAATTATCCCTAAGCTTTTTGACTGGTATTTATTTATTACAAGAGTATTTATACGCTGTTGCTTAATTGAGAAGAGGGTAACCATTTTCACTGAGGAGTAACATACTGTAAGGGCTACATCTTTGAGACTGCTTCGGTCATCTACCTGCAAAAGAGATATCAAGTGGCACAATCCGAGCATACCAGTAATGAAGTCTCTGACTACCAGGCCCAGGAAGAAAGCTGTGTGGAACTGTAGGATTCAACAGCCTTCCCTGGAAATTGTATGCATGTGTGTGAATATGAGAAATAATACTTTGAGTGAAAGGCAGTTACTGTGGATAGAGGGGCACTGGGAGACATTGATTCCTGGATACAGCGGTGTGGCTCTGTAAATGAAGAGTGTGTAGACTAATGTGGGTGTGGTGGTTGGAGACCCAGACCCAGGACAGTAGTATACTCCATCTATGCTCTTAACGTCAAGGTTGTGTTTTGTGGATTATTCATTGAAACATACTGGATCACAACACCTACTTCACATTTAGCGGCATTGGTTGCCATGAGGTCATCATATCTGGCACAAATAGGGGTAAAAGTAGAGTTCTCTCAATCTACATTAGCAGCAAATGTAAATCTAGGTTGGTTAAACAGTATGATACCTTGGAGTTCACTCCTGTCCAAGTCTTCATAAACAAGGTTTCCTTCCATGTACTGGCCAGCTACAGGTCACCGTCTATGACCCACAAAGCTCATAACTCTTACCTAGACCTACTAGAGGAACTCAGCATCCAACCAAACACCCTATTCATGGGAGACTAACTATCCCTCTATATACTGGAAAATGTATACTGCCTCTAACTCACAGGCACAACATTTCCTGGACTTTGTCAATACAAACACCCTGGGCCAGATAGTGTACACACCAACATGGGAGAATGTTGCACCTCCCCACACACATACACCCATGCCACATAATCATTAGTGAAGTCAGACCACAAAGCTGCCTCCCTTGAAATAAACATCAACAAGGAAAACTCAACTAAACCCATAACAGCAACTATGCTAAAACAAACAGCATCCTACTAAGCAACAGTTTGTCAAAATTCTTGGTTCTCCCAACCCCCAGAACATATTACCTATGCAGAATTATTTAGAGAAACACTGTATAAAACAAGTAAATGGTTGCACTGTGGAATACTTACCTTAATAGGCTATATAACAAAAGAAAAAAAAGTCATGGCCGAAGTCAGAAACAGCAACTCTCCAAGAGAAAAGAACTCTCTGTGTCAACTAAACAAGAAACTAAGTGGTGTAATAATGTCCAACAAGGCCATTTAGAAGGTCAGCATAGCCACCCAGGCTAAGGACAACCACAAAGCCTTCTTCAGCAATGTTAGGAATCTTAAAGGTAAAATACAGCAGTATGCAGAACTGGTGTTAAATAGCACAAACTTCACTGACCAGGGTGATATAGCAAATCTACTTGCTGAGAAATTTAGCTCTAACATCACAGCCCAGTTCTCCCCACTACCCACAGTGAAATCCCTTCTAGAATATTCCCGCAACTATCAACATAGAGCAGGTCCTGGAGGTACTCACTAAGGCCAAAAACAGTGCTTTAATGGACCCCAACAATAACCTTAGTTGCATCCTAAACAGCCTAGAAAATGTCCTAGCAGAACCACTTGGGGCACTCTCCAGAAACTGCCTCAAAACAGGAGAATGGAGGGCTGCAACAGTCATACATCTTCATAAGAATGGGTCATCAACTGATACCAGAAACTACAGACCCATCAGCTTGAGAAGTATAATATGAAAAGCCATGGAGCAAATTATCATGAAAATGATCAACAAGGACATTGGTAACCTACAGACACTGGACACGTCCCAGTTTGGCTTTGTTAAGGGAAGGACTTGCCTATTTAACCTGGTAGACTTCTTTGAGAGGGTCACCATGGTTATGGATGAGATGAAAAATGATGCATTCTGCCAACCTTGCCCTGGCCAAGGCATTCAATACAAAATACTGCACTTGACTCTTGTTAACAAATTCTCAGGACTTGGCATAACTCCATACATATCTCACTTGATTACGAGCTGGCTCACAGGTAGGACCGAAGAAGTCAAGATTGATGAGACCACCTCCACCAAGAGACGGGTCACCAGTGGAGTACCCCAGAGTCTTGTGTTGGACCTGCTCCTGTTTGGAATCTACTTGGAAGTCAAGACTAATGTCAAATGTCTCTGACTCACCAAGTTCACAGAAGACTTTAAATTTGGAGCTAGCATAGATTCCCCCTACAATACCAACATCATACAACAGGGTTTAACACAAACAAATGACTGATGCAATAGCAATGGATTAAAACTCAGTTCAAAGAAATGCATTATAGGGCCTTTTGGGAAAGCTTCCACCCAAGCTAATTAGTTCATTGATAAAATACCTTTAAGAGCTGACCCTATAGTTAGGGATCTGGGAACATATGAAGACAGTAATCTGGTGTTTGACCATCACATAGCCAAGATACTAAGAAAAGCATTCTTATGTTGTCCAACTCATAAGCAAGGGTATGGCATCCAGATCCAAGGAAGTAATAGTACCACTCTACTTATCCCTTATCAGACCCATCGTTGAGTACAGTGCACCTTTTGGTATGTACCTAGCCAGAAACTTGCAACAGTTGGAATGCCTTCAAACGTTCCACACCAGGAAAATCCAGTGTATAGATTCCCTATCCTACAATGACCACTTTAAGGTTCTATCTCTGTATTCAGTCTCCTAGAGGTTTGTAAGAGGTGATCTATACCTAGCATATTTATTTTATTTTACTTATTTTACATTTATTTTACATTTGTTGACCAGGCTAGTCTAACTGGATATATGTCCATTTTCAGTAGAGGTCCGGGGAGATAAGCTCCAAGACATGAATAAAATACAAATACAAATAACAAATTACAAACTACAAAAAGCAAAAAAAAAAAAATGTAAGAAAAAAAATAGCAAAAATAGTAAAAAAATATAATAAAAATAACCAAGCAATGGTAATATGTGCAGTAGGGCATAGAGGTTAGCACTGGGTTTGTAAAGAGGACAAGAGTCATAAACAGTGCAAAAAGAAGGTACAGGGACTAATTACAGGTAAAGACAATAGTGGAGAAAGGAAGTTAGTTGTGAAGTGATTTTACAAGCATTTATTAGAAAAAAGGTATATAAGGAGAAGTGAAATGATGCCTAATAGGGAGTTATGAGAGAAGTATAGTAAGAAGGAAGATGTAACAGTGGATAGTAAGCACAAGATAGGCAAAGTCAAGTATAAAGAGATAGATGGCTAGTCTGGTTTGGTACAGGGGCATAACCAGTATGATATGAGGTAAAGTTTAAGTCTGTTTTTGAAGAGTGATAAGGAAGTAAGTGAGGAGAGGTCATTAGGGAGAAGATTCCAGGATTTACCTACAGTATAAGAGAAGAGAGAATCCCCAGCCCTGTTATTAGATTTGGAGATGTGTACAAGAAGTTTGTGTGAGGAGCGTAGAGACTTCAGATTTTTATAGGGGGTAATGAGGCTAGATAAACTAGGAGTATTAGCAGGTTTGTAAAGAATGTTGTGGGCAATGGTTAGTTGGTGAAATTTAATCAGGTGTTGGAGTTCTAACCATCCTAGCTGATTTAGATTTATACAATGGTGTGTTCTAAATGGGTTTCCTGTTGCAAATCTTGCAATGTTATTATAGGATGATTCCAATTTGCTGAAGACAGTCTTGGATAGATTAGTAAAAATAGGAGAAGCATAAAGGAGTTTAGAGATCAAATGAGTGTGAGCTATAGTAATTTTGGCAGTAGGAGAAAGGAAGGGTTTAATCCTATAGAGAGTGCCATTTTTTTTGTTGACAGTCTTTATGGTATTGTTGATATGGATGTTGAAATTCAGATTATTGTCGATGGTGACACCTAGAAGTTTGGTGGTAGAGTCTGGAGATATTATAGTACCACTGGTGGATGTCACAGAGAAATGAAGAGGAGAGGACTTTTGAGTAGGAGTGAAGAGGAGGAGTTTGGTTTTCTTTGGGTTCAGAAGAAGGCAACGCTGAGTGAACCATTGTTCTACTATGTTGAATACCTTCTGGGTGAGAGAGTGAAGATCTTGGGAGGATGTGGCTGAGCATAGTAGTGTGGAGTCATCAGCATATTGTATTCAAGTGGCTTGGGAGATAGCTAGATGAAGGTCATTTATAAATACGGAGAAGAGAAGAGGTCTTAGTATGGACCCCTGGGGGACGCCTATGGTAATGGGTAGATGGGTGGATAGAGTGTTATGCCATAGTACTGCTTGCTGCAGTTTGTCAAGGTAGGATTGGAACCATTTTATGGAAAGGGGTCTAACGACAGAGATTTTTAGTATGTTTATGAGAATCTGGTGGTTTACCATGTCAAATGCTTTAGACAGGTCGATAAATAGAGCAGAAGAAAGATTATTTAGGTTTCGTTGTTTGTTGATGTAATCAGTAAAGGAAAGGAGGGCAGTGGTAGTGCTGTGTGAGGGTCTGAAACCATGTTGACAGTTGGAAAGTAAATTGTTTTCAGTTAAGTGGTGGAGTAATTGCCTGTGGATACATTTCTCCATAATCTTAGCTAATGGAGAGAGTAGGGCAATGGGGCGATAGTTTGATAGCTCAATGGAGTGTCCCCCTTTATGCAGGGGGATAACATGGGAGACTTTCCATAAGGTGGGGATGTGACCTTCGCTTATAGTTCTATTTATCAATATGGAAATAGGGTAGGCAATAGCATTGGAGGATAACTGTAGAAATTCAGAAGGCAGTTGGTCTGCTGAAGGAGAGCATGGTTTCAGTTTATTCAAAAGGTTTTGAATAAGTTTGGTTGGGACTGGTTAAAACTGAAAAGGAGGGGGTGGGGTTGAGGTGTAAGAAGGTAGTGTGAAGGTATTAGGTGATAGTTGACTAGCTAATGTTTGGATAACATCTGTAAAGAAGGTGTTGAAGGTATTAGCTGTATGGATAGGGTTTTTGTGGTCTGTATTTTGGGGGTTAGGTGTAGTGAATTGACCTGGGTGGAGTAACTGCTTAATGCTAAACCAGAATTTTTGTGGTTTGTTGTGATTAAGTTGTTGAAATTGTAAGTAATATTTTTTTTTATCATTAAGTATGGCCTTCTTAGTGCCATTTCTAAGTTGTCTAAAGGTTTGTTGATCAACAGGGTTTTTGTTCATTCTCCATTTGGCCCAATATTTATTTCTGAGTTGAATTTTATGTTTAGTTTCATTGGATAGCCATGGGGCAGAGTTGGCCTTAATTCTAATAGATCTGGTTGCAGTGTGATGATTGAGAATGGAAAATAAGGTAGTATTAAAGAAATTAATGGCTTCATCTAAAAGGAGGTGTTTTAAGGGAACCCAATTGCATGCTCTTAGTTCCATTTGAAATAAATCAGGCTTAAATTTCTTTTTGGATCTAATACTTCTGATAGAGGTTAGAATAGGAGTGCTGGTTTTATGCCTGATGAAGTAGGTAAGTGAGTGGTCACTTATATCATCATGGAGGGTTCCAGAATTATAGTAGTGAGTATGATTGTTTATAAGAATCCAGTCTAATATGCTAGCTTTCTTGTTAGCTTTATTTATTCTGGTGGGTGAGGTAATGGTTTGAGAAAAAATATGTAGGTTAATGTGGGAGGTAGAAAGGCTAGTACAATAGGAATTCCAATCCAAGTTTATATCGCCTAGGATTATGGTTTCTTGAGGCAGGTGTTGGGATAGCCAGGAAAGGATATTTTCCATGGTGGCTATGTTATTTCCAGGGGGCAGATGGATACAGATAATGTAGATTGATTTGGCATTGTTAAGTTCAAGTTTATAGATGAGAATTTCAGTATGGGAATCTAGAGGTAGATTACAGTTGTATGTGGTTAATTGTAATCCAGATTTGAATAAAATAGCAACCCCTCCACCTTTCTTAGCTACTCTATCAATTCTTAGCTTATTATATCCAGGTGTGATAATTTCATTATCCTTGAAACTAGGCTTTAGCCATGTTTCTGTTAGGCAGATAATGTCAATGGAGTATACTTGTAGGAGAGCATGGAGTTGAGTTACTTTGTTGTTAATACTATGTATATTTTGATGAGCTAGTAGGAGGGAGTTAGGTGGTTTAGTGAGGGGGTAATTGGTTGATTGATTTTGTTTTTGGAGAGAAGTAGAGGTTGCTGTAGGGCCTGGGTTAGGATGAATATCGCCGTCCTTTAATGAGTGGAGTTGTCCTAGATAGCTTAGGTTAAGGAGCTTGCTGTATGGAAATAACAGTCTCTTGAGATGTAGTGAATTATATTTAATATGTAGTGTTCTATGATACTTAGCAAGTAGGTAGCTGGGTGAGCATATTATGTTTGCATGGTTATGTAGGTATGGTAAGGGTTGAGAGTTAGTATGTTGGTTGGGGTAGTCAGTGTATGGATATATAGGGTGTTCATATGAGGAAAGTAAATAGGCAAAGGTTAAAAGTGGTAGTGATACAAGAGTAAAGCAGAGTGGAATCAGAGAAGGGATGGTAGGATTAGCCATTGGGAAGGATTGTTTATTTCTTAGAAATATATTTAGAGATGGAAGTGTTTAAGCTGAGAGTGTGTAGAGATATGAGGGTGTGGTGAGTATTGAGTGGAGTGGTAAAGAGACGGGAAGATAAGATAAAAATTGGCCAATTGGAAATGTGTAGAGGTTAATGAGAAGAGGAAGGGGTGTGGTTAGAAAATATAAGTGTAGGACCCCTGAGGGTGGGTGGGAATTGGTGGTAGGGAGGGGAGTGGAGTGAGCCCGCAGGGCGAACGTAGCAGGTAGAAACAAAGAGAAAGGAAGAAGGCAAGACTGAGAAGAAACAATCAGTGATTAGGTAAGTGAGATCAGAGATAAGGAAAGTAAGGAGGATGTAGCACTTGTTTGGTGCAACTGTTAGTAAGGTAAGAACAGAGAGGGTCAGAGAGATAGGAGGCTAGTGGCAGGGAATTAATGGGTACTTAGGAGAGGATTCAATATATGGTAACTTAGGGGATAGGTGGATACTTAAGCAAGGTATGTATGTGCTCCCACCTAGTGGAGAAACAGTAGAAGACAAGAGCACTTAGAGCAGAGTAGGGAAAGGTAATAAGTACTGCAAGGGCCTAATAATGGGTAAAAAGAAGTCTGCAGAAGGCTGCAAGCAGTGGAATGCAGGGGTAAATACAACATAGACTGGTTACAATGACTTGCCTTGGGATACATACACTTTAGGTCAATATCATTGGACAAACAAAGGAAGTTGAGAGAACAGTGGAGGATTCCTGCATAGAGCTTCTTTTTCTTTCTCGAAGCCAGGAAAATCAGGAATGGTGGGAGGCTTAGGTTAGGTTATGCACTGTAGACTAACTGTAAGAAAAAGGGACAAAAATAAAGTGTTAGCAGGATAATTGTAAGGGAGTAGCAAGTTAAAGGATTCAGGAAAGCATGCTAAAAATAGGTAGTGGACTGACCTAGAGGACAGTGTTAGTTGAGGGTAAGTGGGAGATACTAGGATGTGGAAGATGAGATGAGGGTGAGTGAGCGTACTAACATAGGAATGCTAGGGAGGCTTAGGATACTATATAATTTATGCAACAGATACACAGGAGTGAAACAGTCGACAAGTTAAATTCACATAGCAGGAAAATTAATTAGCAGCATAAGTTGTCATGTGCCCAGCTCTGATGAATCTTTTGCACATCTTTAAGACAAACAACACCAGAAACACTAGATCCAAGGACCTGAACTTTGTTTGCAAAATAAATAGAACCTGGTGGATGGACTGATATGTATCTCAAAGGATCCCCGTGTTATGGAATAAGGTCCCCGTCAATGTGAAGCAGAGTTCATCATTGACCCTGTTCAAAAGCAACCTTGATATTTGGATGAGAATTTGTAAATTCACCTCTGGCCTGGTCCCCATGTCTTTGATGGACAGAGGTTAACAGTAAGTAAATTAATCCCCAACTAACATACCCCCATAACTCTTAGATACCTCTTTACTAACATACCCCACCATATAGCATCTATGGAACTCTGGGAAAAACTGGGTTGAGTTGCACAGCTAGGCTTGTAAAGACCCTGGTGGTCATTAACCTAGTATGAACCTATGAAACATTTGTAAGCTAAGTAGAAAGAGATGGCTGGCAGCAAGCCCAATGGACCAAACTTTTTTCATCTTGTCTGGCTGCAAATCTCCTCATATCCAGTGATGACACTGCAGACAATGATGTACATTACTGTAAGATGTAAAAGAAAACAATTTTATTAACTCATTACAGCCTAGTGATGGTTCCATGCGTTTCCGTGCTTGTATCCTACTGATGTCTCTAGATGTCTAATATAGTCTAGTCATATTTTCATTAATAATTTCAAAATCATGCTACATGCAAGATTTTGAAAGATTCCATCTTAAAGCTTTGAACATGGGCAGTGCACTTGCACTGGTATTTGACCTCTGTCTAGTGCTGCTTATGATATATTAACTGCTGTTTAGATACTCCCCGGAATTCATGAAGCTTGTGCCAGGTGCAGGCGTAGCATAGGAGGTCTAACACCAAATATGGCCGCTGAGCGATTCAGGTATGATCCAAATCCACATGCACTACCAGCGTATGCCAGATCTGTGCAGCTCTCGGCTCATGTATGCTAATCACCCCATGCACAGTAGTACAGCATGCAAATGCAGGTACATAGAGATTCATGAAGTGGTGCCAGGTGTAGCGTAAGCATACAGAAATGTAAACCAAAAAAAAAAAAAAAAAACGGTTTACATTTTTCCAAACAGAACATCGGAGCCATGAAAGTGGACCAGACTTATGTATTACAAAGTTAACATATGCCAATGGCTAAATATACAGCCAATGGCATAAAAAAACATGCACAACACATAAAAAATAACATTTAATGTCATGGCTACACTAACGCAAAGTACAACCACAGGGCATGTGTGTGCAAACAGGAATATAAGGAAAATATATACAGATGTCATAAAATTGCAATGTAAGACAAATCATGATTTCGCCATAATAGTCAATGGTATGCATGCTACACCACAACCAAGGTGCAAGAATTGCTAAGGGTCTGTGACAGTGTTCGGTACGGTAACTATGAATTAGTAGTCAATGCCATGCAAATGAGGCAAGTAATACTGAATCGCAAACGTCTCGCCGGCCTAAGGATGTACCATACTGTGCAGCGGTACAACACCGAGGAGTGGCCTGGAGGTATACATGACATCAGCAGAGGGGTGTGCCGACATAGCTGTAAGCACATTGGAGCATTGCTAATCCGGGTTGCCTGTTGCTAAGCAAAGCTGCAGGATAGGGGTGTGGATGTAGCCATAGCTTTGCTTAGCTGAGAGCACACAAGGTGACCGAAAGCGCATGTGTACGTGGATGACAACGTGCTCGAAACCCGGTAAACGGCTGCTCGTGGTGCTCACCACAGTTGAAACAGGAAGGTTACGGGAAGACAATAAGGAAATGCCGCAGTAGGGTAATTGGAGTACAACTGAGTAATTAACACCTATTAACTCACAGTAGGCCATTGACAGTAGCTAACAAGGCTGCTAGTAGCAACCTGCAGAGCAGGATAGGGGAGGTGCCGGATTGCAAAGAAAAGAGAACTGTCACCGCAGAGCAAAGCAAACCTGCAGTAGATCGGCTATAGAACACATTTCGCAACACAATCCTGGGTTGGGAAAGTACAAAAGAAGAAAGCAGGCTGCTGGATGCATGCCTGACAATGGGAGGGGAATCGTTATGAAAAGTGAAGGCAAGGGCAAGAGGTGATCCATGGCAGCTAAATGTAATTCAACACCAAAGGCACCACAATAGCAATACCTGCGGTAAAACACATAAGTAAGATACCCTGCAGCTCTGATTGTACATACACACCCTATGACATCGTCAGCTTCCAAAGCACAGTAGTATAAAGTGTGAAGGCACCTCACACACACTTGTGTATTCCCAAACACTGCACCATCAGTGTAAACAGACGGGGAACTTTTACAATGTACTTGTTGGGAGCTGCCATAGCTGTGATTCATCAGCATGTGCTGGAGACTGAAGGTGGTGTGGAGGATAATGCTGACAACCACTTCAGGCCCCGGAGGAGGAGAAGAGTGTTCAGACCAAGGGTAACTTACCAGAGGCTAGATGATCTGGAGATAGTAGAGCGTTACAGGGTGGACAGGGACATCATACAACCAATTGTTGAGCTGTGCTGGCCACGCCTCAGAGCCAGAAACAACAGAGGGGAACCCATCCTAGTGGACACGAAGGTATGTGTAAGCTTGAGAATACTAGCCACAGGTACCTTTCAAAGGCCAACTGGAGATATCATGGGGATCTCACAGGCATCAGCATCCAGGGTACTCCACCAGTTCCTGGATGCCATGTTACCACATGCCAATGAGCATATATACTTCCCAGAACTCAGTAGGAGTTGGCCAGCGATATGCTCCTCTTCCACCATGTGGCAGACTACCTGGAGGTACTGGGTGCAATAGACTGCATGCACATACATATCAAGTCACCACCCGGTGAGCATGTTTGGCGCTACATAAACCGCAAGGGATACCACTCCATCAACTGCCAGGTCGTGTGCAATGCCCAGGGCATTATCACAGATGTGTGTGCTGGCAGCCCTGGAAGCTACCACGACTCCCACATCTGGCATGCCTCACAGCTGTACCAGGTACTTGTCAGGGGGGACATCCCATATGGCCACCTTGTGGGGGATGCTGGCTATGCACTGGAGCCATGCATGATGACTCCCATCAGAAATGCACACACACCCATGCAAGAATGCCATAATGAGGAACACGCACAAACCAGAATCATTATAGAGCATGTGTTTGGAATGCTGAAATCACGGTTAATTTGCTTGGACAAATCTGGTGGAGCCTTGCAGTACTCTCCAGGCACATGTGCCCACATCTTCATAGTATGTGCCATGCTACATAATATGATCCTGCGGAAACAGCTGCAGCAGGGACATAATGGTGAAGGCCCTCACAGCCCACTGCAGTTGCCAAGGGCATCACAGGCACAGAGGGATTCAGACCATGAACACCCTGTTCCAGCCCCAGTAGGCAGACAGAGGTGTGCCCAGTATGCCCATGCCTTGGCAAAGAGGGAACGTATAGCACATACACTGACAGTGTAGGCCCCTATGGACTGACACACTTCTCCACCTGCACACACAGTAAAATGGATGGCACACACACATGACCACCTGTAAATTGTCATGTATAGGTGGTCTACTGTGTGCATCCTACATAGACAGCCCTCAACTATTGCACACACAACAGCTATTGGTACAAGGTAAGTCAACACCTGAACAGTAAATTAAGATAACAGCATGTGTTGATACTATATGTATAGGTTCCTAGGTACATCGGTAGGTACATGCCTAATTGTCAGAGGCTATTCATAAGCCTAGCCAAAATGTGTCTGCTGCCGCCACCCAATTGATTAACTAACTGTCCCTCTGTGGAGCAGAGCCAATTGTGGGATCCCTGAGATGTAACCACTGTTCCCCACCCACTCTGCAAGAATCGCCTGGTGTGTTAATGAGGGGCTCCATATAATGTAATCAGGGATGTAGTTCCAAAGCATAAGGAGTACCCATGACAGGTATCTGTCACCCCAGCATTCGCCAGCTATGGTTGTGGCAAGGTGTAGCACATTACAGTGTGTGGCTCACTGTGACATGGATTCCCATAGCTGGAGCACATCCATTAAGCATCACTTGGACATACCATTAATAGGTATCATCCATATGTAAACTAACTGTACATTTGTTTGCAGTATGGAGGAACAGCCATAGTACAGTCCACATACTAAACACCATAACATTTGTACATATCCCAGATGCCCCAGTGGTAAAGCCACTGACTGTCACGTGCATGTTCCCAGTTCCACGACCTGCAAGGGCTGTTACGTAATTCCCATGTCCCGAATAATGGATGTTGGATGCAGGTCATTAGAGCAGGTTTAAGCACATGTTAGCGGGTTTTTGCACTGGCAAGTGCCGGTAAGCGTCGTTTAAACATGACTACATGGATATGCGCAAAACAGGTCTAACCTTTGCTGAATATTGCACAGATCACGGGTAAAGCTGCCCAGAACTGCTGAAATGTGCGTTATTCACCCTTGTACTAAAAGTGCCTGCTCTGAGAGGTAAAACGACCACTGCCAGGAGTAGGACATGTAACCATGTACACAATCACCTACCACTAAGCTACCTGAGATGTACCAAGGGCAGGTGTGTATTGTGACAGGTTAAAACACAAATGGGCAGAGTTCGGGAAATAGTATGCACCACAATGTACCCAACGAAAGGTGTGCTCTCTCTCTCTCTCTCTCTATATATATATATATATATATATATATATATATATATATATATATATATATATATATATATATATATATATATATATATATATATATCTATCACCCTTTCTCTCTATATGTCGATATATACAGATATACATACATATATATATATATATATATATATATATATATATTTATATTTATATGTATATATATATATATATATATATATATATATAGGTTAACAACATGTACACAACCATGGAGGTACATATAAATAGGATACTGCCAAATACCGAATGCTTTACATACTGACACACATAATCACGAGGCTTAAAGACCGAAAGACCACAGTAACAGAACACTAGAACCAAGAGTTCTATTATCACGATGCTAAGGGACAGTTAGTTAGTGCTTCTGGTGCTGCGGTCCAGGTAGGTACTGTGTTTCTGATTGCTGTAGTGTGTGTAAGTGTGTGTTCTGAGTGTGGTGTGTGTTTCCGGGGGACTGTAATATGTGTGTGTGTGTTTGCTTTGTGTGTCTGTTTGTGCTATCTCAGAGGTAGATTATTACAGTAGGTGTGGTGCGGGGGTGCGCAGCCACCCACATGGGGTGTGTATGGGGGCATGGCCACCTGGACATACGTAGTGTAGGATGGTTTGTTTGGATGTGATGGGTAGCAGTGTGTGTGTGTGTGTGTGTGTGTGTGTGTGTGTGTGTGTGTGTGTGTGTGTGTGTGTGTGTGTGTGTGTTCTGTGTTTGTGTTAGATCCGGGAGTTTGACTGTCGTGAGTTTGAGTGTTCGGTATTGTGGGGTTTGGGAGTCTGTGAACGGTAATGTGGTTGTTGGAAGTGTGTGCGTTCCTGAATCCATGGGTATGCCGTATACAGTGGTTGAAGTCTTCAAATATGTGCACAACATGGACCATAGCAATCACACATTCCGCCACGACTGAACATTATGAACAAAGGATATGGAGAGTATATATGTCTATACACTATTACAAATATGCGCTATGGACATGAGCTAAAGATAGGGTTACCACCTGTCCCACCTTGCAAGGGGCAGTCCCTCTATGTGCTGTAGTGTCTGGACCAAAATGAGTACAAATAATAATGTCCTACAATCTCGAGACGTTCTGCATGTTCCATATTTAATGTAACGGTTGCATATAATAGTCATCTGTATCTAAAATACCTACATGTAACAAGAAACAGGATAAGCAAGTAAACCGCTACAGGAATATAAGCTTTTATATAGGCATATATGTAAAGTTCTATATTTTGTACTGACCGTGGGTATGTGTCAGCCTCTAATATCTGATGTGTGTCCTGCAAATGTCCCACTATGGCCATTTGAAAAGGTGGCAACCCAAGCCAAAGAGGTTCAGTCACCAACATAACTCCAATAAGTGCAAATATCTGTGACAGAAATACATGAGACAGCTTTCATGTAGCTACATTTCATTACATACCGATGTATTTCCGAAGGATTGAAGGACCAACATCACCTGCATGCTATATAGGAACCAATTAACAATGGCTTAATGAATAAGCCTGCAATAACTATAGTATTAGTCTACTAAATGATAGGTCTTCAATTAGGGAAGGAGCCCTCACACACATATGGAATATGTATAACTGCAGTTCCTACACACCTTCATCTGCTATGTACACCCACCAACATCTCCCCCACACCCAAAATAATTGTAATACAGACTGTAATAACATCACAAACATCCACTCACTCTATGACATCTGCAGAAGCCTTAACATACCTTGTAAGAGACGCACTATAATGGCCCTATGTAAAATCGTTGCTGTTGTACAATGGAACAGACACCGATGTTACAGGGTTTGGTTGCAATAATCCCGTATCAGACGGCTGATATAACAGTTACACTCACATGTAGAACTATATCCTCTAGCCATTACACACAATCCACATGGGCCATGAAGTTAAAATATCTCTGTGTATCTCCATATAGCTGTTGCAATTCATCACAAACAACACATCCAGGCCGTCTTCCTCGAAGGTAGGGCAAAGGGACAACGCCCACGTGGAGTATTCAATTATACCCCACTGTTGCCATGTAATTGGCTAATGGAGTAGCTGCACAGCTGATGTGCATGTAATCATCTACTCCGGAATACCAATTGGTGGCAGGATATCACATGTTACTGGTATCTACGTATAAAAGGATGGCTTGTCATACATTCAAACCGTATGTACATACGAGAAAACCGTTAAAACAGAAAAGGAATAGGACTGATATTATCGTCAACTCGGAATACTAATAAGGTATGTAGAACATTCAGTATGTTAGTGTATGTAGTACCTGTTCTGTATTAATTAAAGTGTATGCAATGCATATAGTGGGAAAAGGTATTATGTAGTGATGTATTGTTGAGCATAGTAACGTTCGTAGAAATTGTGTGTACTGCTGTGGGCCACAAGGTAAACACCTCATACACCACAAGGGATGTTACATAAGGACTTTAAACACAATTCCACTCTAGCTGCTGTCAGTGGCAGGGTTTGCCCAACAAGTACGTGCCATAACAGGGGATAGTATATGTTGATATACTGTAACAGTAGGCATATGTATGGGTGTATAACTGAGTATAACATGTCTAAGGTGGTCCTGCTGTGCAATTATGATTTGCATTGTGGGATATTGTTGCAAAAACGTGAAATGTACAGTATTGTAGGTAGATATGTCTAACATTTTACATAGCATTACTGTTATATTATGCAAACATCAGGTATGTCTATTGGCATGTACAATACACAATAACAGGATACATATGACCTGTAGTCACCAGACAGTGTATCAGCATGATAGCTAATTGAAATGGAAGAGCTAGTCAATTATCCATGCACAAAGGACATGCAATAGCTTCATAAATTCATAGTTAGGTACTATGCTGTCTGGCCAAGTCCATTCATAAGCCTAACTACAGTGTTTTCACTTGTGACACCTCCCTAGGTTAGTGTCCTGTGCCTGTGTATAACAAAGCCATTCATTTCCTGTGCCTCTGTACAGCACAGCAACTGCAGTGATCCCTGGTGTACATGTCTGTCTCCCATCCACCCATCAAGGTATCTCTTGAAGAGTGCTAGTGAGGGTCCCTGCCTGATGTATATAGGAATCATGTTCCAAAACATGGTGAGTGTCCGGGTCAGGAATGTAATCCCTCCAGCACGTCCTAGTCATCATTGCATTTAGGTACATATCCCAGAGCATGTGGCTCTCAGTGGCTTTTGCTTATGTGGAGCATATCCATCAATATTGTTTTGGCCTTGTATGTTCAGCAGAGATCACTTCTGAGTATGCAGTATGCAAATGAGTACAGTTGGGGTTTCTGTAGTTGGGCTGCATACGTTATCCTTCGGAGGTCAGTAATCCTCTTGGTGTGGTAATGTTGTGGTATTTAAAGCAGTTGCTGTTGTCTTGTAAGGTATATCCCAAATGGGGTGTTGTATCCTTTAATGTGTTTCATAAGTCATGAGTAGAGAGACATAATGGCTGCCTTTGTTCTGGCTACAAACCCATTAGAGATTAGGGTGGCCACATAGAAGGATATCCTCACCACCTTGGCAATATGGTTATCAAAGGAGTGGGTGCTATCTACTTGGGTTCTAATATCCCTTATTATGTCTTATGTATGTAGGGGACTACCACCTATGTGATAGTCTGCGGGTGATTGGTGTAATCCAAAGGGGATGTCTATGCACCTTGTGGCATGCACCTTGAGACCATGTTATTGACACCAGGTATCCGTCCCAATGACACCCTTATGGATGGGTGTCTGTATCAGCTGGTGAATCAGTCATGGACCCTAGTTTGCAGTCATCTGCAAACCTATTCAGGGTAAGTCCTTCTGTGCTAGCCTGTACCTCAGAGAAGCATATACCGAACATGAGGCGCCCTATGACCGAGGACTGGGGGATGCCAATTGCAACTGATTTACAGTAGGAAGTAGGGTATGCTACCCTCACTGTGTGGGTTCTGTCCGTAAGCCACTTTGCATAACATCTCGTGACGTAGGGGTTGATGTGCAGGTGGATGTGTATGTTGACAATACCAGAATGGGGAACGGTGTTGAAAGCCTTTGAGAGGACAAGGTAGGCTGTGTGGACCTCCTTACCCTCATATCTACTGCCTTGGTAACTGTCTCAAAGGACTCCACCAGGTTTAGGAGGCATGGTCTGGCCCTAACAAATCCAAACTGGGTGGGATCAAAGGTTTGGAGGCCACCAATGTCTCTGTGAATGAGATCCATGATGATGTGCTCCATAGCCTTGCAGAACAGTCTAGTCAGGTGTATAGGGCAGTAGTTCCCCTGGTCCATTGTGGCACCACCTTTGTGGAATGTGATAACTGTTGCTGTGCACCATTCAGGGGCCATAATGCCTGATGCAAGGCTATTAGTGAATATGGTGCCCAAGTGGGGAGCCATTTCATTCTGAAGTTCATGGAAATCGCAGCCTGGGATATTGTACGGTCACATGGATTCTGTGTTCCTGGCTTTAGAGAGTGCTGCTTTGAACTGCGTAGTTGTGATCGCAGGGACTCTGCATTGTTCCTGTATAGATATGGGCCCTTTAGGGTGTGAGAGGGGTGTAAAGTTAGCACTGAACCTATCTGCCAGGATGTTGCCAATATCAGTCGGTTCTGTAATGTTAGTGCCTAACTGCTGTATGTCAGAGCAGATGTGGGCATCACCATCGAGAGTAGTGACATACCTCTAGAATGCTTTGTGGTAGTCCTTGGAATTAGTCATGGTAATGTTTACGTAGCTAGCTTTGGAGGATGTGATCAGGGATTTCAGATTCCTACTGAGGCTAACCAGGGAGCTCCTCCACTCATGGGATTGTACTCTACTTTGCAACAGTCTCCTCCTTCTGTTGTATATTATGTCCATGGCAGTGGACCACCAGAGTGGCGTCTGGTTTCTGGTGGGTACCGTCACTGCTCTGTTTGGGATAGCATGATCCATGCAGTTGTGTATGATTCAGCAGTTGTAACTGTATTGTCCATCTGCACGGATGCCATGACATTTACTACTGCTGTCATAAGAAGCCTGAAGTTGGCTTTGTAGAAATATTGTACTGTGTTTTCCGTAAAGGGTGTGGTGCCGGGATGTGGATAACAAGGGTGATTAGCGTACGTTTGGATCTGACCAACGAGGAGATAACCCCAGGTGTGGAACACCAGTCACACATGTTGGTAATGACCAGGTCTAGGATATTGTTGGCCCTGGTGGTGGTGTGGATAGGTTGATCCAGCTGATTGGAGGTTATGAATCCCAGAAAGCGTTGGCCTAATGTGTTGGTACATGAGTAGGTATCCCAGTTAATGGTGGGGTAGTGTCAGTCGCACATCAGTAGTTTCTGTTTGAACCCTACTTTCCAGTACACCAAGAAGGGAGGACCGTTAACCATGGGGTATGGTGTGGAATCTGTAGCAAGCTGCAATTTGTATAGCAGTTATGGCCAGAGTTAGTTGCACTTGGATTACTTCTGATGCATTGTGCTAAGCAACCAGCCTGGAGGTGTGGATATCCTTGGGAAATATGGACACCCCACCGCCGTGGGTGTTCCGATCCTGGTTACATGACTGAAAGGTGTGGTATGAGTAATAGCCTAGTAGTGCAGGGGTGCTCTCAGGAGCCTAGAAGCAGGTCCCAGTCACTGCACAGATATCGAAGTTGTCCATTACAAGGACTGCCTTGGGTGAGTGCATTTGAGATGAAGATGTCAAGCATTGAGTAGCATTACCCTCAGGTTTTGCTTGCCTGTTCCTGTTATGGTGGTGAATATGTTATTTGAACCGTGCCTAAAGCAGGCACTATAGGAGCAGCAAGAGCCTTAGACGTTATCCGTAATCCCAGGGCCGACAGGTGCAGGCCATCTGTGCCAAAGCATCGTGTTCTGTCGACCATGTCATTCAAAGCAGACAGATACTGGATACCCTTGGAATGACACCAGAAGCATAGCCAATTGTTGAAGTAAATAATTCAGTCCTTGTACTGCATTATCAGTCTGGACGAATGCCGAATGCTTCTCAGCGCTAGAGTGATTCCTGCCTGGGCTACAAGATCGGAGAGCTATTCCATGTCTTTGTACATGTAGTCCAGAAAGTTACATCTCAGGGCATTCACACTAACATGGAGAATGACACAGTCATATTGTACCTGTTGAGGAGTGACCTGAGTGCATAGGTTATGTTGCGGATCCTGTTACCCGAAAGGCAGCTGAAAGTAACTATCACCTTGTGTAGCCTGCTGAGTGGGACATCAGTGTGACTGCCTATAGAGTCACCTATGACTAGTGTGTTGGGTACGTTATATCGCCATATTGGCTGTGATTGATGGGCATACTGAGTCTATGGGCTATAAGTAATTGGTGTTGTGTTGGGTGATGGGGGCTGTCTGCGTTTCTGCTTTGGAGTGCTCTGTTGCATAGACAGAGTAGTATTGAGAGGCTCTGCAAATGTTGTAGTCTTACTATGTGTGGCCTGCGGTGGTGGAGATCTAGTGAGACTATGTGATGAGTGCGGTGTGGTGCAAACGTTTAAAATCCCCACATGATTGTCAGGTTCAGTCTGGGATGGAGAGAGCTTTACCTCCAGCATGGCTAGATATGTGCATCTCCCACAGGTTGTAGTGTTGTATGTTCGGAGGGGAGTATTGATTGTATACACGAGACAATTTCTATAGTGCCTCATGATGCCCATATTCATCATATAGACAGGCGATAACACTGGGAATTGACACTTGGACATGCCTGAATATTTAACTATTTCCCACTAAATATGTGAGGAACGTGTGTACAACAGCTGTTTTACTCTAAGCATACAGAAAATGTAAGTACAAACAGTGTTTACCTGTAGGTAATGAGGAGGATTGAGTGCTATAGTAATTAGTAGCTCATGAAGTGCTTACATGTTCTGAACAAGTGCTGAGCATGAATAAGCAATACAGATAGGGTGTCGGATAACATAAACACACTGCCCCCCCAACAAGTACACAATCACATATCCATGAACACTACAGAGCCCCTGTAACCATAACTATGATGGTACAAGGTGCACTCAGGCTGCATGGGAGCTATCCACATCCATGGTTGTATCATACACATATGGCAAAACAGTTTGCTCTACACATACACATCATGTAAAACATAGCTTCATGTCAGTCTGTGAAAACACTGAATGATGCACACCAACAGTTATCACAACCCACAAAGTGGAGACACCACTCATAATGGGAGGCACTGCACTACTACCTTGCTGAGTCTGGTCTGAAAGTCCATGAACCTTAATCAACATATATGTTGTTAGCAGTACAGATGTAGATGACAGTACGGATGATTTCACACTGCATATCATACCTGTGACAGGTCATAGGACATCATCACCCATACTGTGTTCCACCTACACTCAGTATACTAGATGTACCTTTGTATGTCACAGGAGTGTTCTGCCAGTGGACTGTTGACAGAACCAACACTACAAAAGGTGTCTAAGTAATATGTGCATATCACACCAGTGGCAGCTACAGTAAAACAGGGTTAATTCATTGTACTCCCCCTCATTGTAGCCCATACCACACAGACATATGGGAGGCATCTGCCTATGTAAGTATGTGAATGGCTATGACCGAGGAGCAATAGCTGACTCAGTGTTGTGGACAACCTACAGAATGGGCTTTGTGGGTGAGGTATGTGACATATGTGCACAATCTGATAGCTGCATATTGCATTGTCACCACTAGGTTAATAACCCTGTACCCATGAACTACCACCTAGGCAGCAGTCAACATAATGGACACTGTGTGTAAGGGATGGTGCTGTGCAGTTTACCTCCCTGAGCTAATGACGTCACCAAGCCTATTTGGTAGTCCTAAGAGGCAACCGTAGTCATGACAGGGTGCCATCCATGAACATGGAGATCATTGTACAGCCATACTCATCCCTCAAGTGACCAATATCAGATCACATATCACCTTTAAGGTGTATTGCCCATGTTTGGATGGGCGACACCAGCCTTCACAATCCTCATCTCCACTATGTAGCATGATGCCTACCCTGAATAAAGACATGTCCAACACTGTGATGTTGGACATGCTACACATACATATCCTAATCTGAAATACATATGTCATGGACCTCCACCTTCCTAGTACAAGGATTGCCACATGCTGGACAGATCCTTGTGCCATACACGTTACATACTCCTGCCATACTATGCAACCCTGTCCCGCAAAGCTGCACATTTCACCTCTGTCAGACATGGTGTGTTGACTGCATGGTAGATGTATCACTAACCATCTGGATCAATTATGTTGTACTGCTTCACCTGGCGCCGGAAACATGGCTGTTGGCAACAGCTAGGTAACCTTACATCCTATGTTCATACATGGCCCAGGGCATACAGACTATTACATGACCTTGGCCGTACATACTATAGTTGATAACCATCCCTGCAAATACCATCCAGCTAGCCAGTGACCCATGTGTATCACATGTGCAACACAGGCGATACGTGGTAGGGTGTTGAACTGCTGTACAGTGCCGTGTAGATGTATATGGCAAAACACATGCATGTAAAGGCTTCCGTGTGCATGTCTGCATTGTCACAGGTCATGTCCGTTAAGGCAGTGTATGTGTTGTGTGACATATACACAGCATCAAGGTCGACAGCATTAATGTGGACACATCCAGGCATGTGCTGATAGGTAAGAGCACCAGTACAGGCAAACAGACATGCCCACATCAAGACAGCATCCACATGGATTATGAGCAATGTAATCAGGTGACACACATGTATGGTGATAATATCCAATCCCCATTGGGTGTCACATGTGTGTGACACAAACATGTCAGTGGTGTCAGTGTCTTGAAGAATTGCAAAGAAAACTGTTCATATGTAATAAATGTGATACACATGTATGTGCAGCTGTATCTCTGTGCATCTGTGAGATACTGTGACCTGTCTCCATCATTATGTCTTCCAGATATGCCTCGAGCAAGGCTCCCAGCCTATACCTGTTTGGAGGATGAGGCCCTTATACCTTACCTCCAAGACAACTATGATGTCTTGTTTAGCCATGTGCTACAGCATGCACAGCAGCATGATGACCTGTGGCAGGAACTTTGCAGGAGGGTTAATGATGTGGGTGGCCATAACTGCACATACCAGCAGGTGCGCAGACACTGCACTGACCTGACCTGATCAGATGTGCGAAACAGCGTGCAAATGCAATCACCAGGGAACAAGGTGCAACAGGTGGTGGGCCACCAACCCAGACCCCACTCACACGTACCGAGGAGCTACTGGCCAACCTGGTGACACCGTCAGAACAGCATCCACAAACCCTCACTGCCTTTGTGGAGGTGGGTGTCTCTCAACCACCAAGCCTGGAGTTGCCTGGTAAGTAACTACTGCACATATAACTATTATATCCCATATAGTTGCATGTGTCACTGTACAATATGTAATGTAACATCATATTGTGCCACATACGGGTTAATCCTCTCTCTTCACTATCTTTTGCTGGTTAATGGCACCTCTAGTCATCACACTCCTCATATGAATTTCTACACTCGTAGAACTTTAGTTAAAAAAAAAAAAAAATTTGTTTTTTATGCTATGATATCTTGTTTTACTCGAGTATATGTGTTGTTACTATTTGTTACTTTGCCATGCTTTTCTTGTCATGTTATGTTACTATGGAGCTTTTCTCCCCGGGCCTCCACTGAAAATAGAAATAAATCCAGTCGGACTATCCTGGTTAACAAATGTAAAATAAATAAATAAATAAAATAAAAATATGCAAGGCATGTATACACACATGCCGCATACTGTAGTATGCTAGTGTGCATACTCCATAGTATATCCTATTGTACTGGCGAATGTGTTAACATGCACATTTCACCCTGTAGCTGTCACACAGTCGTGGATAATGATCATACTGCTGTGTCACCCCTATATAGGTACCTCTGACATTCCACAGAGACAGCAGGCCATTGCAGGTGAGACAGTTATAAGTATCATGCATGTTAATGCACAGATCTATTCGCCATGTGGCCAGTTAACACATGTACACATAATGTATGGTCTGGTCACAATATACAGGTTGCATCTTTAATCCATCACACTGGCTACCCATGTGCAATACTTAGAAACTAATTGAAACATTGACATGAAACCTCAGAAACTGTCATTGCTAGATGTGCGGACAGCTGTGCATACGATGGTGGAGGTGTTGTTCAATGTAGGAATATGTACTATACATCAGAACTACACATGTGGGGTACACAAACAGTACTACACAGTGAGCTGGAGTATGGGCAGCCCACAGGATTCACCATTGTGGAATATGCCCCTGCAATGACTGCACACATTGTGATGTGCCATCTGACATGTCCATGACATGTAGTGTTCCAGCTGCAACATTGTCTCACTATCCCATTAAACATACCCCACATACCAAACATACAACCCTTTGTCTGCATAACCCTGTGGAAAGTGGAGTATCTGACATCTATGGGTGTATGTCATATGGGACAACACAGACATAGGTTCATAGGTTCATACAAGGCTATCTGCCCTAGGGCATTTATAAGCCTAGCCAGAGTGTGTTTGGCTTTCGCCACCCATTTTAAATTAATTTTTCTATGCCCTTTTTTGAGGTTAGTATACTGTGCCTCTGTCTAACAGTGACACAGAAGTGATACCCGGGGTAAACCTATGATCTCCCATCCACTCATCAAGATTCCTCTTGAAGAGAGTCAATGAGGGACTCTGTCTAACCTGGACTGGGATTTTAATCCAGAGCGAAGGGAGCCTCTGGGTTATGAATCTGTCCCTCCAGCATGTCCTATTTATTTCAATGCTGAGGTTCAAGTCTCTCAAGCACGTAGCTCGATGGAATTTGGATTTTCTGAGGTGCAGCAAGTCCATTAATTCCAGGTTGGACATGGCTTTATACGTCAGGCACAGATCGCCTCTGAGCAGGCGGTATGCCACTGAGTAGAGCTGGAGTTTCTTTAACCGGGCAGTATATGGCATCTGTTTGAGCCCTTTGATCCTCTTAGTGAGGTACTTTTGGGGTCTTTCCAGTTGCTGCAGGTGTCTGGTAAGGTACATCCCAAAAGGGGCATTGTACTCAATTAAGGGCCAGATGAGGGATGAGTAAAGAGGCACGATGACCTCCCCTGATCTAGATGTGAATCCCTTCATGATTAGGTGGGCTATATAAAATGTTTTTCTAACCACTTTGGCCACGTGGCTGTCAAATGAGAGATTGCTATCAACTTGGGTCCCCAGGTCCCTAATTACTTCTTCCAGATTAATGGATTACCACCTATGTGGTAATTTGTGCACTTTGTTTTGCCAAAGGGGATGACTATACACTTTTTGGCGTTTAGCTTGAGGCCATGGCTCTGGCACCAGTTGTCTGTTTCTATGAGGCCCTTTTGGAGGATGCTTGTGTTGGCTGGAGAGTCGATTATGGCACCCAATTTGCAGTCATCTGCGAACTTGGTCAGCCACAGTCCTTCCATTTTGGCCTGTACCTCCGAGAAATATATACCGAACAAGAGAGGTCCCAGGACTGAGCCTTGTGGGACACCACTTGTAACTGGTTTGGAGTCTGACATGGCTCCCGCAATTCTAAACATGTGGGTTCTGTCCTTGAGCCAGTTTGCAACCCATCTAGTGACATAGGGGTTTATATTTAAGCTGGTGGGCTTATCTATAATGCCCGAGTTGGGTATTGTATCGAATGCGAGATAGACGGCCATCACAACCATTTGGCCAACACATGTTCACACATGGCCATGGAGAAAGGCCAGAGACATGTAGCAACACACAGTAGATGTGATGTGTTTGTGTGTACACCTTGTTGTACATTGGCTACACATGGTCCAACTATAGCCTTTGTTGAATGGTTATATTGCAGATGTGGAACACTGGACATCCTACAAGCCTGTGCACAGCTTGTGGAGGCGTAACTTCATTTGACCACATAAGATGTGTTGAACATCATGACTGTGCCACAGCATGACAGTAGTCACCTGTACAGCAACCACATACATACACAGACAACCACATCAGGCCACAGATACAGTACATTTCCCTTGCTGCTGTTGGACATCATTGTCAGCCGTGCACCTCATGTGTGTGGTACACAAATGTCATGTGGGACATGGTGTATTGACAAGTCTGCCATGCGTGGACATGGTTGCCAGGGAGCTAAAATATGTTTGCATATGTGCAGGGGTGTCATCCGTATGTCCTTCGTTGACCCTTGTCACACATTACACATCATGCTTTACTGTGTATACTCCTCAGTGATGTGGGTCACAATCCACAGTATATATGTATTGTGTATGCACACAGTCATGGCTATGCACTGTGTGTGTAATCACACTGTATAGCAATAGAGACGCCTCATGAGTCCATGCAATGGCACTGTTTTGGTACTTCACACTCTATAGCAATATAGACGCCTCATAATACCCTTCAATGGTCATGCACATCTGCTAAAAGTGCATTTTATCTGTAGGGCATACAGACAACACTGCAATGTGACACCATTACACCACTGTACATGTGACAGGACACCATTGTGTCAAACATGTATGCATGTCAATGCACACATCAGCAGATTACATGTCATACTACATGTTAATGTCAAGGTCATATGCCACACATCAGCCATGTGTACTGTTAACCTGTGCTGGTCCACATGGTGTAACACAGAGATGCATGCTTACTACCATGATTGTGTGAAATGCATGGCTTCTGCTATGACACATGCTTGCTGTTGTGTGCATCCCAAGGATGTATGATAACTATCACTATTATTGTCTGAGCTGCATGCCGTCTGCTGTATTACATGCATGTTGCATGCCTTCTGTCTAATCACATGCATGGTGTGTGTGTGTGTGTGTGTGTGTGTGTGTGTGTGTGTGTGTGTGTGTGTGTGTCTGTATTGTAATGTAGAGTCTTTGTTTGCCTTCACAGGTGATGTAGGTGCCTTACCCTCCTGTGATCCATCTGATGTTAGTGTCCCCACAGACTCTAGCAGTGATGATGAACATATGCTTGAGGCACAGGCAGGGTTGTCAGGTGTTGAATCTGTGCCATTGGTTGCCATTCCACCTATATCCCCCTCATCCTCGCACACAGATCTCATGCCAACACATACCCCATCACCAGTGGCCATAGAGGAAGGACAGTTAGCGTGTGGTAGCTTGGAACAGGAACATGTGGTGGCTATGGAAGGTGTTTATTCACACCATGGTGTCAGTCAAATGACTGGAGATGGACCACACAGGCATGTGGCCAGTGCTGCTTGTAGGAGGACCTCTGGCCGACATGCCCCTGCAGGACAGAGCACAGCAGCTGGTGTCACCAGATGCATGTTTCAGACTGTAATGGCGGCACAGGCATGTGCTGAATGGCAGAACAGAGAAGGGCAGAGGCTTCAGAGGGCTGCTATCCGTTCTTTAAATGACAATATCCAGGCATTGGCAAATGCTCAACAGCAGATTGCTGATGTTTTGGACAGACGATTGGGTGACATGGTTGGAATCCTTGACCATGGCATGACAATCCATGAGCGTGAGCTGTCTGTGCTGGAACATCTGGTAGGAGTGAGGCATAGGGCACGTGGACGTAGGCCAGCTACTTCACCTGGTGCAGGTCTACGTGAATGAGCTACCTCACATGCCCGCTCCCATAGTAGTGGTAGCAGCAGCAGTGCAACCGGTGCTGCGCTGTCCACACCAGGACACAGCAGGCCATGTGGACATGGCCCTGGATGGTCCCAACGGGGACACGGTTCCAGTGGACATGTGTCATTGGACAGTACCCAATCTGCACCACTGCCTGGTAGTGCCCGTGCAACCCCTGGCAGGCACAGGTCATGTGGCCATGGCCGGACACCGTGAGCTGTAAAACCTGGTCTGTACAGTCTGGAGCTGTCAATAATACCCCTGTGTAGCCAGACACATGGCAGAACTGTGTGCATGCATACACACACACACACACCAGAAACATCTGTAGGGCACTGCAACACTCACATGCATAACAACCACACATGGCCAATTAGATCACAAGCCCTAACCCACACACATGATGTCATCCACTGGTGCAGCCTAGGACCCTGGCAAACATTATCACCCTGTGCATATGATGATGCCTGTGCCGCATCCCTGTCATCCACACCATCGGTGCAGGGACATGCTCATATAGTCTGATGCACAGGGTGAACAGAATAGGGAGATAAGTGTAGATTACAATTGTTGTGTACTGTTGACATGCAGCAGACATACCATGTAGTACAGGTTTAGAATGCATTGTTTTTTTTTCACAGTATGTGTCTTGGTAACAACAGTAACAGCATGTTGGTAATGATGTCCTGCTTCCCTCCTTCAGGTCTAATTGCATGTGCCGTTGAGAACCAGTGTTTGCAGTTTCCCATGTGTAAATGTGGACTACTCACAGGCATGTATGGCAATACCAGCATGCTATTCGTAGCTTCAACCTCACTGTTAGAAAGGCTGACATTCCAAAGATGTCTACACATCTACTGATCCAGGAGCATGGGAGCTGTGTACTAAGCTACAGTGGCTAGAGACATGACATCCATACCGGGTGACATCACAGGTACAGTTACATGGGGTGGGGAGTTTACATAGCGGTCTAGCTGATGACAAGGGTAGAGGCCAGTTGATAGCTTGAGGCCTCACTGTGTAGCAGTAATACACATTCACATTACAGGATGAGAACACACAACTACACACACAAACACACACACACACACACACACACACACACACACACACACACGTATTCACACAGGTGTATTCAGACACAGTAACACGCCCACACTCACGGAGTCAATGACACTGTAACACACACACACTTGATAGTGTTGAGGTGAGGACCCCTGCTTATGTGGTAATCACCATTACAGTACTGTGCACCCATATGATGCGACACAGAGAATGAACATGTACAGATAGTCAGTAATGCCTAAAATCGGCATCAACAGGGTAGTAGATTGCATCACCTGGAGGGGTTAGGCATCCTATCTGTTCACTATGGTAACATACATCCTCACTCCATGGACCAGACAGCCATATTTATATGCACACACACACACACTGTGGAGTCCACTATTGAATGCACCTATGTCATGCACATACAGATAGCTCACATGTGTGTGATACACACCCCACCCCTGCCTATGTCTTGCTTTCTACACTGCAGTATGTAAAGATCTCTACAACAGTGTACATGGTTGTGAGTAACAATTGGGATGTATTCACCACCATATGTGGCATATATGGACACACAAGCAAACACGCATGGCAGTACTGTGAATCAAACACCTGCTATCTTATGATATGTATGACAGACATGCAGCAGTATTGCCCATATTACAATGTGTACCAATGCTACCTTTGGCAATTGTGCTGATATATGCACACGGGAGGTCTTAAGTGTTACAGGAGTCAAGTGATTTACAGTCAGTGACACCCTGACCACTGTGTAGGTTGTATGTCTTCCCCTTCAATTAACAGAAACATAGCTTAGTGTTTGCACATGTTATGGTAGGATGGCTTGTGACACACCTGTGAGCGGTCTTCAGCAAACATCCATCTGCAAAGATGGCCCACCACTTTATGTCCACACATCCGTCCATACCTGATGTGCATCTTACCATACTGTCAGTATTTCACCATATACAGTTGGCAATGATGGGGCTGCATTGCAACTGCATGTTGTAGTAAGACACAGATCACCTGCAAACATCAGCTACTGCACATGCATGGTAGCTGAATGTACATCACTACATGTACATGTGTGTAGGTCCTACATTCCTGTCATTTAGCCATGTTTGTAGGCATTGCAATTGGTGGACATGTGTGATGACATACATGGCACATGGACTGTTGTATGATATGACAGTTGTCATGGGTAACCAGTACAGAAGGAATGTTAACTCAGTCAACATTGCTATCACACCTTATGTACTGTTAGCATTCAACAGCCATGGACCTACCTTCCATGTGCATGTGTGTAATTTCTGTAGCCACCTGTCTGCACGAAGGACAGCAACAGCTATGCTATGTTCATATGTGTTTGTGTGTGTGTGTGGAGCATGTACATATCCACAGCAGGTACATGTATGTCATATCCAAACATGAGGGTGTTTACTGGTGTACAGCAACAGTCATCTGTTACAGCTGTATATGACCCAGGGCCCTTGTTATGTGTACAGCTGACCTGGTTATGAACAGTGGTATCATTGCATTGCATAACTCATGATGCAACTGTGTCAGTACATGGGTAGTCTGCACAGTTGCTGTAGAGCTAGGTACAGTTCACTGGTCATGGGTCACATGGTGTTGTACTAATATATGTTCTACCACATGTATAGATGTGTGTTGCTAGTCTAAGGACATGGTGATGTCTGAGGGCTACATCCTAGAATGCAGATTTTGACACTGTGATCTGCACCTGACACATCTGTGATGCCTTTTGAGGGTGTACTGGTCAGTACATGTGAGTGGCCTTCATGTACATGGGGACACCACCACCTGGAGTGGTCCATAATGGTGTTATGGCCCACATGTCTGTATCCGAGGTATATGGTGGTAGTGCTATTGTGCACAACTGAGCCTTCAGCCAGGTGTTTCTCACTGCACAGATGTCAGTATTCCCCATTGTTGGATCTACATTGGCAGCTGTGATTACAAACGCTACACATCTAGCACTGTTTAGCATACACATACAATGCAGTTGTCCTCTAGGTGTCAGGGTGTTAACTTGGTCTCAGGACATTCGTCTTTGAATGGCATTATATGGGTGAAGTAGCCACTCCTGGCAGGACATCACCACGGGTGGTATTAGTGTGCCAGGTGTAGATTGGTACATCTAAGGTGATGGACAGCAGCAGACGTTGTGAAGAAGACCGGTGTCAGATATATGTAGTGCAGCGTTCATGCTAACAATGACAACTATCGACACCACTGTGCCCTTCCGTGTTTAGAATCAGAGTGCATACAAAACAGCCCTTTGCTACTAAGTGTGTGAGCATGCCCAGTATGATGTTGTGTAGATGGACACATAGTGCATTCCAAATGGCCGTGTGCTACTAAGTGTGTGAGCATGCCCAGTGACACCTTGTGTCGGTTATGTGCCTCTATGTGTATGGGCATGGCCATTGTACCCCTGTATAATGATAGTGGTCGTCCAGGCAACAGATGGCCATACCCCACTTCAGGATGGATTCCTACATTGAACATACTGGTTCATAGGTATGTACATCATAACTGCCAGCATCCATGTCGATGTCCGCATTCCTAGAAGGTCATATTGACAGTCTTGAAAGGTGTAGTGTCTGTGGCACGGCTCGTATCTGTGTAGTATTGTAATAGTGGTCCATAGATTGGCAGTTGTCCTGATCACACCACTGGCGTGTGTTTGTCTCCATCTGCCTGTGGACAGTGATATGCTTTTAGACTGCTCACACTCCATACAATCCCTATCGGTGTCTTTTCCATTGCTGATGATGTTACCCACCTAGAAGTATGCCTCTGGGAGTGCTGTGTCCCAGTAATCTCGATAGCGCATTCTGTAACTATGTAATGCTGTAGTGTGAGAGAGGTAGTTAGGTCTATGTTCTAATCCCAGCCATGCCAACTTGTGTGTGTGTGTGTGTGTGTGTGTGTGTGTGTGTGTGTGTGTGTGTGTGTGTGTGTGTGTGTGTGTGTGTGTGTGTTTCCGTCTGCCTGGGGACAGAATAATGCTTTTAGACTGCTCACACTACATACAATCTCTATCGGCGTCTTTTCCATTGCTGATGATTTCACCCACCTAGAAGTATGCCTCTGGGAGTGCTGTGTCCCAGTAATCTCGGTAACGCGTTCTGTAACTCCGTAATGCTGTAGTGTGATAAGGTAGTTAGAACTGTGTTCTATTCCCAGCCATGCCAACTGTGTGTGTGTGTGTGTGTGTGTGTGTGTGTGTGTGTGTGTGTGTGTGTGTGTGTGTGTGTGTGTTTCCGTCTGCCTGGGGACAGAATAATGCTTTTAGACTGCTCACACTCCATACAATCCCTATTGGCGTCTTTTCCATTGCTGAGGATGTCACCCACCTAGAAGTATGCCTATGGGAGTACTGTGTCCCAGTAATCTCGGTAGCACATTCTGCAACTGCATAATTCTGTAGTGTGATAAGGTAGTTAGGTCTGTGTTCTAATCCCAGCTATGTCAACTGTGTGTGTGTTGAGGAGCGTGTTTTGTTGTTTTCCTATATAGTGTCCATAAATGTCACAATCGCCCCAGAGACTGGGTTGGCAAGACATACACATACATTCACCAATAGTTTTGGTGAGTAAATGTCAGCAGTTCTAATCTTACCCTTTATACAGTCTGAACCCGTGTGATGCAACAAAACACACTTGCCTTGATAGTAACACCAGTACATAATGCAGGAGGCGCATTTGGATTCCTTTTCATTCTTGTCTAATGCTTTGGTGTCACGTGGTCCGCTGTTGTGATATATATATTCTATATCTACGTATGTGTGTGTGTATATGTATATGTGTGTGTGTTTATGTTTATATATATATATATATATATATATATATATATATATATATATATATATATATGTGTGTGTATATATATATATATATATATATATATATATATATATATATATGTGGACATTAACACACATAAATCTACATGATGGAATACATGTCCTACACTGTTGAATGCCTGTGCTGGATGATCTGTACGTGATCACCTCAGATGCATGTATATCTGCCATGGCTTAGTGGTAAAGCACATCGTCTGTGGTGTGTAGGGTCCCGGGTTCGAGGCATGTAGTGACCGGTTATTTTGTTGCTGGGAAGAACAAGGGACATTGAATACGGTGATAGTAAGGTGCATTTAACCAGTTGTGTATGGATCTGCATGACAGTAAGCAGTGGTTATTATTTTGGAGGCTCAGTATGGGTCATGTAACTATGCATTAGAAGACAATACTATGCAAACAATGTGGAAAATAGTGAATCCCATTTATCCCCGGGGTGTGATGCAGATTCCAAGAATGTATGTGTATAGATAGCCCGGCGCAGGACTCGAATATAGGTGAAAGCATGGGGGGGGGTCAGGCATACTGTATGTACATTAGAGCCCTGTGTCTTGGGATTGCTCCTGCCTTAGCACACCTAAGCTAGGGGTGTGTCTATACCTGCCTAGTGCAATTGGGAGGGACAACAGCAGTAGAAGAGTAGTCAAGGTGAACAAGCTGGGCAAACAGCTGATAATTATCACAATCAGCAGATTACAGGCCCAGCCTAGCCCAGAACACTATGATAAAGTGAGCAAGCACCATACCCATGGGTTATTTCCACACTCTATACCACCAGTGTATACATGCGGGGAAATTTTATGAAATAATCCAACGAAAGGAGAAGGGTTGCAGCAGGCAACATAGACCAACATGTGCAGGAGGCTGAGGGTGGTGAGGATGTGAATGCTGCCAAACAACCCTCAGTGAGGAGACAGAGAAACTGTACAGACCTGGGGTAACCTACCAGGGGCTACTTGAGCTGGAGATAGTGGAGCGCTATGGGGTGGATAGAGACCTCCTACAGCAGATTGTTGAGCTGTGCCGGCTACACCTGACACATCGAACAGGCCGAGGGAAAGCCATCCCAGTGGATACCAAGGTATGTGTAGGCCTAGGTATACTAGCCACAGGTACCTCCCAAAGCACAACTGGGGATATCATGGGATCTCACAGGCATCTGCATCCAGAGTATTCCACCAGTTCCTGGATGCCATGTCACCACATGCCAGTGAGCACGTACATTTCCTCAACACACGTGAGGTGTTGACCAGCAATATGCGTCTCTTCCACCAAATGGCAGACTACCCTGGGGTAGTGGGTGCTATAGCCTGCACACACGTATGCATCAAAGCACAACCCGGTGACTGGGGAAGGGCCTATATTAACCGCAGGGGCATCCCCTCCATCAACTGCCAGGTCATATGCGATGTGCAGGGCGTTATACTGAATGTGTGTGCTGGCTGCCCTGAAAGCTATGACGATTCCGATATATGGCATCTGACACAGCTGTACCACACCTTTGCCAATATGGACATCCCCTACGGTCACCTAGTGGGGGATGCTGGGTACCCACTGGAGCCGTGGATGATGACACCCATCAGAAATGTACACACACCTGAACAACTATGCTATAATGAGGCACACGCACAGGCAAGACATATAATTGAGCATGTGTTTGGGATGCTCAGGTCATGGTTCCGGTGTCTGGACACATCCAGTGGAGCCTTGCAGTATTCACCAGCTACAAGCACCCAAATTGTTATGGTATGTGCTATGCTACACAATATGATCCTGAGGAAACAGCTGCAGCAAGAACAGCATGGGGCAGGGCCACACAGCCCCCACCAATGCCAAAGCCTGTACAGGCACAGAGTGACTCAGAGGAGGAACTACCTGAGCTGGACCCAGTAGGTGGAAGGAGGCATGCCCAGTATGACCTGGCCTTGGCAAAGAGGCAATGCATAGCATATGCACTGACACAGTAGGTACCCAGGGAATGTCACCCTCTCTCACTCACATAGACAGTAAAAGGGATGCCAAACATGACACTACCTGTGTCCAGCCATGTATAGGAAGTGCACTGTGTGCATCCAACATAGGCAGCCCTCCAGCACCATCCTCAGGTCTGACACACCCTCAAGGTAAGTCAATCAACCTACTAATTGGCAGTTGTATTAGAATGTGTTTTTACCTGTAGCTATGGTATGGATGTCAGCATGCAAGGGAATTTGGTGGCCGAATGTTAGGGCAGAGGACAGTACACGTCCATAGTGGCACCATGACATCTGTAGCACATACCGGGGTCACAATAGTAGCCAGTAGTACACAAGGTGTCCTAACCCACTGCGGGTAATGGGCTGAACATCATGTGTGTCCATACAGCCCACACAAGTCTCAACCAGCTGGACAGGTGTAGACCAACACAGACAAATGCTGTACATTGGCCTCAGAATATGCCCAGTGGATGACCCCCCCCCCCCTAGAGACACACACAGACAGACTACAGCAGGCCAGGCAATTTGATGTAGGTTGTGAAGGCTAGGACGTCTGAAACTAATATGTTGGTAATTAAATCTAAGATCTGGAGTACACTGGTATGCCTCTAGCCAGCACATTAGGTAGGTCCACACATTGAAATGGAGTACCTGACATACCAGTACAGTAGTAGCAAAAGTGTACAAATGACAGCTGTGACCCCCTTCCAACATACACATGTAACAGTCATGTGCGCCCCCGCCCGGTGCTGTGTAGGAATGTGGATACAGTCGGCTGTCCCCCCACACTGTGCAAAAATGTAACAACAGTCAATGCCACATGACTGATGGATACCCTGCAGACACAGCATGCCACCTGTCAGTGTACAACTCAGAGGTTGGCACCACAGTACTGACTACCTGGACATGTAACACATGTGATCCAGTTGACCATACCGGGCATGCTCAAACACATGAAGGTATGCCGGTAATGTCAGTCGACAACATGCAGAATGGTCATACTGGGCATGCTCACACACTTAAACACAAGACGGCCTGGTCTGCAAACACCAGTGGTCCGGACATATCTGCCGGTACATTGCTATACTGTTGGATGATTGTGCTGTATGGTATGTGTGTGGTACTGTCTATTTTCCTGTATATTTGCCAAAGTGTATTGGTAATTCACATTAGCTGTGTGCGCAGGGTGTTGCTACCAACACTTGCAAAGGACAGTTCTTTGTTTGCGGCCAGAACAAGGCCATTGGATACGGAGTGAGTAAGGCACATTGCAGCAGCTGGGAGCAGTTGTGTGTGGGTTTACGTGGTGTTAAGCACTGCTGACCTCTGGTTACAGCTTCTTATACTTGTTTAGACTCCACATTTTCTTTAACAGTGCAATACTCGCATACTGGTAGCCAAACACGCTTACATCCGCTCGCTCCCTCACTTGCACATGCACCGACATTGGTGCTTGCATTTGTCACTCACGCTGGGAGGGCATGATCCCTTGTGATGCCTATTACATCGGACTACATGATTACAGTATCGGGTATGGCTGACCATTAGGCGACGGCATGGTGTTTGACTGTACGGAATCGGGGGCCTGTCCAGTGAGTTAATCATATTATATGCATGTTCCTAATACAATCTGCTCCCATCTGGCTGATACATGAGAACCAATACTCTGCAATGCAGACAAGTAAATGTGCTTTGGGAAACACATCCGTCTGCCGGGTCATGCTACCGCATACCTATTGTAGGTTTTGCACCTTTTAAATTGTCCGGTGAGACTTTAGGATTAACACCTGTCCCACTTTGCGTTGGACAGTCCCTCCTAAGGCGTATGTGTCATGCAAAAATAATCTAGACCTAGCAAATGTCCTGATTACAGGACAATATTATATTCTACATTTCTCTAATAGTTGCATGTAACAGTTATTGTATATATGACACTTCTATATGTTATATGAAGTAGCATAAGCAACCTGACTGCTGCTAGACTAAGCTTTGATTTGTGCTAATACGTATAGTTCTGTACTATGCACGGCTGTAGGTATGTTCTGACCTGGTATGTCTGACATTTCTATGGATCAGGCACCACTTTGGCCATTTGGAAAGGTGGCAGCCCTATAGGACCTATATGTAGAGATGTCAGATTTGGCAAGGCAACACATACCCACAGCCAGTAGAAAACTGAATACTTCACCGGTTTGCATAAGTAAAGGTTATTCTTGTAGCATTATAGCTGATAATACTGTTTCCTATAACATCTAGGTGTTTCAGATACAACATAATCATTTTATGCAACCACTACAGACAATATATGGATTCTTTGCCCGAAATCACAGGCCATGTGCTATAATAACATTCATTTTGCAGGACACAATTGCCCAGAGGGAAGGTGAACAGGTGGTAACCCCAACCTATTATGCTATCATCTACCTAAGGTAGTCCACGGAATATGCGCTTTCCGTCACTAGCAGACCTCAATTACGAATGGGGGAGAATGAACACTGTATCAGGGACACTGCATAACACCCTCAGGGACATATTTAGATGATTGATTCTATTAACCTGACACATTGACAGTCCCAGGGTATATGTATTCATTCACCTTTGTCGAAGTACATGCTGTTTATGACTCATACATGTTGTCATTAGTCGTTACGTGTATTCTGCCACCTGTCCTCCTAATATCACTAGTTCTGGAAGGGTTTAGTTAGGACTGTGTTAGATTCTGATTCGTAATCACGGACGTCCATGATAATCGGGTACAGAGCACTGATATAGTCCTTATGTGTTCCCCCAATGGTTTACAGACTATCCAGTAGATGTGCTCTTACGGTTTGGGAGGTATGGGCGTCTGCTATGCCCACATGGGAATATTAATTACTTCCACGGGGCAGGCCTAATACATCTCTGCCAACCAACACCTGCACACTTACACCCATTATTGCATACCCATGACTCCCATACCTGACATCCCTCTACAGCACTCATGACTCATCCTTACTGTGAGCACAGCTGGGGTATGAACACACTCCTACACACTGCCCACTCTCCCCATCTTGGGGCACATGTCATACGTTTTGTCAACCCATGTGTTATCAGACTTGCACAACCTACTGTTCCATGTACAGCTACATCCTGGTCACGTCAATGATCATAGGTTCGACTACAAGGCAATTTTGGTGTCCCGCAAGGGACCCCGTGATCCATGTTTAAAGTGTAGACCTTGCAGATATTTCCCACTGGTACTTTCCTGCCGGTGGTCAGGAAAGCAGAGGTGTATTTTCCTTTATTCCGTGTCTGTATGTCTCACCGGTCTAGCTGGGAGGTGTGGGAGGTAAATGTTTGTTTATTGGACCTCCCACTAACATATGCCCAGCCTGAACATATGTTACCTGTAATTGCTGTAACGTAACCTAGTTATGTACATGTGTATATCTACAGTAACATATATATATATATATATATATATATATATTTTTTTTTTTTTGTGTATATATATCTATATCTGCTGTAAGTATATATATATATATATATATATATATATATATATATATATATGTATGTATATGTATATATATATATATATATATATATATATATATATATATATATATATGTATATATATATATATATATATATATATATATATATATATATATATATATATATACATCTGTATGTCCGTTGACTAATACATTTCCCGGCCATACGGACTTACACATGCTTATTGTGTTTTATATCTGCTTCAACAGCATACTATTGCCTTAGTCATTATGACACCGACACTTCACTCCGGTTAACTTGTAATCGGTATTTAGCACGTTATACAGCAGATAGATGTCGCAATATGCTCATGTATGGATTACCAATGGTAACTGGGATGTGATACAGTATCATTTGACCTGTTCCTTGTCTGCACAGCCTTTTATTCCAGCTTCTGTATTTGTTTGTCTGTGCGCATTCATATTATTTACATCAATAAATGGAGTGCATGTGTTACACAGAATGTACTTCAACATATTGTTGTCTGCATGTGCATATATACGTATTACGTACTAGCCGACCTACACGGGCCAGTCCATTGGAACAGGTGCAACCAACCCTGGAACTCCTAGATCCATAATCGCACAGCCATAGTTTCTCCACCCTCCACCCCACCCGTGTTGAGTTTCCTCGCGTAACAGCCATTATCAACCTGATATCGCAGCCATGATGCACCTTTACACATTGCCCTCTCCAGAGCATTTGGGGCCCTACATACATTTCGTACCACCTCGTATATTCACAGGGTCTCCCGTCATTTATATTTGCACATACGTGCCTTTCCTGGTGTTATAGATTAGGGCCATTTGCGGGTTACAAGTGTAGGTGGTCACAACATGAACTACATTCCGTCTGTGTGCAATGTTGACGTAGCAGTTCAACGATGTTATGCCCACTGGTAGAACCCTGCCTGTGGTGTGAATAGCAGTGCTCTGCTCACTCTTGGGCAGCTTTATCTGACATACGCTGCTAGCACTATATAATGCCTTAGTTGCTCTAGATTCCCTTCACAACCCTTGTGTACGCTTTATTCTTACGGCGTTCATTCTTCAAATATATATATATATATATATATATATATATATATATATATCTGTCTGTACATACACATACATACCTATTTACATCTCCCATACAGTTGAATGTCCGCCGCATATTCCCACTGCCTTTACCTCCCTATTGCCGAAGAATATTATTCTGGCCATCACATAAAATTAGCGGCCCTTACATGGCTTGGACCCAGAAACAGACACACATTAGTCACCGGTTTGACCACTACACCATCCGTGGTTCATTCCGCATGGATGGCAGTTATGATATATGACTTCACTACAGGTATTCAACAGTACTGGCAACAAATGTGACAGTTTGTTGGTGTACATATGTGTATGGACCTCTCAACCACTCAGGGACTAATTTCAACAGTGACAGGGACAAGACAAGGACAAATCAGGGACATTCATGGACACTTTTACAATATTAGTACTATTAACTTGAAACGTGTTGATAGATTCAGAGCATATGTATTAATGCTTATTTTCTGAAGTTAAAAATGTCTATTACTCTTAATTATTGTCATTATTGATTCGTGTCATTCAACACCTTTCCTCTGAAGGTCACTGTTTTTAGGGGGAATCAAGAGTCTGTCCAGTTATTGTGCGAATGCTCTGACCATTGGTAGGTTTTCCACATTTTCATATAGCCAGGATGGGATATATTTGGGACACACCAGATTTTTCAGGCCAACACATACCCACGGTCAGTACAGGGTTTAGAACTTTAATTATTTTCCTAGATGAGAGCTTATTCTTGTAGCAGTTTAGTTGCTTATTCTGTTTCTTGTAAGATTTACATATTTTACATACAGAAATAACTGTTTTAAGCAACTGTTACATGAAATATGGTACATATTTATTTCCTACAATCACAGGACATTTGCCATTGTATCGTTCTTGGTCAGGACACACCTACCCAAACAGGGACTGTCCCTCACGAAGTGGGACAGGAGGTACCCTGCTTACGTCAGCGCCTTAATCACCCTATATCCAACTGCCACTATGCGAATGTGTAAAATATATTTTCTCGATAATTCATGTCGGGAGCCGTGCATCATGGTCAGGTGTTTAATCCCGGGTAGTAGGTTCTGCATGACCGGTTGGAGGCTGAGCAGACTCGTGAACCACTACTGCACATACAACTTGTGTCCAGATGTCTACAGGACTGGACATCGTGTCTGATGTTTACACCGGATACTTATCCCATGAGGGATATCCAAAAATTGAGCAAGACAATAACCTTCGATTTTTTTGGATTTATGAAAACGTGATAGGGTTTTATATGCAAGGGATACATAGTTTGCAATCCTGACACTGCCTAGGGTGAGACTGCCTACTAGATATGAGTAGTGGTCACTATGTGCAGATATGGCTGCACCAAGCTAGCAGCCCGAGTATGGCTGGATTTGGTGGACATTCAGGAATGGGGGGGTTGTGTGCTGTAGAGGGGATGATGGGTATTCAATTATGCATCCAGGTGTGTTGCAGTTGGATGGCTCAGTTCTGTCCAGACCATTATGTGGGTATGTGCCGGTGACGTTTCTGTACATGTGCATCGCACATTTTAATATTCATATGTTTGTGTGATTGTGTTCTACATTATGGCCTGTCAGGTTGTACTGCGGATGTGTATGTTTGTTCTTTGTGTTTCTTTCTGATTTACCCACTGCTCCCTCATACACCTCCAGTTTTCCTATTGTGCATCCAACACAGTCTCCCCTTTGCGGATTATTACATTACCCGTCCCCCCACACCCATATTCCACACACTCCATCCATCCCTTCTCTGGTTCATGGCCCATGGCATGGTCAAGGGAACACATCGCATACACTACATATCTCTGGTACCTGTATGGTTGTGAGGACTACCCTAGCATTTTTTCACCTTCCACATGTTACACATCATGCACATAGGTACACACAAATACTTATCTTTCATGACATGGCAGGTAGACTCTGGTAATACCCGTTCATCTTTGACCCATCCTGACAAGGACGGCTTGGACTGCAAATGGGCAGATTTTGGCTGAATGATCTTACCACTGGTAGGGTTGCCACCTTTTCATATGGCCAGGATGGGATATATTCCGGACACACATCAGATTTTACAGGCCAACACATACCCACGGTCAGTACAACAGATAGTACTTTTGTTTTATGCCTAAATGTAAGCTTATTGTTGTAGCAGTTTAGATGTTTCTTCTGTTTCGTTTACTTGCTTATTCTATTTCTTGTAACATGTAGGTATGTTACATATGGAGATAACTATTGTATGTGACTATTACATGAGATGTGGGACATAATTATGTCATACGGTCGCAGGATATTTTACATTTATAATGATTTTGGTATGGACACAACTGCCCAGATGGATACTGTCCCTCGCAATGTGGGACAGGTGGTAACCCTGACCATTGGGCTAGACTTAGCTATTGGCAGCGCGCTAACATGATGCGTTTCGCTTCCATTTGGTATAACTATCAACACTGCATTAGAATACGGGCACGGGGTTTTAAATGTCATTTGTTCGAGGGTTGGGGACTCAATATTTGGCTAGGTGCATTTGTGTTTGCTTCTTATTTTTGTGTTCGCAAGAACTGTCTATCATGCTTTGCATACGTTTCAGTATCCACGGAAACTAGCAGGTGTTTACTATTGGAGGCAAGCTGTAATATTCAGCATATTAGGTTGCACGTAAACAGCCGACATGTTCACACCTCCATGCGGCGCCTTGACATGCTCCATGCACTTGCGCACATTTCCTATGCATGTGGATGTGGTGGCAGCGTGCCTTCATTAATATGCAAATGGCGGTACTGCGCCATCTGCAAGCCGCACGGTCGGCGCAAGTCTAACGCCAGCCTTGTACCAAGCTTCATGAATCCCGGGGACTATTTTTATTGTAATCATTTTCATATTTATTGTAATATCTCAGCAACAAAGAATCTCAGTCCTAACTGCTTACCCTCACATCAAAGCTCACAGATGGGTGAACAAAAATGCTGCTAACAAAAATGCTGCTAACAGTACATGCATAGCTTGAGTGGTTACTGAGATAACTGAAATGATATTATATTACACATTAACAATTACTGTGTTTATTATAACTTTCAAAAACCCAGTTTAAGACATAGAATCCTATGAGGGATATCACTGTAGTTTCATAGTTTCATAGTTTCATAGTATAGTACTAGATAAGATTTATTTGTCCTGAACAGTTTGCCATTTACATTTCTTTAGTAACTATTATAGCTCCAAAGATATGAACATATGTTTGAAATTGAGTCCATAACTTGATTTTATCAAAAAGCTCAAGGTGCAACCATTGGGAGTTAAAATTAATAGAATCCCATTAGAGTGAATGAGATTCTGCTTCATATGAGGCACAGATCAGTACCATGGCTGATATCTTCTAGAGACAAACCAAAAAGATCACAGATGCCCGATTTAACTCATATTTTGAGACTCTGGTTAGAACCTAATCTGAAACATAGCATTTCAAAAATTTAGTTCTGTACATACAGTTAAGAGGGCATTTCTTAATACTGAAGAAATACAATATTTAATTGTAATCCTGAGACTTCTGAATAGTTAAGTGATTTATTCTAGTGTTTGTTATTAAGTGTAACCTCTAAAGCCTCTAAAACTTGTTTCAGTAAGAAGTGTCTGCACCTCTCATTTCAAGGCTTTTGCGTACTGGATAAAGCCTATGCTACTCCTAATATTTTCTGATGGACATTTCAGCATAGATCACATGTCAGTCTCAATATCAAATTGCATTGAGTTGGCTCTCTTTAATCATCATCATCATCATCATCAACCCCCGTTTTCACATTTTCTACATGGGGTCAGGGTGTCACGTTAACTGTCAGAGATCTTCTCTAACACAATCCATCTACCTATTTGCTGCATTTCCTCTTGCCGTCTTCCTGTCTGTTTCCAAATCTTCTTCACCAGATTGTCTTATGCTTTTCTGCACATATGTCCAAACCACTGCAATCTGTTCTTTCTGATCTTTTCTGCAATTGGAGCTTCTTTGGCTTCTGCTCATATGTTCTCATTTCTTTGTCTCTCCCACAGTGTGCATCTTACCACCCATCTCAGGCACTTCATTTTCGTCATCTCTAGCTTCCTCGTCTGCTCTACCATTACTCTCCAGGTTTCTGTACCAAACAGTAGTACTGATTGCACCACTGTTTTGGTCACCTTACTTTTCAGTTTCTTTGGCATTTTTCTGTCATACAATACATCTGACACTCTATGCCAGTTGGCTGTAGCCCCTCTTATTCTAGCTTTGATGTCTTCATTCAGACTTCCCTTCTTCTCAACTACTCCTCCCCAGATGCTTGAAGCTGTTAACTTGTTCCACTGTCATCCCTTCTATCTCATTTCTCAGCTTCTTCTGATTTCCCCAATCTGCTGCCATTGCCACTGTCTTATCTGCACTTAGTTTCATCCCATGTGCCTTCAGTTTTGCATTCCATTCCCTTATCCTTTGCCAAAGTTATTGCTCAGAGTCTGCCTGTAATGCCATATCTTCTGCATACAGCAGCTTTGTTGATCTATCCACTCTGACCTGTTTGCTAATGTAGTCCATCACCAGTACGAACAGCAATGGGCTCAAAGCTGAGCCCTGATGTACACCCTTTCCCACTAGGAACCCCTCTGTGAGATAGAACACTGTTCGTACTTGAGTCATTGGGTCCTCATACATAGCCTGCACTGATTCTATCAATGTTTCTGGGACTTTGAACCACCACAATACTGCCCAAATTAGCTTTCTTGGGACCTTGTCATATACTTTCTCCAAGTCTAGGAATGCCCAGTTGGACTTTTTTCTCATCTCTAGCTTCTGCTCAACTATCTGTCTCATTGTAAACATCAGGTCAGTTGTGCTGCATCCTGATCTGAATCTGAACTACTCATCTCCCATCCTACTTTCTACTACTCTGTGGGGCATCAGGAATAAAGAACTTCTGTGTATCCATTTATCAGTCACCCTCTCCAGAACTTTCATGTAATGTGACAGGAGTTTGAGACCTCTGAACTCCCCACAGTTGTAGATATCCCCTTTGTTTTTGTACACAGGCACAAGTACACTTTTGCTCCACTCAACTGGGACACACCTTTTTCTCCACACTGCAATAAGTACCCTCAGGAGCCATTTCTCCCCATCTTACCCAACACCTTTATCATATCAGCTGAGATCTCATCTGAGCCTGCCACTTTCCCCTTTAATTTTCCTTAGTGCTGTTCTTACTTCTTCTATAGTGGGCTCCTCTTCTTTTCTCATTGTAGGCTGTGTCTGGGGCAGTACAACTTCTGTGGGTTTTTCTTCATTTAGAAGCTGCTGGAAGTACTCCTTCCATCTGCTTTTAGTGTCCTGTGGACTGGTGAGCAGGTTGTTGCTGGCATCCCTTATGATGGGTGTCTATCTTCTTTATCTTTCTGTCTTTGCCTTGCAACTTGATATAGTTTCTTTGTGCCACCTACTGAGTCACTTTACAGAAGCTGGTAGAGTGCCTCTGATGACCTATTCTTTGCTATTGCAACTTGTTTCATAGCTTTTTTGTTAGCCAACCAGTATTCCTTCCTAGCCTGTCTTTTTTATCTCCCAGTTTTTCCTGCACTACTACTTCTTTTGATGACTTCCTGGATTTCTACTTTCCAACTTCAGCTTTCCTTCTGTACATTATTTCCATACCTGTCTCAGCCACATATCTGTTCTGTAGTCCTCACTCATGCTGTTTTGAGGTTCTGCCATTCTTCAGCTCCACCTATTCTTCCTGTTCTTGGGGTTCTAGAGCTCTGAGTAATTCCTTGAACTGTTGCACTTTCTCTCCAGCCAACTTCCAGGTCTTCAGCTTGGTCTCCGTTGACCTTCAAGGCTTCTCTGACCACTGCTTGCAGCTAATTGTGGAAACCAGTGGTTTTTGCTATGGGCTGATTGCAAAGTCATTTCTAGTGAAACAATCACTGATTCTACTCCATTTCCCTTGCCTTAGTATGAGAAAGTCTACTTGAGTCACATATTAGCCACTCTTGTATGTGATCTTGTGACTGTCTCTTTTTCTGAACCATGTGTTAGCTACTATCAAGCCATTTGCCAGACAAAAGTCTAGAATGGCCTCTCCTTTATTCCTGTTGCCCCACCCAGGCAATCTTCATATCCTGTTCTGTCTGTCCCGATATGTGCATTCAAGTCACCCATTATCAACAATTCACATTGTCTTGTAGATCCTGCAACTGCTGCATGAATGCACTCTTTTCCTCAATATCACAACCCTGCTGTGAGAGATAGGCTGAGATTATGAATACTGCTCTCTCATTACACTGGAGTCTAATTGCCATGCGTCTCTCACTAATTCTGATGACATCACTCACTGGCTTCTGAAGCCTCTCCCTCACCACAACTCCCACACCATTTCTAGCTTGTCCTCCACCTCATTAGACAACTCTGGATCCCAAGTCAAGTGGCTTTGCTGCACTGCTGCCCTTCCATTTTGTCTCTTGGACACAGAGGATGTTCAGCTTCCTCTGTGCCATCATGTCATCCACTTCAAAGCTCCATCCTGTCAGTGAACCTACACTGAGTGTAACAATTCCTAGTTCATGTTTGGCAGGTTGATTGGTTTTATGTCCAACTTTCATTCAACCAAGCTATCCCAGGTTGGCCAGTAGCCTATTGACTCATGGCTGCTGAGCTTTATGGTGGGCATACACTAGCTAATAGGTGCACATCACCCCTCCCACCATTAGTATGGATCCCTGGTGTAGGTTGGAGTAGGCCAGGGTCCTCAACTCACTTATCACAGGTAACTACTCATACCCATGACTATGCCCATTTTGGCAACATTAGTCACCCAAAGCAATAATTTACACCATTGAGTGGCTAGCCCTGCCATGGTGCACAATCTGTGATCCATGTTGTCCTGTCTTGAGGATACTGATCATCAGAGTAGATGCCCAAAGCAGTTGGTCTATACAACTCTTCCTCCTATAGGGCACAATATAGAGTCTGTGCTGCTGCCTACATCTTTAGTCATTGTTAAGTTTGAGATGGAAACACTCAACATGTTTTTCGGAGGTGGGAGGAACCCACAGAAACACAGGGGAAATGCACAAACTCCAAACAGTCATTGGCCAGAGGTCAGGATCAAACATTGTACCTTGAGCATAGGAGGTGAAGACCTTAACCAGTACATCTAGTTATTGGTGTATGTTCTCTTTAATACCAGAAGTATAAAAAAATAAATTGCCTGATCTTGAGGTTCTTCTGCATTTGGAAAACAGCCATGTCTGTGTAGTTACTGAAACTTGGTTTAACGTAGCAAGAGCACTCACTCTATAGCAAGGTTTAATGCTTTTCATGAATTTAGTCCCAGTGGCAACTGTAATGGAGTCAACATATCTGCCAGTGAATATATTACTTCCATGTAGATCCCTAAGGGTTCACAAACTGACCTCCCCGAACTACAGATCACCCTAATTAGGATTAATTATCAAATAATCGGTTGTTACAGAGCACCATCTTTGTCTCCTGATGACCGTATAAGGTTACTCAGTATTCTAAGTGATCTCTCACTATTAGCACAAACTCACGTATTTTTGTTGATATTAACTACCTTTTAATGAATTAAGACACCTATGGCTCCAATGTAGGATACTTCCCAAAAAATTCACGACTTGTAAACAAAAGTCATGTTGAGCAGCAGATAAATAAACCTATTAGAGGACACAGCATTTTTGATCTGATTCCTACAAGTATAACTGCCTCTTGCACAGTTCCTCTGGTATCTCTATCTCTAGTGAAAGCTGGTTATAAAAATTGTGATCTTCTCATTTAAACTCCCAAAAGGTCCTACAACAAATCTCAATTTAAGGACTACAAACATGCCAGACTTAGCCCCACTATGCAATGAAATATCAAAATTTAGTTATGACCTCACCTCGTGAAACCTTAACATAGCAGCAAGCTTCATTAAAGAATTCTACACCCATTTAGAAAAATGCATAGAGATATCATTCCTTAATAGAACTAAGTGTCATGTTAAATTTAGAAACAAACTACCCTGGTTGTCCAACAACATAAATAATACAACAGGAAAAATACATTTTTTAATTTATTTAGTAGATCCAAACCAACAACATAACAAAAAACTGAAAAACACAATCGAGTCCATTAAAGGAGCCCGTGATCTTAGCTGGATTGTGAAGTTAATGATAATTATTAATCTTACTTTAATCATGTTATAAAACTAAAAAAAAAAACAATAGTCTACATTATTCAGGACGTATTTATCACACTCAAGCATATAACACCTTTTTGTATACTTGCGGCTCATGCCTATAGCACCTTATGGTGTCCAGACTTTTTGTGGGGTCTGGCTTCTTTAACTAAGGGCCTTACTAGCTAATAACAGGCAGGATTAGAAAGGGCAAAGACTTATTTACAAAATGACACTGTTTGTTAGTCAATGATGTCCTGCAGTAGAGAAATTAATCACTGTTTGTCACTTATTATTCATATTTTCATTTTTATGTTCATAATTTCATTATGGTGAGCCCTGTATTTTATTGAGAGATATGGTATGATATGTCATGATGGAAAACAGGGCATTTTGTTGCCAATGTCCATTTTTATCACAATATACCTGAGATATCACTGTCTGTTTGTTAAGAATTATGAAAATATACAGTGTTTCCATATGTACTTAATACTTAAAAAACAAGTGACCTGTAAACTGTTGCATGACATCAGGTGAAATCTTAGACGTTATTGAAGAAAAGTAGCTTTGATAGTTGCACTGTAACTTGCACGTCTTGAGAGATGTTCAGCATTATTTATATTGCTAATTATAGAATTAAGCATGTTTTCATATTTCTGTAAATATCTCAGTAAGCATGCACTCCTAGAGAAATTTCTTGTTGTTATGTGAAAAATTATATCCTGTTAACAAAAGCATTTCAACAATACATGTCTAAGTTGCACATTTTCCAAGATATGACAATTTGTTTGTGAAAGTGAAGCAAAAAGTATAATTCTGGGTTTGTGAGCATGATAATATATTATAACATTTATGTCAAAACTATGAATGTGCTTATGCTTTTTTCAGTTTATTTTTCAGAAAATGCTCTGGAATGCAAGATGTGTTAGGCTGCTAGACGTGTGACATTCTACAACACATAGCTGCATACCTCTCAAGTGTACAGATTTTCACAGAATGTCCAGATTTTTGCCTCATATTTTTGGTTCGTTTTTCATAAAATTGTGTTTTTTCTGGCAAATTACTGATAAATAATCAAAGTTTGAAGTTAGAAAATAATGATAGACATTTAAGTTTCAGACTTCACATACTACAGAAAATTCATGCTAATGTACAACCTGTTATTTAATCAACTTTCTAAGTTTGTAAGAGCAATATTGAAAAATTGCCCTTATTTTTGGGCTTTTGTCCCACTTTTATTTGTGGCTTTGTCCAGATTTCTTGCTCTAAGAGGTTGAGCGGGATGCATAGCTGTTAATGAGTCATAATGGAATTTCCTGTTCTGATTCAGTGGACATTGCCAACATTGTCGGAGAACAAACTTTTTGCCAGTTTTACCCCAAGACTTCTCTTCAAAGAAATGTAAGTTATGAATCCTTTACTTCCCCAATTTTCTGTTAAGATCATTTACTGAAAGTGCTAACCAAGATCAAAAGATGTCCTACATGGAATCAGGTAATATACTGGGTTACTTAATTAATATGCCCTTGTAGACACACTCCTCAAACTTACTTAAGTTTAGCTACTGCTTTTGTTCCCGATGAGTGGTACACAGAAGTGGTGATGCCACCTCATATGGGTGGTCTTAGAACCAACCCATGTAATTCTAGACCAATCAGCCTTACTAGCCTCATCTGCAAAATCATGGAATGTGTTATAACTGATCTTATAAACAGTGATATCAGGAATGTGACTCCCAATAGCTTGCATTTGTGAAGGGTAGATCCTATCTATTTAATCTGATAAAAATCTTTGAAAGGGTTAACACAGGCTATGGATGGTTGCTATTCAGTGCAGGGTGTGTATCTCGACCTGGCTAAGGCCTTTGACACAATTCCTCATGTTGGCTTCATACAGAAGCTAAATGCTTTAAACATCAACCTACATGTGGTGAGATGGAGAGCAAACTAGTTGAAAAACAGGACCCACACATTGGAAGTTGAAGGTGCCCCATCAGAAAGTATGAAGAACGAACAGTGGTACCTCTTTTGTCTGGGTTCTAGACACTCTCCTTTTTGGAATTTACTTCTCAGATATTCAAGCAGAAATCCAAGACTTCTGGCTTACAAAGTTTACAGATTATTGCAAATTGGGGGCTGTTGTCAAGTCTCCCTATGACACCCGAACCCTCCAGACTTAACTTGCCCCAGTAAAATCTTGGTGTACTGGCAACAGACTCAAACTAAATGCTAAGAAATATGTTTTAATCATCACTTTCGGTAGACAACCTCTGCACTCATTATACTGCCTAGACAGTGCACTTCTACAAAATGAAAGTGAAGTTAGCGACCTATGTACTTGGGTTGATAGCTCCAGCTCTTTTGATTATCATGTCACAAGAACAATAGGAAATCCTTTTATTTGGCCCTGCTAATTGACAAAGGAATATCATTAAGATCTAATGAGGTAATGCTTCCCTTATACTCAGCATTGATCAGGCCAAATATCATGTACATTGCCCCCTTTGAGATCTATCTAACTAAACATGCCAAACAAGTACCAAGACCCTAAGAATTTCCTAATTAAAAAGATCACAGTCCTAACTTCCCAGGGTTATCAAGACAAGTTGGAAGCTCTATGCCTTCATTATGTCTCATATAGACTTTTGAGGGGTGATATCTGGCTTTTGTACCAAAATATTAGAGACCAGATTGCCCTGGACCTTCTGTTTTTTCTGCAAGTCCAATATCTCCACTAATACTAGAACCAGGGACTTATATCTTCATCAAAAGAAAAATAAAAACATGATGGAGAGTTAAGTTTATAGTTAAGCACCTCCCAACCCTCTGGAAAAACTTTCCATGCATGTAAGGCAATGCGACTCTCTGTTCTGCTTTAAACATAAATTAAATGACTCAATGGTTATCCACAAATTTACCCCAGAACTGACCACTATGGCCCTCCTGGATAACACAAGTGCTACATGAGGGAGAGTAATGACAAGGCAAGAATGGTCATGAGACTCAGTGCCCTTGGAATATCTATCAGTCTATGAATCTTTTACTTGTCAGCATCAAGACCTAGTGACAATACCTCCTCCAGGATTCAATAAACTCCATGTAGGCTTTGCACAGAGCCCACATGGAGTTTGTATGTTTGCTCAACAGTGCAGGGCTGGAGGTAGTGTGCAATGCATATTAATAAATGGGCAGTGTGCCTAAGTTAGGTTTCATGGCTGACAACAGTGTTGCCAGCCAGGAAACCATGTAAGTGAATGTGGATAGAATACTGTTTGAAGCAGGGCACCTACTGTCCACAGATTTGCACTGAATGCCACAGTGACCACCAATGCTTCACAGATAGCTGTGAATCTGTTAGTACAACATATCTCCACAAAGGCTAGCATAATGCAGAGGCATTTAATGAGAAAAAGGGACATATTTTTCATAGATATCACATGCAGATGTGTTAGAATGAAACTCAAACATACCTGTCATCTTCTTTGAGCAAGATATGTGGACAAAGGCATACAAAATGGGTGGACAGAGACCCACAAATATGGACAGAATTCTAATATTGTACTTCCAAAGGTAGAGCATTGATAAAATAATCGGTTGTACATTATAATGAACTTTAGTACATTAGTGGGAACTTTCTGAAAAGCACGAAGTTTGAAACTCAAATGTCAGTCATTCAAGTGCAACTTGGACAATTGGATAGGAGACCAGAAATTCATCCCTGGTTTGGCACCTATGTCTCTAACGGACATGGGTAGCCTGTAAATGGTTCATCTCCTAGGTCCATGCTTACACATATCAGGGGTATCAGAACTTGTCAGAGAGTTGGGGTGCATGTCTAGGCTTAAAAAGGCCCTTGAGGTCATTAGTCTAGTAAAACCCTATGAACCTATCAGATTTTGAATTCACTCTGCAATGACATGCCAATGATTTGCAGAAAACAAAAATGTTATGAGGAAAAGATCAGAAATATGAAACAAAAATGAGACATTCCACACAAATCAGGACAGCTGAGAGGTATACACTCAAATGCATGTAATATTGACTCACATCAGTCCAGAGATCATCCCATTTGTACGGCAGAATGACACAGATTTGATAAGGAAAACATCTGGACATCCTGGGAATATCTGGAAAGTTGAGAGGTATGAATGTGAAGTATATAGTCCAAACATAGTACAGGGCAGTGTACCAAAAGTGCAGAGTATTGTGATATCCCATTCCTGGCATTCGTTACTGAAACTGTGTTAATGATCTGTGACAGGACATGGACTGCCATGTAAAATGATCACTGAGGGGAAGTGTGTGTGTATTGAATAGGGACACACAGATGAATTGTAGGAATGAACACAGGGAAAGAGGGCAGGTGAAAACTCTCTCATATAGCAAAGGAGGGCAGGTCAATGGAAAATGGTTGTAACAGCAACATCAAGCACATATCCATATGGTACAGTATGGACTGTGCAGTGAAAATGCATTGTCTTTGACTGTCACACAAGGTGACATAAGAATGGGGAGGATGTGTGTGTGTCAGATAAGCATCCTTACATGAATAATGCAGACAGAATCTATCAGCGATCTGACATACAATTGGGGAAGGGTGCATATTGCAAAGTTGTACAAACTGATATGCCTGAATATGAATGTACTCTCAGGAGAGGTCTCAAGCAAGGTGACCATAGGTAAAGGATCATGGAAGGTATTACAAGAACCAACCACAATTATGGACAAAATCAGAATAATACCACCACTAATCCCATGCCTCTGACATATGTAATGTGGAGTGATAAGAGATGAGCATGCACACACACACACACACACTTGAACAACTATGATGATACAGCCACACTCTACAATGGTAACCACACACTGTCCAGGCACTGTAATATCTGCAGGAGGTTTTAGGAGAGATACTGCTATACCTGTATGCAATAGTATGGGCAGTATAGGTTACTTGCCTTGTGTGCATGGCATATAAATAAATATATATATATATATATATATATATATATATATATATATATATATATACATATGTGTGTGTGTGGCACAATCCACACTGTCAAAAATGATATACATACCAGTACTAATGTCAAACACCTATGTATGTAGTGTGTGCACAAGTAGAACAGGTAGCACACATGCATCTGGTGTAACAACTTGATTGGTTTTCTGCACCATGAGATAGTCATATATATTTGTTAGAAAGAATATCTAGGTATGGACAATAAGCTGTGTGACAGCACCCTATGACAAAGGCAGTACACTTCAGTTACACATCACTGGAAGATGTGTAGGGAGGTACATGAAGAAGGATGCATTAAACACAGTTATTGGTGTGATGAAGGCTGGGAACCATGAAGGTATTATGGTGAAGGCTGGGAACCATGAAGGTATTATGGTCTCTGATGTGCATGTCCTTCACATAGCCAGTACATTTGTTACATTCAAGGGAGCAGTAGCACTGTGACCACATGCTTGTGGATGTACCACTTACCATCTACCCCAGGACATGAGTCACATACCTATTGGTCATATTATAGGGTGTAATGTTCACATTATACTTGTGTGGTGTGCTTGTTTCCTGATTCATCAAATCCATCCATGTTTCTTGTCCATTTATGTGTTGATACTGTCTGTATTATACTAATATCACAGTTGGAGTCAATAATTGCTCACAATCTGTAGTCCTTTATGCAGCTGTTTGGACACATGATGTGTATATCAGCTGTGATGTCCATCACTTAATGAATGGGCAGTAAAGGGCCTATCAGATACCCCTGATGTACCAACCTGATCACTGGACCAACATATAGGTCATGTCACACATTTCAACATAATGGGATGCCACATATGTCATACACTGGTCTACCCATTTCATGATATTGCTGTTTGTGGCCACATATGTCAGTGTTGATTGAATATCTCAGTGTGGATTTGTGTCAAATGCCTTGACCTGGTCAAGTTCCACAGGATGATACTGTTGTCATCATGCATAACCTTAATGATGTCTTTGAAGACATCTATCAGATGTAACGGACTTGATGCAGCAGTAACAACTCACACAAGTCTGTTGCAGACACCTGGAATATTATTAGTGTACATGTAGAAGAGGACCATGATGACATGTTGATCTACCTCACAGTTGAAAAGAGTCGGGATGTGTCTATACATGTATGCATCAGGTGTTGCTCCCCCCAGTTCAGGTGGATACATGTTGATGTACACCCTTGTATGGGAACTTAGATTATGTGGAGGGAGTGTTGAACTGTGTGGTCAACCATTTCAGTAAGGTGTATTTGCTGAGTCATGCAGTAAGTGATCTGTGATGTTGTCAGCCCATTGATTTCATGGGATAGGCCTTGATGAAGGTAAGACAGTGCATACTGCCTATCTTAATCTGACCTAGGGTTTTGACACAATCCCCCATACAGGTATCAGTGAGAAAACCTCCAAGCTAGGGATTAACCATTACACCAAATGATGGGTAAGCAATCAGCTCATGGATGGAACACATCAGGGAAAGTTGGTGAATCAACCTGCACCAGTAGAACTGTCATCATTGGCTAAACCCAGCAATCTGTGCTTGGCCATTCATGGTTTGAACTCTATTTCTCAGCAGTTAATGCTAAACTATATGTCCTTTGGCTTATCAAGTTTGTTGATTCTTGCATATTGTGTGCAACATAGTACAGGAGTAGCTAACACATACAACTGAATGGCAACAAAGGCACACAATCTACAAATAAATGCAGAAATGTGTGTTTCTAATGCTATACATCTGAAAAGTGGAATTCTAGGTTAATCACAACATTGACTACAGTTCTGCTATGAAGAAACCCAGTGATGCAAGCACTAGGAACACATGTAGATAGAACTCTGAACTTTGACCACCAAGTGTCCACACTGGTATTGAAAGCCTATGTTGTGCACATCGCAAGTCACACCATCATATTCAGATTTTAGAATTGTATAACAGCACTGTAGTCAAACCTCATCACAACACGAGTAGAGTATAATGCTCTTTTTTTCATGTACCTCACCTACAAGTAGCAGTTGGAGAGACCACAAGGCTTTCTCACCAAGATAACCAAGGGTCTTCAAACCATGTCATGATGTATGTGTATAGATTAAATGCCATGCCCTGGTGGGAGTACTGCATATTCAAAAATCACATATAGCTGATGACATCAGCAGTGACTGTTGAGGAGAATATACCAGTGTCCCACATGTTGGTATAAAATGCTGCTTGTAATGTCAAGCAACAGCTCACACACACACACACACACACACACACACACACACACACACACACACACACACACACACACACACACACACACACTTGACTGCAGTGAGAACAGAGTCCCTACCTAAGTACACAGATTACAAAATACTGTACTTAACACAGGCACCTCAGCTCAAGTCTGACTTGATGTGTCTTGGACAACACTTTACAGCTGATGAAGTCAGCAGTGTCTGTTGAGGACAATATAACAGTGCCCACATACTGGTGTAAAATGCTCTTTGTAATGTCATGCAACATCTCTCTCTCTCTCTCTCTCTCTCTCTCACACACACACACACACACACACACACACACACACACACACACACACACACTTGACTGCAGTGATAATAAAACCCCTACCTACCCAGGTACCCAGACTATAGAACACAGTATTTTATGCAAGTGCCACAGCACAAGTCTATCTCTTGCAAGACAGCAGGTGAACTTAGCGTAGATGAAATCAGCAGGCCACTAGAAGGACAAGATGTTGGGTGGGCTGAATGAAATGGATGAGTCGGCATCTGCAAGAAACAAATTACTGTCAATCATAAGTATCGGAGCAGTAATTGTGAGATACACACTTCTGCTCTTCTGTCTAGAGGCAAACACACCCAGTTTACTGTAGTGAGAAGAGAATCCCTACCTATCAAAGTGCACAGACTGCAGAACTCAATACTTTACTCAAGCAAAACAGCACAAGTCTGACTTTTATATGGCTGCAGGTCAACTTATAGTGGATGACATCAGCAGTGCATGTTGGAGGGAAAAAGTTGTGAGGCCTGATGAAATGGATCTGTAGGTATGTGCAAGTATCTAAATACTCTTAGTTCATGGGATTGGAGCGATAACTGCAGGATGCACACTTTTGTTCTTCTGGCTAGACAGACACACAGACACACAGACACACACACACACACACACACATGCCAACTCAGAGGTGACTTTACAATCACCCAACCAGTAGTCAAGGTTGCACTTGAACAGAGTTATTAATGAGCACTGATTCATATACAGTGGGAGCTTATTACAGAGGAGTGTGAGTCGATGGGGAATATATTTGTCTCCTCAGCATGTTCTATTTGTGTCACAGGCTAGGTTGAGAACCCTAAACCAAGTTATTCTTGTCTCATTTCATTTGCAGATGTGCAGCATTTCCAGTAGGGCAGGGTCAGAGACTGCTCTGTGGGCAGCCATAGGTCATCTCTCAGCAATCTGCATGATACTGAGTACACTGACAGGTCTTTCAATCTTTCCATGTTTGTCATGTTTGGTGGCCCTGGAGTCTCGCAGGCACAACAGTGTGTTTTCTCCAATTGGTGCCGGTGTCTTGTGAGGTACAAACAGAAGGGAGCATTGCACTGAATTAGTGGTCTGATAAGGGTTGAGCACAGCAGAAGTATGAACACCCTGGTCTTGTATATGATGTCCATATGTATGATATGCGCAATGCAGAATGCATGTGTCACTACCATGGACACAAAGTGATGAAAGTGTAGATTGCTATCAACATGTGTCACCAAGTCTCAAAACACTGCGTTTCAGATTAGAGGGGTTCTATGTATATCCTAATTAGCAGGGGTACTTCATTGCCAAAGGGGACAGTGAACCATTTTACACATTGACACTCAGACCATGAATTTGGCACCAATCACTTGTGTGAGGCAGTCTCTTCCATAATATGTTACCAACATTGGGGGACTCTATATTAGTGCATCCAGTTACCAGTCATCTGCAAACCTGGTAAACTGCAGGCCATCTACCATTGCCTGCATTTCAGGAAAGTATTTTGCCAATAGGTGGAAGCCCAACAGATCCCTTGTGGTATTCTAATGGTAATTGGTTACTGGTGGAGGTGCAGTTCCAACTTTGAGAGTGTGTGTTATGTCAGTGAGCCAGTTGCCTATCCCTGTACTACTGTATGGCTTAATTTCCACATGGGAAATCTTTCCTATGGCACATGAATGATGGATAGTATCAAAGGCCTTGGATCAGTCAACAAAGACGGTATGTCCTGTTATCCCTCATCCAGATCTGTGGGGTCAGTATCTAAGAAGTCCATAATATTCAATAAGCAAGATCTATCCCGGACAAACAAAATGGGTTGGGTCATGTGTGTTGAAGGCCACCTATGTCCCTGTGGATATAGTCCATGCTGATTCCTTCCCTAGCCTTGCACATAAGTGTTTTTAGGCATATGGGTCAATAGTTGTAGTTTTGTGTGTTACGAGATTGATGTGCATTGCATAGCACACATTTGATATTACATTTTGTACAGTGGTTGATACATGTGTAGAAAAAGTACTGAGACACCAGGTTGCAGTGCTGGGGGGTGGCAACAGATGGCTGTATTGTAAATATGTGACATATTGTTAGATATGACTCTCGGTTTGTAATGTTTACACATGTAATTTCATGTCTTACACAGTGAATGGACAGTAAGCAGTAATACAGCATGACATGTACATTTTGAATGGACAGTAAACAGCAGTCATACAGCATATGTACATTTCCATAGCACAGCGACCAGTGGGTTTACATGATGGTTACCAAAGTGCATGCACGTGAACTATATACACGTGTGCGCTTAAGTAAGCAGTGCATAAATGCAAACTGCATTGCTAAAGTCTGACAGTTAGCACTGAGCCTATGAAATACATCTGCTACTTAACTAACTCTATGGCAGCAAGTGTTAATGCATTGATACATTACTTGTTGGGGCCAGATGGTACTGGGCTCGAGTACTGGTGTATCTAATACATTTAAATATATAACCACCATAACTAATACTTTTAAATACATGCAAATACATTGCATCCATTCCCCATTGCTGCTCGCTGGTGCATGATGTGCACTTTTGTGCAAAAATGGCATAAAGAGATGAAATGGGTAGATAGAACACATGTGAAATAGGGAGCAAGAAGGGGCAAGAACAAAGTAAAAGTAGGCCAGGAATGTGTAGGATTGAGATAGGAAAGAACCATAGCTATCCATTTCTTTAACAGTGTAAAGTGAACATATGTGGAAAATACTAACTGAATTTGGACTGTCATCTCCAGAGAGAGGGGTGACCTTGAGTCAAGTATGTCAGGAAGACACATATGGAAATGGAGAGCTATGTATGGGATGATTTTTTTTTTGTGGGACAAGTATTTTTGTTTTTAGTGAGAGAGAGAGGAATATTGCGGAAGGGATGTAGGAATGTCTGGATAAGGTAAGTTGGGTAGGACGGAAGCAACTGCAGATAGCCAAGACAAATAAGACGAGAGACAGGGACAGTGATGGACATGAAAGGTTGGGGGACACCATGATTGGGGTGAGGGTGGGGACATCCTGAACCCATGGTCGTCAAGCTGAGTGACATTGAGAATCAAGTCCTAACTCACTGGACTGTCATCACTATCACCTCACTCTGCTGCTGGCTAGAGTGCTTAATGCTTCCTTCTCCTCTTCTGGTACTATTGAAAATGAGGGAGAGTAGCATCTCCAGCTAGTGTAGGCATACACCAACAGTGCACCACACAACCCTATGCACCATCCCTGGCAACTCTGTGTGGGAAACAAACTCACCACCTTTGCCACTGCTCCTGGATGGAACCACTGGCCAGCCTCTGGGGCAGTACTAACTGAGAGGGCAGGTTGTTCAGGGGCAGCAGAGGTGGTGCTGCCAGGTTGGCTCCCAGACATGCTGGGCAACAGTGCCAGAACCAGTGGGGGGGGCAGGCAGATCCTGTGGGCTAGGCCTATTACACTTTGCTGTGGAGCATTTAGTGATATGGTACACATGGATGGCATGAACACATTTTGATGTCATGTAATAAAATTAATAAAATAAAATTAAAATAAAATAAAATTAAAATTAATTTTACAATAAAATAAAATAACATAAGCATGCAATAAAAATATTTATAAAAAAAATAAATAAAAAATAATGACACAAAATTATTTTATTATAAATAAACTTGCTGGAGAGGTTTGTCTCCCAGGTGCTACCCCATCTCTGGAATAGACTTCCCGTACATATCAGAGGACCTTGCTGACCATCTTCAAGCGCAACTTTGATGAGTGGATGGGAAACCACACATTTGTCCCAGGGGTTCAACCCTTGTCCCTCATTGACAGGTGTGACAGGTGCTGACTGAGGGTTCTTTTTTGGGGATAAACTATTGGCTAGGCTTGTAAGGGGCCCAGGGCCATTAGCACAGTAACCTTCTATGATCTTATGAAGAAATAAAAATAGAATAAAAAAGAGAGATAAGGGTTGGGGTGAGAGAAAAAAAGAGATAAATTTAGTACCGTCATATGTGACATAATTATTACAATTATTTGACTCTATTAAATTATCTTAACTTTTACATTTAAGACTACCACCTCCTAACAGATGCACACTATACTACAGACTGCAGCAATTAATCCTTGAAGTGTGCATATATTCAGTTATACAGATTACAGTTTATATCAGGACATCTGTGCCACTAGTATAGAGGTTTATTTTAATTTAAATATTATTGAATAATTAATCGTATTATATAGTTGGAAAGTGTGGTATTCAAACCCACAAGCTCTGACTAAAGTCTAATATTGTACTCTTGGTTTGAGCTCCAGACTAATGCATGCATACATGCTTTTACAGTTGAGATATGCATGCTCAATTTGATATTTTAATATTGTACTCTTGGTTTGTGCTCCAGACTAATGCATGGACTCTTGTTTTTAGAGTTGAGGTATGCATGCTCAGTTTGAAACATACCAAGAAAACTATCTTTAACGTTTAATGCTACAATAACACTGTTCTTCTGCTGCATACATAGCACATGCTGCCATCATCCTCACTAATCTACCCCCACGGGTTCAGACATTGACCTCACAATCACAATTATGAATACCAATATTGCCTATGTTCAGCTTTTAATTCTTACAAGTTCTCTAGTTAATACTTACACAGGTGCGGGATGTCTGCAGTCCTAAATTCCTGAATCCAGTCATCGAGAGTATTCCTCTTCCTCCTCTGTAGGTCATTGGAATGATGACTACATTGGTCACCAGTGTGCAGGATACTGGTGGTACTGGTTACAGCCCGGGCTAAACTATCCCAAGCTTCCAACTTATTCTAGTAGCCAGAATAGTCCTCTTGCAGATACCTGGCACTGTGGTTCTTCACTAGGAATCCAATAAAAATCTTGGACTCCTGAACACCCTATCGCTGTGCCACAAACCTGATACCTTCCCCACAAACACCTACCATGTCTGTCATGGATATAGAGCAATGGAGACTGATGTTTTCATGCCAGTTCCAGTTATCACATTTACTGGGAGAGTGCACACACTGATTGAAACTGTTGTGCTCTGCTTGCCATCACACAAACATGGTGCTTGGCAGTGCGCACACCCAAGCACCAAGTTTGTGTCACAGTAAGCAGAGAACAACAGTGGCAAGCAGTGAGGCATTACCAAACTGCAGTTGCAATTTCCAGGTTATTGGATTAACAGGCAGTTGTGTATGTATGTTAGGAAAATGTGAAGGCCATGCCAGTCCAGATAGCAGAAATATACTTACAGGAATATAGTAGACAGCATACCCACAGTGATACATGTGATAATATATATATATATATATATATATATATATATATATATATATATATATATATAAATCACTGACACAATACTAGTGTCACAGCCCTGATACATATAATTCTTATCAACTCCACTATGTCATGTGTTATAGTGAGAGAGACTATAATGGGAAGTTTCACAATGGTAAAAGTGTCTGGAACATGCTGTATTCAAACCCAGGACCATGTGTATGGCAGTCCTACACTAACATCTGTTGCCACAAGAAGGCTGAGAAAATACTTGCCTATTTTACAGTTCATTAGTATAAACTGCAATGTCACAACAGTAAAACATAGCTTACACACCCTGTACTAGAATCCAGGAGCCCTATACTTACACCTACTGCCACAGGACTGGTTACACGGCATTTCCTATTTTACTAATCATTCTTATGGTCTTGCTGTTTACCGCTGCTCAACACTGCTTAGTGAGTTTGACTTTTGCCTAATAGTATTAACACTCTCATACTGGGCAACTTCAACTACCCCTCCATTAACTAGGAAAACTACTCATGTACCAATACAATTGCTCACTGTTTGCTAGAATTCATTAATTCCAATGCCCTGGATCAGCTCATTCTTACCCCCACTAGAGGTAGCAATATCCTTGACCTGGTCATTACTAACATGGATGATCGTTGCTGTATACCAGTAGTCAACTCCTCCCTGGTTAGATCCGACCACAAACTGATCACCTTGGAAATCCACATATCCCCCCCCCCCCACAAAGGTAACCACCATGAAAAACTTCTCCAAAGCTAACTTTTGGCTCCAAAAAACAGAGGTGGCTAACTTCACAGCATGCATGCAACTGGAGAGCAGCTACATGACTGCCCAATCCTACTCTAATGCCCTGTATGAAGATGTACACAAATGCATGGATCTCGTCATACCTAATAGTACCAAGATAAACTTCTCCAAAAAAGGAAGCCAATCTGGTGGTCCCCTGCCATAAACAAACTCTACAACATAAGGAGGAAACTGATGAGAAATAAGGTGAAGTTCCAAGACTGGAAAAACTTCCTTATCAGCCTCAACAAAAAGTTGAGATCCCTCATCAAATCCTCTAAAGCTAGCTATGACAACAGAATTGCAGCAGATAGTAAAGACAGCCACAAGGCATTCTATAGTTATGTAAAGAATCTCCATGGCAAAACCCAGATTTGCTCAGAGCTGTTGCACAATGGCATCTCCTATACCAAGCCAACAGATTTTGCCAATGTACTGGCCGACAGATTCAGTACCAACTTTACCCCTCTGTCCCCCACCAAAGGACCAGTCACAATACCAGTAGATTGACAGGCACCCGGTATTACTGCTGCACAGGTTAAAACAGCTCTGTCCAAGGCCAAGAATACAGCTTCTATGGGACCTGGCAATATCCCTGGCTGTGTTCTACAGTAACTACAGAGTGAACTGGCACATCACATGTGTGCCCTATTCAATCACAGCCTCACCTCAGGCTTTGTCCCTACCAAATGGCACACTGCTACAGTCATTCCTCTCCACAAAGGAGGAGCAACTACAAACCCTGGACACTATTGCCCCATTAGCCTGACAAGTCTTATATGCAAAGCTATGGAACACATTATCATGGACCTAATAAACAAAGATATAGGGAATCTCCAAACTCTGGATCCCACACAGTTTGGTTTTGTGAATTTGTGAATGTGTAGATCATGCCTGCTCATCCTGGTCAACTTCTTTGAGTTAGTCACCAGAGCTGTGGATGAAGGCAAGGTGGTTCATACAGCCTACCTTGATCTGGCCAAGGCCTTTGATACCATTCCCCACTCAGGAATCACAGAAAAACTCACTAAGCTAGGCATTAACCCCTATATCACTAGGTGGGTTGCAAACTGACTCACAGATAGAACCCACAGTGTGAAAGTAGCAGACTCCATGTCAGACTGTTGACCAGTCATGAGTGGAGTCCCACAAGGTTCGGTCCTGGGTCCTCTCCTGTTTGGTATCTACTTCTCTGAAGTCCAGGCCAACGAGAAGGGACACTGGCTGACAAAGTTTGCAGATGATTGCAAGTTGGGAGTCATAATTAACTCCCCAAGTGATGCTGCCATCCTACAGAAAGGCCTCACTGAGACCAATGACTTATGTCATAACCATGGCCTTAAGCTCAATGCCAAAAAATGTGTCGTCATCCCCTCTGGGAAAAACCTGGTTCCCATGAATTACCACATCAATGGTAGTCCACTGAACACAGAAGGTGTCATAAGAGATCTGGGAACACAGGTTGACAGCAACCTCTCTTTTGACTACCACATTGCCACTGTGGTCAGAAAGTCCTTCTATGTGGCACATCTCATTACTAAGGGTTTTGCATCCAGGAAGAAAGAGGTCATTGTCTCCCTCTACTCTTCCCTCATTAGGCCAGTCATCGAGTACAATGCCCCATTTGGCATGCATCTCACTAGACACCTACAACAACTGGAGAGGCTGCAAAAATACCTAACAAAGAGGATCTAAGGCCTTGAACACTTGTTCTATATGGACAGACTCAAAAAACTTATTCTTTGTCTCATATCACCTACTTAGAGGTGATCTCTGCTTGACTTACAAGGCCATGTCTGACCTACATCTGTTAGAAATGCTACATCTAAAGAAATCCCAATCCCTCCACACTACACACTCCAGAGACCTCAACCTCATTACCGTAATCAACAGAACAAGCTGGAGGGACAGGTTCATAACCCAGAGACTGCCCATGCTATGGAATAGACTTCCCATACATGTCAAGCAGAGCGCCTCACTGGCCCTCTTCAAGAGAAATCTTGATGAGTGGATAGAAAATAGAAAATTCACCCTGGGGATCACTCCAGTGGCTCTACTTGACAGAGGCAATGGGAACTAAGGTTGGATGGCACAATGCCAGGGTAATCCTATGGGCTAGGCTTGTAAAGGCTCCAGGGCCATTAGCCTAGTACATACCTATGAACCTATGAATGCATCCAGTTTCTATTTTTGGTTGTCTGTGTCTTGCCTGCTTCTTGGGAATCCAGTTGCCAGTTTGTATACTCTCACACTTTTGTGCAAACAAGATAAGCACAGCCAAACCCGGTATTCATTTTCTCTGTTTCCCATGATTGCGCTATAAGCCGCAACGTGCATATACTGGCCCCCTCACAAAAAAATTAGAAAAAAAAGACATAAAAGGAAAAAAGAAAAAAATAGGGGCAGGTAGTCAAAATGAGGAAAATCAATGTATGACATACAAGAAAATGATGGCTCCCGTGAGATATGTCTACATACATATGGATTTGAACACTCACTCCAATGTACCTTCAGAACACAGGATGGCTGCCTTATCCCTCTTTGTCACATAAACTGCTTTGTAGCAAAGAACTTAACTCAGTCCACACACAACCAACTGCAACAACATCTATAGTGATATCTAACCCTACAACTGTTATTTGTGCATTTATTATTATTATTTGATGCACTGCACCTAGTGATCACACAACCTGTTATGATTATTGCTTGCAAATATACAGCTCTGTTTTACATTTCTGTGTTTCTGGTCATTCTTCACCAGTAATGTAAGCCCTTCTATATCATTGCCCTTAAAATGTGTGAGGATATTAAGTGGAAATAACATCATATGCAGTTGGAAATAAATGAAGGAAAGGTTGGATGTTAAGGAACACCAACCTCTGAATTGTGTGCTCCTTACTTACATTTCCAACTTTACACCTAACACTTTGTAGATCTAATCTGACACACCCAGTGGAACTAAGGCAGCCTGCAGTGCTGTTGTGTTTTCCTTGTCCCAACAAATATTCATTCACAGTTGCAATCCATTAACAACAAACACTGACAGAGTGCATGCACTATGTTTACACCTTCTACACTGAGCCATGTATTTGGGATTCAGCAATTCTAATGAGTTCACACCTCATTTGCATCTTCACAGTGCTAACAGTCCTGAATCTACACCATATAAAAAGGCATCCATGTAGCTAGACAAACTGGTGAGGAGGCTTTTTTATGTTGGGAAGACTGCACAATTGCTATTTCTTCAGGATATATTTATACAAAAGAGTAATGGACTTGAGAACGTATGCTTCCATTTTGTCAGCTCCATACTGCATATGCTGGAATGTACTTAAGAAAATTCTGAAGTAAAGGCTTTTACACTTTTATCTGTATGCATTAGTTAGAAGTGTACTGATGGCATGGGCATGTTTGTCAACCCATTTCAGAGGTATATGCAATTACCAATATATGAAAATGGAAGGCTGTGTGGTAAATATGTACAAATGTTTAAGGGACAGTTCCTTTCATAGCAATTTTAGCGGTTTAAAGATAGTTTGTTAGCAAAATGTGTCATTTTCCTGTTCTTTTGGTGGAAAGCAAAGTTAAGTTAATGTTATGGCACAAACAAGGATGGACTGTTCTTTGGGGGGGCAAAGGTGACTTACTGTTATGGCACAAACAAGGATATGTTGCTCTTGTTACTCTCCTTGTTTTGCATCCTCCCTGTTGTTCCTATTTCACATATCTAGACTGTTTATGTTTCTCCAGTGGGTAATACTGAGTGGCTACCTTTTCTGTTTGGTCTGTAAACAGTTATTTTACAGTTATGTGATAACCATGTATATTATCCTTCTGTTATCTTTTAGGACATCTAGGAGTTTGCCACCCAGGTGTGTTAATCCTTGGAAACCCCCACCAATGTTGATAACTAGCTGATTGTGGATGCCATTAGGCAAAAGTTTGCTTTTCTGCTGGAAGGGGGACAGGGATATATGGCATATAGGCTACAAATATGGCACCAGATAATAGCTGACATGAATGCCGTGGGTGGCCAAAGCAGGATATATAAGCAGGTGTGCCACAGGGCCACTGGCATGATCACATCTGCATGCAGGACAACAGCTGCAGTGAGCTGTAATCAGATGGTTACCAGAACGGGGCCTGCTAGGGAACCACCACTAACACCCAATGAGGATTTCCTTCCCAATATCAGGGATTCAGGCATCTCCCAGAAGACTGCAGTACAGCATGTGCTGGATGTCGGACCAACAATTTCAGAGACAGCAAGAATGTCCCAAGAAGAGCTTCTAGGTAGGCTCTGGTATCTGAACAGCTGAATACTGTTATGTAGTAAAAGAACTGAAATCAAGAATTTACTTCTGTCACATCTTTTTTGGGGAGGGGTTGAAGATTGTTACAGTAATTAGCTTAGGTTGGAGATGTCAGCCAAGTTCTTGTTGAAATTAGAGTTAATGAACATGTAAAGGAGTAAAAGTATTACCCCCTCTGTTACTGTCATGATAATGCTGCTCTTACCTCCTGCTTAACATCTTCCAGGGCCATCTGGATTACAGAAAGAATCTCTTCTGCAAATGGCAAGTCACACATTTCTGTGTTAGTTCTGATGAGCAATATAAAGAAATATTTTAGTGTGTGCTGTTGATGTCAGGCCTGTTGTGTGTATTGTTGTACTGTCTGCATTAGTGGCAGCATTGTTACTTTGTTAGCATACAATATATTATAGTAGTATAGATATTAATTTATTCATGTGTTTGTTGCTTTTTATTACAGGTGATCATAATAGTGGGAGTGTGGGCCCTCTGCCACCTGATCTCAGTGTATCAGCAGACTCTGATAATAATGGTGGCCAAACTGAGGAACAGTCAGGGGATTCAGCAGTTGAATCAGGCACTGAATTTGACATATAGCCATCTCATGCAGTTCCACAGGACACAGCCAGTAGGCCTACACCTACCTATTCCAGTGAGGCCACAGATATTGTACAGATGGAAGGTGATGCGATTGATCAGTGAAGTGTGGCTACTGCATGATTAGTGCCAGTTGATTCTAGCCATAGCCAAAGTGTCGGCAATGAAACATGCAGGAGGGTTTATAGGGGTGCTTGAGGGGGCCTGCTGTCCCTCCTCCACCTGGTGCAGGTTCTTCTTGCTGCGCCACTCAACATATGTTTAGGGCCATCATGGAGGCACCCACATGGTCCCATAGGTGTTCCAGACAAATGCTCAGGGTTGTAGATGTGGCACAGTCTGATGTGTGACTGCCTCCACCATATAGCTGATTCAATGAAAGGGATGAATGACACATTAGAACAAGCAGTGTCTGTGACAGAACATCTGCTGTGAGGGGAGCGGCATCCACGTGGGTGTAGGTCAGCCACATCATCTGCTGTCAGCCAATGTGGCCATGCCCAATCATGCTCCAATAGTGGCAGTACTTCCACTGTGCCATCAGTGAGAGTGATGTCCACACTCAGACATGGCAGGCCATGGAATCGTGGTCCTGGGTATCCCTGTGAAGGGAGCTTGTACAGAAGACATCAATCATGTTCAGGTAGCAGCACTGCATCTGACCATGGGTTTGGACATGCCAGAGCAACTCCTGGAAAAGCCAGTTCTTGTAGTTAGGGATGACAATGATGTGTGCTTGGCTGTGTTCATGCAAACACTCACACACCAATTTCACCTGGAGGACGCCTACACACACACATACACAAAACAGTTACTCATTTTGTCTCACTGGTCATTTGCTGGTCTATCCAACTATCTGCCTGCTTCTCTTTCTTATTCACCAACCTTTTGTGTCATCCTAGGTTTCCTGTCCCCCACACAACACTCTGTGCAAGTGATGATAAGTGTGCCATTTCCCTGTTTTCTGTCTTTTGCATTCAGGGATATAGAAGTTTTGTGTCTGATGCTCAGGGTGTATAGCTAACCTAGTGCTTGCTACATCTGCATTTGCGGTGTTGAGCTTTAATTGTACCTTTGACATATAATGGCCTTGGAAAGTTAGTTGACAGCATCAACATTTCCCAGCTTTATAGTGAATGATTTTGTGAGGGTTGTGAAATCAGAAACTGCAATGTGTATCATTACTTTCTAACTTCTCTCTTTAATCATTTTCCAATACAAACATATGGTGCTAAACTGGGCCATGCAGTAAGCCTCAGTACTTTTTAGAGGTATGAATGGGTGAACCTTTGATGCCTGAGGCCTACTGCTTAGTAATGGACACATATAAGTCGAATATGTTTCAGCTATCACATGTTAAGGTACTTTCTTTACAAATCTCCCAACTTTTACTTGCTTACCGGACCAAGTAATGATATACATGGATATGCCACGCATTCATATTACTAAACAATACACTCCAGGTTCAGGACTTACTTTTTAAATGCAGCAGTTGCCACAGTGTTACTTCAGGGCTGACTCTGTCTGATGCAAGCATCACACAGCCAATACATGGGGAGGAAAAGATGGCGTGAGTTGCCAGGCGTCAATGTTACTATATGTATGTGAGTAGGAGGAAGGCTTTAGTGCCCTAGGTGGTGAGTGACTGTGCTATACATTGTCTCTTAGAAAATGCAAGGGCATACTGAGCATGACTGCATTTGCCTCCACCACAGCAGCAGCTGGTGGTTCCCTCTCTGACTCCTCATTTGCCTGTCATTGTGGTGACCTTGGTATTGGTGGTGGGATGTGTGCCCCTTCTCCATGCTGATCCTGCTGAAGCTGTTTTCTTGGAATTATGTTGTATAGCATGGCAAATACTGTGAATATTTCTGTACACGTCCATGGACTGTACTGCAGTGCTCCCCAGATGTACTTAGGTACTCGAACCATGACTTCAGCAGCCCAAACACACACTCTATGATATTCCTGGTTTGAGTGTGTGCCTTATTATGGCATTCTTCTGTGGGTGTGTGCGTGTGTGCATTTCTGATGGGTGTCATCAGCCATTGGTTCCAGGATGTTGCCTGTATCCCCCAGTAAATGAACCTGTGGGATATCCCCCGTAGCAAACATCTGGCACAGTTGGGAGATATGCCAGATATATGAGTCATTGTAACTGCCAGCTTTGCCAGCACACAAGTTCAAGTATTCTCTTAGCATTACACACAACTTGGCAGTTGATAGAATGGTAGCCCTTTCTGTTTATATAGAGCCTACCCTGTTCCCCTGGTGGTGCCTTCATTTCTATATGTGTAGTCTATGGCATCCAGTACTTCAGAGTATGTGCTACACAGTAGAACTCCGGCATATTTCTGGCCCTCTCCTCAGGACTATGGGGAAAATATATATGGTCAGTGGCATGTTGGAAAATAGCATTCAGGAGTTGGTAGATGATCCTGGATGTTGATGCCTGTGACACCCCCAGCATGTCTCCTGTTGGTCTCTGAAAGGTACCTGTAACTAAGATTCTAAGAGTTGCACATACTTTAGTCTACCCCAGGATGGCTTCTCCCTCAGTTGGCTCTGACTCAGAGTTGAGGACAGCAGATGTTGCAGTGGTTGCAGAGTTCCTGTAGTGTGTCCCTGCATGAATTCACTTCATAACACTGAAAACTCAAAACACTGAAAATGAGAAAACTTCATAATATAGAAGACCAAAACACTGAAACTTCAAAACACTGAAAACACATATCATACATATACCGAGTTTATACAATATAAACCATGTCACTTTCCACCATGTGTAATCAGGGGGCAAGCCCCCTCAGCACCCCCCATGTGGGGGGGCTGTGCTCCCATACCCCCTGCTACTTAAATATACCAACTCCAAGCTTGCACTTAGTGTAGTGAAGTGCAATCTTGGAGTTGACATATATAAGTAGCAGGGGGTGTGGGGGGTGCAGGGGGGCTTGTCCCCCTCCTTACACTTGGTGGAAAGCATGGAGTCTACATGGATGCTTTATAGCTTGTTGAATAACTCCACCATGTTGGGCTGGCTGATTAGCATGCAATTCAGGTGCTTATGCTGAAATTAGCATGCCATGGTGTTTACCTTGTTTGCACAGGGGTGTGGCACACACACAGTAAAAAAAAATGACCATGTAGGGCTTATTGAATTCCTCTGATCACCTAAGTATGTACCAATGCTCCTGCAAAAATAAATATTGTTCTCTGAATTGGTTTGTTTTATATGTTCTAAGGTAGGGTCCGCAGGAAAAAAAAACAGTGCAGCTAATGGAAGCAATGCCGTACCGTACCTGTAAAAATAACAACACTAATCAGCAAGACGCTAAAGTGTGTTTGAAAGTGTGCCAAAGGAATGTGATAAAGTTGAACCCCTAACCTGCATGAGTGTGAAATCTGTATTATGTCATTGTATTAACTCCAAAATTATGAATGTACTATTGTGATAGAAGGTAATATATTGCTAGGATTTTAGGCTTTGGGTGTATAGTAGCACAAATCAAATTATGATAACAATATTGTGTATACACGGAGTTAAAGAAGAGTGCTTCAGTAGAAATGCAGACTATATGAGATAAAGTATTACACTCAGTTGCATTAGTGCCTATCGTAACACTTAATATGATAACTGGTATGGACTTTTTGTGAGTTTAAAGAACTGTGGAAATGTATGGTACAAGAGTACATCATAAGAGATACACAAAGATGTGGAACTATAAGCTTCCAATGCACTAAAATTTGGTACTGAGACTCCAGTAACCAGAATGTGAAATAAAAAGTAGCACAAGAAATGATACAGAAGCATCTGTTGCTGGTTTGTTTGGGCTTACTACTCAGGACTGATCCAAAAGGGATCCATTTGAGCCACAGCCTGGGAAATATGGCAATGGTAAGACAAGATGTAAGATAACTGACACAATAAGAAACTCAAAAATATATTTATGAATATAGGAAAAGTAGACAGGGAAACAGATGATCCGATCAAATGAACTCTCTTCATAGCTTTACTTTGACTGAGGAAATAATTTGATGAACAGGATAACCAAGGTAAAGGAACGATAATGTGACATTTCTTAGTGACAAAGCAGTTCAGCAACTTCATTCACATGTTTAAAGAAGTTTGTACACAGTCACATTTAGGGAGGAAACCAGGAGATGGAAAGGAACCAGCCTAGAACTCTAGGTAGACCTAACTAGCTTTGTGTTATGAAGGGAGTAAAAATGTTTGTGTTGCTTTTCCACAATCTCAGAAGAGAAAGTGTATCCCAGACTTTAGCAACCCTTTGTATCCTCTATCTGTAAGATATGTCTCATTCAAGAGAATAGCACCGAACATTGTAGGGCCACATGCAAAGTCTGCTAGGGGCAAAATCATGCACTGGTGATCCACCGCTATGCATCCAAATTTCCTCAACAGTACCCACGCAGAGACTGAATGGCATACCTAAAGAAAAAGAACTAGTACAACTTTTTTTTTTCTAAGCTAGGAATACAGGGGGGAATTACTGACCAGGGCATCCAAGTCATGTATAAAATAATGTGTGAGCTCCACCACTTCTTTAAAGGAAAACAGCTGAGGACCTCTGCATACTACTCTCACAAAGATGAGCCTGTTGTATATTATTACAAATCTTTAAAGTCCAGATTGAGAAAATACACAAATGAGGATGACAAAACCTGTGACCAACTGCCTTCCCATCTTCTTTTCATTGTGAGGAAAGTCCCCTAGCCCTTAAATGGAATCACTTTATCTGAACAGTTATTTGGCAGACACCGCTGAGGCTAGCTAGAAGAAACATATGTTTATGAAAATGCCCCCTTAAAGAGTATACAAGAGCATTTTACTGATTTGCAAGAAGGTTAAACACTGTAATGGTGTTAGTAAAGGAGCACACAGAAAGAGCATAAAAAGTTCATATCATAGAAATGTTCATCTTAGAGAATTTAAAGCAGCAAACAAAAGTTCTTGTCTTTGGACCCACTGTTGAAGAAAAGCTTCTAACAATGTGGGAAGGGCATTTTGAATTCAACAAAGAATATAACTGAAGTAAACTTGGAAGTTAAACAAAGTGGAAAAGGGAACCCAGAGGATATATATCACATTTCTTGAGTAGGTTCACAGGGATCAAAGCTCCCGCAATTTGGAATACAGAGGCAACCTTGTCAGTATCCCAGAAACAATAAGATAAAGAGTTTGTACATAGAAGGAGGTACATACCCTCATAGTTGCCAGGCAGGACCAGTTAAAACCAGTATAATACTGAAAATGTGTCTGGTGAAAAAGTCAGGATAAATTAGCAGTAGATACCATATTTCAAAAGCAAAGCAGTTAAAGAGGAGGTACAGAAAATGTTAAACTCAAGTCTTACACAAGAAAACACAAGAATATCAGAATGAGTAGAATACCCCCATTGCACTGCTCACCACACCTGTTATAACTTTAGAAAACTAAATAGTATTTCCAGACTTGATTCCTACCCTGTACCTGGAGTGGAAGAACTATTTGAAAGAGCAAGTAAGGCAAGACTTTTATCTACCCAAGAATTAACAATGGTATATTATACAAAAAATAACTTAACCACTGAAGCCAAGGAGAAAATGTCACTCTGCACAGTCCAAGGCCTCTTTCATTATAAAATCTTGGCATTTGGCCTTCACAGAGTGCCAGCAATCTTTCAAGTGGTAATGGACAGAGTCCATAAAGTACACACAAAGATCATCTACAGCCTATCTTGATGACATACTGATCTTCTCAGAAGGTGGAAAAAATCACATCTAAATTTCTCAGGCCATATCATACATCATACATAATGCTGTACTGATTGACAACCTATTAAAGTATAAGTTGGGGATATCAGAAGCCCATTATTTGGGCTACATAATAGACTGAAGGATAACAAAGTCACAGTCAGAGAACATGGAACTGGTACATAACTAGCTTACACCTTCTGCTACTGTATCTACCACATTTGCCTCCATTAATGGCCCTATTAATGGACTTATCAAAGAGTAAAACTAAAAGTCAAATGGCAGATGCCACATAACAAGCATTTAAGAAAGTAAAAGACATTTTATGTTCTGAGCCTATATAGTTAGCCACAGATTAGCTAAGTCAATTACTGCATTCACTGAAATCTCAGAGGTGGGCTTTGGACAGTCTTGTCACAGTTTAAGGAGATAAACACTCAGTTTGTTTCATTAGCCATCAAGTCAATAATGTTGAGAAGAGATATACCTTGACTGAGAGGGAGAGCCAAGCAACCAAATGGGCTTTCAGTACATAAAAATATTACTTTCTGGGTAGAGACTTTATTTTGGTCAGGGACCCATAACTCTAAACTTTTGAGTGCTACCATTGGGGACAAATCCAAAAGTAACGGGGGGGGGGGGACAAAAGCCCAAAAATTAGGGACAGAGTTCAATCAACTTAAAAGCTAAACAGAATAATATATTTTGCATTGTTATGCATTTTCTGAAATATTTGAAATCTGAAACTCAGATTACTTACTGACTGCAGTCCTCAATGATTTGGTAGAAAATCAGAAATTTTACAAGGGGCTAGGAAAAAATATGAGGCAAAAATCTGGACATTGTGAGATTCTGGACAGTCAAGAGATGTGTGGGGACCATGACTCACTGCAGTGGCTATACAGGCAGAAGAATTCTAATATCACTTTAGCGTTTTTCACCATCTTAGATGCAACCACCTCTATGAGAATGGACTGAATTAGGCCTAGACTAAGTCTGCTGACATTAGAATTGGTGATTCTATGTTGGGGTGAAAAGTCATATGAAATGGTGACTGCACCTGCACAGCAAACAAAGCTATTATCTGCTGCATACACAGTAACTGGGGGTGTGTTTCCCAAGATAGATGTTGCTGAAGGTAAACTAAACATTCCGTGAAGAAGGGTAAGTTTAGAAGGAGCCAAGTGTCTACTCAGTAGCTTATTTGAAGCAGCCTACCTTGAGCTGCATATTAGGAGTGTTAATTAGTACAGACAGACTACAGAGACATATGGACTATTCTGAAAGATCCTCAAGCAAGATGCATGGGTGGAGAAATATAATTCCAGAAGTTAGAGAGAGGGAGTATTCTGGTGTAATGAAGGAAGCCTGCTGGCTCTTTAATTGTTGAATGGTTGAAGAAGGAGAATTCTGACCAAAATAAAGTTTCTTATTGTTACCAGAAATACAGAGATAACTGTATTCTATTGTCTCTGAACAGTCAATAAACTGGAAAGACTGCAGTTTATCTTTTGCAGATGGTTAACATCCTGTAAGTATTTTTGTTGCTGTTGTGAACTTATCATGGCACAAAATAGGGCCTTGAATTGAAGTGAACCCAACAGTGAATGTGACCTGTGTGGTTTGATCTGTCTTATCCTACTCCCCAAGTCAAAAGATGGAGAATTTTCTTCTTCTTTTCTGTTAATTTTGTAAAACTGAACCTAATATTAATTTACACTGGCTGTAGAGATTTTTTTGTTTTTGTTTTATCACAATACATATATTTCTCTTGTGGTTCTAGTTAAGCACTTGTTGTATTTTGCAATTCCTACAACTGGCTGAAATGGTTTAGATTCAGAGTTCTATATTTATACCTCATGTACTATGTCTCTGTTAGCAGTTTCAATTTCAGACCTACATTTAAAAAGATTCAGTAAAGTGTCAAGTTTGACTGTGTGTGTGATTCCTTATGATCATTTCAGGTCAAGAACATGTGTTGCTCTTTTCAGAATATTAAGCAAGATAAAGGATAACTTGAAAACTTTAAAAGCACACACACACACAATCTTTTTTGCACAAGGGAAAGCCTTCTTGCACCCCCATATATACATACATCCATGCTTAAAAATGCTAGCAATGGTCAATCCCCATAACATAGCTCACTTTCAGAGTAAATTTTCTTTGAAAATATGTATGTCCAAATTGGGTTAAAAATGTCAACATCAGAAGCAATTTTTCATGTGTGGAAATTTCATAGTAATTCAGCTCTTCTGTGAAAAAAATACCGTAACTTGTTTTAACCATGCTAATAAAGACATATACTAGTCCTATTGTTAGAGGAGCATGTTGATCCTAATAATTATCACACCAATGCATCCTTTTTTGCTTTGTATATCAACAATAAATCATGCCTTTGTCTCCCATATTTGAGAGAAAATAAACCCAGATACAAAACCTGTTCAGATGGCACATTTTGCCTTACATATTTAAGAGAATATAAATCTAAATGGCGTAACCTACATTGATAAAGTGCCAGACAACACAGTCCAAAATGCAGTAAAAGATAAAATAAAACAAACCAAAACTGCATTCAATAATCAAACCTCCAGGAGCTGAAAATATTAGAATTTAATAAAAAAGTTGTATGTTCATCTTGTACAATAAAATACTTCATTAGAACTATTCAACAAGTCTAATGACCTTTCAATATGCTGGTTCTGATGCATATGGTACAGTTCCCCGAACTGAAACTATACTTCATTGTCAATCACAAAATCTTCCCCTAAGACAACATTTATATATATATATATATATATGGATTCCTATTACAAGAACGAAAGTTCAGTACCTCGAACTTGTAATAAGAAGCCTCACTTCTGCAAAAGTTCACTTTAACGAAAGTGAACTTTTGCGTAAGTGCAGTTCACCGAAAACACCGCAGCATAGTGGAGGACATAAAAAACAAGCTATGTCCTCCACTCTGATGCGATAGTCACAGACTTTAGGGTTAGGGCACGGGTTAGGGTAAGGGGATAGTTAGTAAAGCTATCCCCTTACCCTAATCCATGCCCTAACCCTAAGGTTCATGACTATCGCACCATAGTGGAGGACATTGCTATGTCCTTCACTGCTCTGCAATCATCACGGACCTTAGGGTTAGGGCACGGGTCATGGTAAGGGGGTAGCACTATGACCCGTGCCCTAACCCTAAGGTCCATGAGTACTGCACGGAAGTTCAGTACAACACCCGTTCGTTGTACTGCACTTCACATAAGTGCACTTTCAATTACGTGCACTTTCGCTGCCGTGAGCATTCCATGCACTATTTTAAATTAGTGAAAATTCAATTTAGTGTATGGAACCCATATATATATTTACAATAAATAATGTTTCAACCATATAAAATTATCAGAAATTATTTAAACAACAAACATGTACAAGAAAGATATTGATTATCATTTATATTAAAAATATAAATAACACAAATGATACCGATATTCCTTATAAGCAGCAGGGCCAAAATGAAAAATAAAATATATTTCAAAATTATTTATAATCAAATTAATAGCCTGGATGCTCACATTTTAGTACACTCATAATTGATTATTGTTTAAAGCAGGGGACTCTAACCTCCAAATTCAGCTGCCAATACAGCTCCCTATACTCTGTCTTGTTTTTTTCAGGATCCGTATTTGGTACTGAATGGTATTTATTTCAATAAATAAATAAATAAATAAAAAAGAAACACATTCCTTAGTATGGTTGTATAATGTATTTGTTTCCACCTGATGAGCTATCTTGTACATGTGTTCATATATCCTTTTCTTTAGAACTTTCTCAGTCTTTCCTATTTAAAACCCAGGGCAATTATGATAACATGCTAAATAAACCACACCTTTACTGTTTCAACTATGGTGGCCACTTGATTTTAATACAAGGTTCCTTGCTGTTAAACTAAAGTCTTTGGTATCCCTCAAATATTAAGACTGATTATATGCCCCACATCTTGACTTACCTATAATTGTACTATTACATTTCTTATCATCCATAGAATTTCTCTCTAAAATTTCTTTCGTATTCCTATTCCTTTGTTCACAAACCTAGGCTTCCTAGGAATAATTATATTAACCTCAGGGAAGTGTGTTAGCACATTACAATATTTAATAACAATGCATTCAGTATCCCTTGCCTTCTAGTTATAGTTGTAAACCAATGCATTTGAATATCCATAAATATCAGATTGAGCTATAGCCACATAAACAATCCCCTCACCTAGTATTGACTTATATTTGGTACACTCGGCTTTGGTAATTTCATTTTTATCTAAAATCAAATCATTGGGGCAAACTCTCGTAAAAAACAGCTCATCAAGAAAGCATTCTACTCCAAAACCTGTTGATAATCTGATGTCATACATACTACCCTTACAATTTGCCCTTTAGGAATACTTTTTCTTTTGGTGGAGGAGGGGTAGTTACTAATGAAAATCATGCAGGAGTTAGAAAATTTTTTATTTTGCTGTATTGTCTTTAAACAATTTGACATGCAAATAATTGGTAGCATCACTGGAAACAGAATGTGTGAATTTAAAAATGAAGTTGTATTTTAGGTGCAATTTACAAATTCCATTAAACTACCCATGGAATTATTCCATGAAATACATATGTCATCCAAAACTTGAGTATACATACTCCAAGAAGACAAACGGTTGGAAGTGAATATGTAAGTTTAATCTCAGGTCCATACGACTATATCAGTATATATGCAAGCACAAACAACCCCATCACAATGCCCTGGGACTGCTTATAATATTGTACACTAAAAACAAATAACTATTATTCAAAATAATATCCATACATTCTTAAAGTAGACTAACCAAAAATCACAATGAAGTAAAGCTTTACCAAACCATACTAATGCTACTATATGCAGATGGCTGAAAAAAGATCCACACTATCAATGATAACAGAAATTAAATCATCATGATAAAAATCAGGACTTACAATCCTAAGGAAATCCCAAGAGTCTTTAAGCAAATAAAAAGATTAAGCTTATTGTAAATATAGCTAGATAGGGCTGAGTCTTAGGCCACATAGCAGCTACTATAGACCTTAAATGTGGATTTTTTCAAACAACTTGTGGACTTTTGGTGTGTTGAAAATGACTGGAATTTTTTTTCTAAATGCCCCTTGCATAAAATGGTCTCTAAGAATGAAGTCTGTTTTAGCACAAGCTATGTTGATATCATGTCTTTAAAAAATAGCATATTTATCACCATAATTTAAAATGTCAATTGTACATGCTTCATAGTCCACTGTGTCCATAATACAAACCCACCACCCTTATCAGATTTCATAATCCTCAATCATTTTTTTTTAATTAGAGAGATCACTTAATAAACTACTCATACTTTCATCTAGATTATATAATCCACAACTTTTAATTTTAAATAAGTTCCTAAGATCTTTCTCAACCAAGCTCTGAAAAACTTGTAGTGCAGGGTGCAATAGGGTTGAATACAATTTTTTCATAAGTGATCTGGTCAATGCCCCAACATAATCTCTATTAAACATGACACTAAGATTGAGGTCTCTAAGAAAAAAAATTAAAGTCAATTAAAACTACAGCAATGTCATATCATCTAGAAGGTACAGCCCCTTTCTTAATCAGGTTGTACTGCTCATTCTCAATATTCTGTCCACTTTATTTAAACATATTACAATTGTCAAAGTAATAAAGGATGCCATTATGCAAAATTTTAATAGTTTCTATAATATTCAGTTCTGCCTCTCATTTGAACTTTTCCTTTGCCCTTTTGGCATCTTCTCCAAGAATTCAGGGTCCTGTGAAGAAGTTCATGAATTACATCATTGCCTTGTTCTAATCACACCAACCATCTTACAGATGGAAAATCCGAAGGGTTGCAAGGGCTGTCTTGAAGTGTACCAGTCAAACTCATAGGTTCGTTGTTGTTATTACTACCCCAGAAATATTATCTTGGGTGATTATTTTCATTCTGGTAGGCTGACTTAGGCAATGGATGAGTTTTATTGTTATTATATTCTTTTAAATCCCTGTCTTATTTAGCCCATTTCCTCTTTTTTATATTGTCACTTTTTGACTCAATAACCTGAATACACACTGATATTTTCCATTGTCCACCCCATACACTAAGTACTGTGTGGTAGTTTGATTTAATTTAGAAATGCCTTCAAATAAATTGTCAATTAATTTATCATTATCTTTTTACAATGGACCTCATAAGTTCAATCCCAAAGTCATTTAATAAATTAACCAGTTCATGATAAAACTCTCTACCATTTACAACATTATTAGGAATCTTAAATAGCTGCAAACCTTTTGGTACCCTATTAACACATATGCATTATTTTAGATAAGTATTCTCAATTTGTAGTGTGTGTGGTATTTTAACAATTTGGCTTCTGACTTACCAACAAGCTCATGGTAGGTTAAGCATTCCACACATTGCTGTCTTGAAAAGAATATTTTAACATCAATCCAAAATTTCTTAATTCGGCCATAGTCACATTCAGCAAGTTTCACTGATGCCCTTGATGTAAAAACAGATCCTCCATGGATAATGCTGATTTCACCAAATGGAAATTTCACAGCATTATTTTGAGAAGTGTTATTTTGATAATTATAGTCTTTCCCTGAGTTTGTGAACATCCAACTTTGTTCCCTGCTTGAAATGTCTGCTGATTTCAGGGAATTTTAGATGAACATATGGTACTAATGAGGAAAAAACACATAAGCGTTATTAGAATCCACAAGCTGGGAAGAAGATTGACCAATCTCATAAAGTCTCCCTGGATATCCTTGACATTTAAAACTTCAGGATTCCCCTCCTAAATATCCAGTTCACTCATTGAGGGCATGGTAAAAAGGAAATTGTAAGAATAAAAAAAGAGCTAGACAATATGGTCTAAAATGCAGTAAAAGCTATACTAAAATAAACCAAAACTGTATTTAATAACCAAAACTCCAGGAGCTGAAAATCTCAGATTGTAATGAAAAACAAAAAACAAAGCAGAATAGTAGTTTAAAATGCAGAAACAGGCAGCTAATCACAACATCACTCTGCAAATCTGGCTGAATGGTTCAAAAGACAATAAAGACTCCCTTTAAAATAAAAACAAGTTTAAGTCTCACATATAATTTGGAATTAGGGCTTTCATCTTGTTTAACAGGACTTCTTCAGTTTCAATTAAAACAAGATGAGCAGCTTCCTTTTATAGTTCCCATTTTTTGGTTCTAGGAACTATAAAAGGAAGTTGTTCATCATGTTTTAGTTGAATCTGAATTTGCTTTTTTTATTTTAAAGGGAGTCTTTATTGTCTTTTGAACCATTCAGCCAGATTTGCAATATAATGAAAAATATTAAGTGATTTCATCTTGTTCAATAAAAGACTTCCTCAGAACTGATCAACAAATCCAATAACAAAACAATATCTCCATAAACATCCACTTATAGAGGAACTTCTTGTTATCATGTGAAACCTTATGTCTTATTAACAAAACTGTTCTAGTAATATATATCTAGGTTATATAGTCTTCAAGATATGAACATTTGTTTGTGAAAATTTAGAAAAAATATAATTTGGGGTTTCTGTGCATTATAATAAATTACAGTATTTATGGAAAAGACTCTGGCTGCACTGAATATAATTACTGTACCGAATATTTCTTTTGGTAATGTTGCTATTTGTACAGTTTTTAATAGCTTTTAGTTTTGACAAAATATTTACATTTGTTTATTTTATGTTTTTTAAGTTTACTTTTCAGAAAATACTCTGGAATACAAGATGTGTGTGGTATACTAAAGGTGTGACATTTCACACCACATAGATGTTAATGAGTTAATATTCTTATGCATTACTGTTACTCTTTTGCTCACAAATCCAGGCTTCCTGTAAAAAGTAATTTTATTAATCTCCGGGAAGAGTTATAGCATACTGCAATGTTAATGACAATACATTCATTATCTGTTGCATTCTGGTTACAGTTATAAACAAATATATTTGCATCTTCTTCTTCTTTCGAATTTTCCCAGTTAGGGGTCACCACAGTGGATCACCTGTCTGCTCATGATTGGCAGTGAAGTTTTTATGGTGTTGAGTTGCCAGCCTGGCACCCAACCTTCCAAAGAAGGCACACACATGCACGCACTCACACTTAGGGCCAATTTAGAGTGTCCAATCCACCTTCAGCATGTGTTTGGGATGTGGTAGGAAACCGGAGCACCCGGAAGAAACCCACGCGACCACAGGGAGGACATGCAGACTCCACACAAAAGGCACCCCAGCCGAAGATCGAACCCGAGAACCTCTTGCTGTGAGGTGGCAATGCTAACCACTGCACCACTGTGGCTGCCCTTGAACACAAAATAAATTACTCAGATTTATTCATGCAACACACAATACAGACCAATTTTACACAATGATTAATAAAGCAAGTTGGCTAGCAATAATTGCTAGATCCAATTCTGTTCTGAATGCACTAACATTTCAACTTACTAATGACAATCATTGCCTCCCACTAAGATTCAAACTATGGACAATTTAGTGTGTCCAATTCACCTCTTGCATGTCTTAGGACTATGGGAGGAAACTGGAGCTCCCAGAGGGAACTCATGGAAACACAGGGAGAATATGCAGACTATGCACAGAAGGTACTCCAGTCAAGAATTGAACTAGAGAACCTCATGCTATGAGATGACAATGGTAAATACTGTACCACTGCATGTGTATAATATATCGGTTTACTATCAGAACGTGGAAATCATTTCAGTTGTTTATACTTACATCCAATGCATGGTTTCAAAGTGCAGTAAAAGTGAAAGTAAACTTACTGAAGCTGGAATACCAATATTTGAACGGCAAAGCAATTCAATGGTTACATTTAAAACAGCGAATATGGAACTGTCGGTATTAACATGGTTCAAAATTGTGGAAGAAAATTGTTTTGAAATTTGAAATTGTATTTTGACGATAAGACTAAATGACCAAAGTGATTTCCATATTCTGATAGCTATAGATATATATGGTTTACTATTACTGTGTGTGTGTGTGTGTGTGTGTGTGTGTGTGTGTGTGTGTGTGTGTGTGTGCACGTGTGTGTGTGCGTGCATGTGAATGTATGTGTATATGTACAGACAGATGTATAAACATATAAAATTCTGTTCTCTTTCATTCACTTGCTCTTCAGCTGACTAGTTTAATTCACAGCCAAAACATCAACATTCCTTCAAAATACTGGAACATATCCATCAGTATTAGATTGAGCTAAAGCCATGGACACAATCCCTTCACCTGGCATTGTCTTAGATTTGGTATACCTTGCTTTGGTAATCTCATTTTTTGTATCTGTAACCAAATCCCTGGGGTAACCTTTCTCAAGAAATATCTCACAAAGAAAACCACTCCCATCAAACACTGTTGATAATTTGATGTCACACTTACGTCCCTTACAATTTGCCCTGTAGGAATACTTTTTCTATTGAATGTAGGGGTGGTTACAAGTAAAATACAAATAGGAATTAGAAAAGGTTCCTTTTCAGTGTATTCTAATTTTTAAACACTGCTGGTTTTTAGCTTTAAACAATTTACATCTAAGTAATTGATAGTATCACTGGAAACATTATGTGTGAATTTTAAAAATAAAGTTGTATTTTGGATGTGAGTTATAAATTCTATTAAAATCTCCATGGATTTATTCCACAAAATAAATATGTCATCTAAAAACTGAGTATGCATACTCCAAGAAGACAAAATGTAGGATTGAATATGTAATATATTGAATAGTGTTTTTTTTTTTTTTTTTTTTAGTTTTGCAGTTTGTGCTCTTTATATGCATATCAGCATGTCACTATAATGAGTTTCAACCATTTGTGATCAGATTATATTTCATTGTACTGGGTTAGCAATGCAGTGAAATAGAACTCTCTCTCTCTCTCTCTCTCTCTATATATATATATATATATATATATATATATGTATGTACAGATAGATATTCATGTATATAGATGTGTTGAGGTGTTAGGGGTTCCAGGTCTCTTTCCACATAAAAAGGATGGGGAGGTTTCACCCCCACTTCCCATTAAAGCTTTATTTCTTGATCAGTGAAAGTGGTTTTCATCATAACTGTTTTACAGTATTGCAAGTTGGAGGAACTAACTTTATAGTGATGACTTGAATCCATTAAGAAATATATAAAACTAGTAGGAATTTTATACATGATATTTCTGGAAAAAAATACATTTCTTTAACTCAGCCTCAGAAAAGATAATTCTATTGCTTGATGGAGCTGGTGGTGGAGTTAAGGATACAGCATTCACTAAAAATAGACAGTATGAATGAGAAATGAAAAAGGCTTGGCTTGAGAAAACATGATATTAGTGCCAAGGATGAAAGACAAGGCTCAGTAATTTGTATTATTCTGACACATGCTACACGTGATGGAAGTAGTATGAATTTCTGTTTTTCAGTAATAATTAACACAAGTAAGATAAACCCTATTGTGAAACCTTTGCAAATCTGAGTAAAATGCAACACAGAGTTAAGCTGCCAATAATTTCATATGTAAGATGCCTCATACATTGGGCCGATATAAGAAGCAAAAGCACTCTGCAATGATTAACAAATCTGGCAAGCAAAAGTGTAAGGCAGAGTCCAATAAAGAAACTTGAAAGTTCATGATTTTACCAGACCTGAAAACAAGGAAAAGGGTTTAGGTGCAGAACAAAAATCTATATTAGCTGATGAAACATGCAAGAAATCATCATGTAAATGAAATAACCCATCAGTGAATAGCAAACTGAAGTCAACTCTATGACATGCAAGCAATAATGCCTGACAAGATGTGTGTTATTGTGTAATTAACACCTGCCCAGGGGTGTTATAAGGCCCGATGCCACAGGCGGACAGCCTCTACACCCCTGGAAGGGCATTCATTGCTCACATCGTGGAGGGCATTATTGTGTTTAGAGGATGGGTTCTCTGTAAAATTGTTGTGTTTTATATATATATATATATATATATATATATATATATATATATATATATATATACACACACACACACATAAATATATATATATTTCTTTTATTGCTATTTTCTTAGTATATTTTTGATGTAAAATAGCTCCTCCACCTAATGTTTCAAACTTGCTATAGTATATGTTAATGGTGTTAGAGTAATCATTTTGCATCCAAAATATGACATTTAAAAATATAACAAAGTATTTGCTTTATTTTTTTCGGTCCCTTACTCCTAAATCACTTGGTTGACAGTCATTGGAGATTGAAATTTCTAAATAATGACATACATTTGAGCTTCAGAATTGTATTTCCTTCAGAAAATTCATGCTAACATAAATCTTTTACTTAAGCAACTTTGTAATTTTATAAGAGCAATAATTAAAATATTTTTCTGTTTTGGAGTCTTTTTCTCCCATTATTTGAGGCTTTATCTAGATTTCTTTAATTGAAAGGAGCAGAGGTATGCAAACCTCTTTACTGCTGCCAGTAGTCATCTCAGTCACTCACACACACACACACACATACACACACACATACACACACACACCTCCACACACACACACACACACACACACACCTCCACACACACACACACACACACACACACACACACACACACACACACACACACACACACACACACATATCTCCACATCAGAAAAATGCATGCTAATGAAAACCCTGTTATTCTAGAAACTTTTTAAGTTTATAAGAGGAATATTTAAAATCCATCTTTATTTTTAGCTCTTTGTTTCCTCATTATTTGAGGCTCTATCCTGATTTCTTATGCCGAGAGGTATGGTTGCGAAGTACACAAAGCTCTTATGTGATACTGCCAGGGATCACTCGATAGCTCTCACTCTTCACTTTCTCTCTCTCTCACACACACACACACACACACACACACACACACACACACACACACACACACACACACACACACACACACACACTCTCTCTCTTTCTCTTCTGCTTTCATGCACACATTCACTCACACATGCTGCAACATGAACACACATACAAACCCTCACTTTTTTCTGTTTCATTTATTTTTGATCCTCTCTCTCTCTCTCTCTTACTTTCGTACACACACACATACACACACACACACAGTCATGCTTTTTATTTTACACTCACTAATCAGCAGACATGTTGCTTAGCAAGTGTAAAATAGTAGCTCATCCGATCTCTCTCTCACATTCATACACTCTCACACACACACACATTAACATATTCACTTTACTTTTTCACATTTTAAAATCACTAAACAGCAGAATTGCTGCTTAGTAAGCATAAAATAATGGCAGCCATTATTTCTTTTTCTGCACGAGCTCCACAGTGTATTGATATGCTGCTGTGAAGTGGCAGACTTGTTTTTCAGCAGGCATTACTTGTACATTAATACCCTGCTGGAGAACGCTTGTTCTCCAATCAGGATACTAATATACAGTAAGCCCATTCTCTAAATAGTGATAAAGCCCTGACTATGACATCAATGACCTTGACAATAGGAAGGTGTGATGAGGAATGTTGAAGCAATACCTAATCACCTTTGAGAGGGCAAAGCGGGAGTATACACAAAGGCATCATGGAAGCACTTTCTTCAAGGGAGTAAGGGCATTTAAAATGTTATATCACTCACAAAAGTGAATGAATCTGACTCAGGAGAAGTCATTGCTGGCTGAACCCTACACATGCTACTGTGTATAGGCAGACAATGAGAATTGCTTAGGCTTAAAATACTGATTCCCTGAGCAACATTACAGCATTTTTACCATCACTTGACCCTGACTCCCTGAAAAGCTGAAACCAAGGTTCTAGTAGTGATGATAACTTTTTTCTTGAAACCATTTTTCAATGTATTTACTTTATTTCAAATGATGATAGTTAAGGTAGTAACAAAATTAGTATGGCTCCCAGCTGAGACAGTCATTTAGAAAAAAGTAATATTACTGTAGACATCAAATGGTGTATATTTTTTAACAAAACTAAACCTGTAAAAAACATTTATTATCTCTAAAAGTGAGAAAAGTTTCTTAAACTGAAGAATTATAACCTGCCATGATGCGCTATTTTAGACAAGCATTGAAAAAAAAAACATTCTTAGTTCTGTAATACCTGTGGTAGGCCCTATACTTTATTTATTTATTTATTTATAATACCTGTGCCAGGCCATATTATTTATTTATTTATTTAGTTAGTTATTTTACGATGTATTAGTGACATCTGGTCTGCAGTTCCTTACCAGGACATAATGGTTTATGGTAATGATGTTATATAAGACAGAATAGGATGATCTTCCTCTCACATTTAAAAGTACCTCTGAACCTGTATCATAAATCTTAGAAAGTGGTTCACTTAGCCACTAATGTAAAAAACAGTGTATGTTACTTGCCATGCAGCAATAGCTAGCAGAGAAATAAAACACTAACTCAAAACGCCTCAAGGAATTCCATAATTAATAATATAATATAAATACCTTGGGCTGATTCCAGATATCTCCCTTTCCTTCAGAACTATTACTGTCCTAATAACTAGCAAAATAAATACCCAGTTTAGAGCTGCATTTTCTGCCTCAAATCACTTTATTCCATGATCCAGAAGGGTACTTGTGCTTAACCTTAGATTAGAAAATGCTCTGTTTGTAATTTTGCTCAAAACACCTATACAGTCCAAGCAAGTTTATGAGATCTGCAGATTTATTCACCTTGCATTCAGAACTCCATTGCACCTTGCTCCAGAGGGCTTAATGGTTTCTGGTGACCATTTGGGCTACAAAGCTATATTTCACCATAGCTTCAAATTGTTATATGAAACTCACTGTTGTTATCTTGCTTGCAGACTTAATATTAAATCCTCAATTTACAATAACCAAACCACAATGGCATTATTATTGTCTTCTATATACCTTCTCTAGAAGCTTGCCATTATAGAAAAGGTTTCAGTAAAACTGTCCCTTCCAAATTGAGCCACTTTCTTCCTGACTTTAGAAAAAATATAGACTATTAACAATTAACAGTGAAATTAGTTGCTTACTTAAAGAAATCCACTGCAGAAAATACTTCCAAGATCTAGGCTAGGCCACCCCTTTTTGTTTAATCTTCAGAACTTGCTCTTGTAAAATGTTTGCATACCAAATCTCACAACCTCCAGATACTGAAATTACAGTTTCATAGATTATATTTATAGGTTCATAGATTAGTACTAGGTTAACTACCCTTGTGAGTCATTTTAAGCCTTACCAATTACCTCATGTGGGAATCAAACCCTGCACTGTGTGTCTGTAAGGTAACCACCTTAAACTTTATGCCAACCTTCCACCGATTAGGTACAAATGGCCTAAAAGTAGGCACGTTTATACAAAAATCTGAAATCTAACTAGCATAAAATTTGAATGCCAAATAGCAAATAACTATTCAAGCTTCTAGTAGGAATGTTGGATAGTAGTCTGAAAATAATTAAAATAACAGAGTGACAACAATTGTAGGAAAATATAAGCAGATTATCAAAGAGGCAGTGTAAAATCTATAGACTTTAATGAACTGTATTATACAATTCTACCACTCAAGGTCATTTATTTTTGTTTCTGAAAAAAGGGTATGCATGATGTGTATCCTCATTCATTAAATTATTGATGTACTAGTATGTTATTTGTGAAGTGTAGTTTTTCTACTAGACATCTCCAAAAATCACGTGTGATGTGGGGGGAGGGGGGTAGAAAATTGTGTGAAGGAATAAATCAAGAATGAAAATTGGAACACACATCAAGAAATATGTACATCATGTTCAGGGGGTAGATCCAGCTTGAAAATAAGTATGTTCCTCCAAAACAGGAGCACTTGATTGGTCTTCTGCATACTAATACACATATATGTTCTGCAAATTATAATGGTTTTCAACTTATAAAATATCTTTTCCCAATTTTTAATATATTTTCCATTTCAGATTTATTATCTTCATTCTTTTCTTTCTTAGATTTACTTATACTATCTCTTACACCAAAATCCTGTGTAAATGCTTCATGCACTATGCAATGAGTCACTTAATAAAATAAAGCATAATATAAATAATGTACTATTGTTCAACCATTGTATATTCATCCTTAATTTAGCAGATAGAATGAAAATTAGAGTAAAAGTCAGTGTAAGTAAAATTTATTACAACTATGTACAGATGCCTATTTTTTTGGTGACAAGAGTATAAACAATGCCAATGAAATGTATTATAACATTGTGAATTACTTTTATGTCCAGGTTGTTGCAGCCCACCTTCCCAGTTAACAAACTAAATAAATGAAAATTTATTTTTGTGTGCGTGTGTGTTAGTGCCCATTGCATGCCAAACCCTGCACATGCTTCTGGACATGCACATGGCAATGGCTAAATCTAAAAGCAAAACTCTGGCTCATACCTCTCAACTGTACAGGTTTTTGCAGAATGTCCAGATTTTTGGTCTCATATTTTTGGCCTGCTACTCATAAAATTGTGGTAAATCATTGGCAAATCTTTGAGGATTGAAATCAGAAAATAATGACAGACATTTGAGATTCAAACTTCATACCCTTCAGAAAATTCATGCTAATGCAAAACCTGTTATTCTATCAACTTTCAAATTTGTACGAGCAATATTTAAAAACTGGCCCTATTTTTCGGTTTTGTCTCCTATTACTTATGGGTGTGCCCATATTTCTTGCTCTAATGGGTTGAGAGCTATGCTCTGGCTTCTAGACAGTATGACTGCACTATTCCCTTCATTTGACCTTAACCCTGGGAGGTCTGAATGAGCAATAAGGCTCTCACCTGTAAAATAAATGAATGAGCTAGCCAGAAAGATGACAGAAGCAGGATAGTCACTGAGTGTTAGCAAAATATGCATGTTAGATTTAAGAAAAACACAAAATGTTCAGCCTCATTAGTTCAACAGAAGAAAACTGAAACTGAATCTAAAAGCAAGATTGTTCCATGTCTCAAATGAAGTGCATAGAAAGAAGACTGCTTCATTTGCAGTGTGAATAATTAAAGAGCAATAAAAAATGTGAGATACACGTACACAGAAAGATGGATGCACCATTGATGCTTCAGAAAGATGATGACAAAACTAGAGTATAAATTCTAGGATTAAAGTGCTACTATTGTTGAAGAAAACTGCCAGGGCTAAAGACTGTTAGCACAAGACTTAGGGTAAAGTTCAAAAGGGATGTAGGGAATAATATAAGCTAATCTCCAGGAAGTAAACAAGTAAAAAGACACACACACACACACACACACACACACACACACACACACACACACACACTTTCTTAGACACAGACACACACACAAACTTAATTCTTTGACTCTTTTTTTATGTTATAGCTGGTTAAATGAACAAGTTGAATAATTTTCTTTAGCAGTAACCTAGATCAAGAATGTAATGATATTTTTAAATCACATATAAACAAATGAAGTACAGAAAAACAAGAACAAGTAGCCTTAGTGTGAACAAAATGCCATGAATGTTCATATATCAATGCTGCATAACTGATTATTTCTCTGTTTCAAAGTATAACAAGACTAGTATTTAGAGCAGAGGATTGAGCTGTAAGTGGTTAATGATCTGTTTATAGTGATACAGAGTTTGATTCCCTTAGCCTTCATTTACCTACATTGTTGTTATGAGCAAGTCATTTAACTGAACAATGCTGTGGGACAACTGGGGAACTGCATTAGGTTCCTCAGTGGATTCCCTGACCACATGACCGACAACTACCTATATTTACATTTAGTTATCCTTAACTTGCATGTGTTAATGAATCATCACTCAGTGAAGACACCATAGGCTGGATTCCAAAAGAATTTGCTGTCAGGGTAAGATGCTATGCTGAAGCTGCAAACACTCCCAGAACATTTGTGCAATTCAAGCAAACAAAAAAAAATAAGGAAAGGTATACTTTTATAAAACTCTGAGCTGCATACACATTTATAAGGAAAATAAACCATAGATAAAACAACAGCATTTACAGGAGCCAAAAATAAGAATGGTAATGAAAGAAAACTGAATTCTCAGCTTTGAAATGCACACATGACCTCAATAGACCAACCATGTGCCAAAAGGGACATAACACATCAAAATGAATGCAGAATGGAAAACCCCTCATACAAGAAGGCCCATCAGTGCAAACAAAATGGCAGGGACAGAGAAAACATATCAAAAGAAAAAACAAATAAATGTCAGACAAGCTCTATCCAGTGGTAGAGGAAAAAAAGGGGGAAACCACAAAGAAGGAAAAATATCTGGAAAGTAGCACTGATAATTGAGAAACAGGTACATAAGTAAAGGCAGAGCAACGAAAAAATGAAATAATAATATCAGCTCCTGCTGGCCAGATCAAGAGGGAGCCACTGCCTATACCTGAAAAGGGGTAGGAAGAGACTGGGAGCTGAAAGGAGCTAACAATCAGCAGCTGATGTCGGAAATTAGTTTGGTATAAGACGTAAAAGCTTTTTTGTCATCAGCTAAATTTGTCTTTATTTTTAAGGATAAATAATACAATAACCAGGTTGGTTTTAGGTTTAAGGCTTCCAGTTTTCAACCTCCTATTAATAAATATGTGTTGGCATTTGAGAAGGTGATGTTGAATGTACTACATTTTAATTTTAATAATGAAAACATTTTCCACAATTTAACTAAGGAAGAAAAGTATGGCTAAAAGAATACAGGAATAACCTTTTAAAATATTGTGATAAATCGGGTGATACTTCTCGAAAATGATGTTTAGTTACAACCTTTGGTGGTAATACCAGATTTTTTAAGATGTTATTTATAAATGTTAGGACAGTTTGGTGATAGATTGTGATTAAATGGATATTTTACCTAGCAAGTGTTCTTTTACTTATAGATGAGGTAAGAGTAATTTTTTCAGTCATTATTAAAAAAATGTCCTAATGTAGTGGAAAGAGTACTAAAATCATTGGATGATCAAATTTTAAGGGGACGTTTCCTGTGTGGAAAATGCATGGAGTGCAATGTTACTCAAAGCAAATATTTTACACCAGTAAATACTTTGAATGTTTATGAATTATAAGGTTTTATTAACTGTGATTCACAGTGGGTGATTTATCTAGTCACATGTTGCAGTTCTTCTTCTACTTTTTATAGGGGTAAAACTTCTAGATTTTTCTAAACTTGTATATGTGAACATCTAAGTGATATTAGATGCCGGAGGGAATCTAAAGCATTGCTTAAATATATTTCTATAATCATGAGTGATTTGTCAGAGAATTAAAAAATATACGAGAGACAAGACAAACATTTGAAGCAAAATCTAGGACATTCTGCAAAAATAGGGGCAACTGCGGCAGTGTTACATTTTATATAAATGGATATACCCAAAATAACAGACTCATTTTGAGACATATGTAATAGATAGCACATAACCATTTTGGATGTTGTGATTTATATTATACAATGGAGCCAATATTAGGAACAGCAGAAACATTATCACATCACCATGTGTTATAGGACATCTTCTGAGTCAGTACCCACAGCGTTGTGTGTTGTGACCCTCTACTGATATAGAATTAGCTCACAGACCAACAGTCTGTGGATGATTTCTATGTGGAGTGAGATACTCTGTGTGGCCTAGCTAAATTATATTGCCCACAAATGGAATTGCAACTGGTGGTATGCCTATTACTGTCGATACAATGGAATGTGTAATCTACGCTATCTTAGCTATAGGGAATTTCCAGCAATATAAGGGGGGGGTGTATTAGCGATATAGCATATGGCAGTCTCATGAATCCTAATCAATTTCTTCAATATAATGTTAACACACATGGAAGAGCATATCTGGTTTGCCAGAACAGAGGAGAAGAGCGTCAGCACCATGTAGGCCTTTTATGACATAGCCCATCTACCTAGACAATAACCCATTCCAGGATTTGAATATGTTTTTGGATGTGCGGGATTTTAAATGCAATGCTTAAGGTGTTCACCTTGCAAACAAATGGTACAGGGATTGATTTCCTTGAAAGGAAAATTGGGCTTAAAATGGTCCACAAGGGCAGCTAATCTAGTATTCAGATATTAGGAGGTTGGCATAATGGTTAAGGTGTTTACGTTACAGACATATGATACAAGATTTGATTCTCACATGGAGCAATTGGCTAGACTTAAAATAGCGCATAAGGGCAATTAGCCTAGTACTAATCTATGAACATATGAACCTATTTCTAAGCACCCTGTAGCTCAGTTTAAATTTTCAGGTATTAATAAAATTGTGTAGTGGATTGAATAAACTGGGATGGAAGGATATTCTTACGAAAGAATAATATTTTACGATTAAGTGCATTATTTTCCCCTGGCTTATATGAATATTAACTATTTGCATTTTTATGATATTTTTATGTTTATACACAGGGTTATATCACTTTAATTTAGTTAATTGATGGTTCATTTATGACAGATTATTTAAATGGTATAAATATTAAATTAAGTTTTTTGTAAGTGTACAGAAGAAGGCTTGCAATGAAACTGGTACATGTCTTGTTAAAGTTGTATTATATAGTTTCTTTCTTGTGCTGGCATTTTCTGTTTGAACAAGTACGGCACATTGCAAGTAGAATAATTTAACACAGGTATGAAACACTGGCTAAAAGAAGAGGAGATCCCAGCTGAAGTGGATGGAAATCATATTGAACATCTGTACAGACAATTCAGGTGGAGAGGATCAGAGACCCCTCCAGTGTCACTACCATCCTCAGATGGACACAACCAGGTGCTTTTAGTTTTATTAATAACTGCATTTTAAATGTGATTACTCTGCAAATGAAGGTAAGCACCAGGTAAGAATAAAAGAGTGGGATACATGCTACGAAGTTACATTGATCAGCAAGTCTAGGTGGGGCAGTAAGACTCGCATAATCTTTTTCACTTTGTATGATAGACTAAGACCAAGAAATCTATTAGCACAATGACTGACAGAACTGAGATAATAGGAGCTACAATCAAAATGCAGGTCATGCTACTTTGTAGAACTGCTGCACAACAAGCAAGCAAAATGTGATGTGGTGGAAGAATAAAGCTCTGACTACAGTGCAGGTAGCTGAGATCAACTAGTGGATTGTTTGCTCGATGGAGCTGGAAGTAGAAGATAGGTGTGTCTATCTTGAGAGGGAGGGATATGGTATAGGTCAATCCAATGCCACAATCTCTTGAAACAAAAGCGATACTGTAAAAAGTAGTCCATGGGGTAGTATAGCTGACTAACTTCCAAAGCATAGCATTTCTAAGAAGTAAATACAAAATATGGATAATTCATGAGAAATTTATGGGGTAGTATAGCTGACTAACTTCCAAATCATAGCATTTCTAAGAAGTAAATACAAAATATGGATAATTCATGAGAAGTTCAACCTTAGAAAGGGAAAAAAGTGTAATGGAGAAAGTGGACATGATTTAAAGACTTGGGCTGCATGAGAATATTTGAATCACCCTGGAGTATACAGACATTTACATGATGCTGTATGTAAGACAAGGGGGCTATTAAGTATTACTGGCTGGAATTAAATGGTTGAATAACAGAAAAGTTTAACCTTAAATAAGGATCAGGTTTAACAGAGGAACCTAACAGTACATACTGAAGAACTCTAGCATCAAAATGATTCATTAGACATGACTTCTGTTCATCTATACTTTTCTGTGGAGGTCAGTAAAACATAATTATATTTCAGAGTTTGAGAAAAGTGGAAAAGCCAAATGAAGGACAGGGGTGGCACTTTTTATAATGACATATGAGTGAAATAACCTTATCTCTTCATAAAGAGCTTCAGATGTCTTGGACAATGCAAGAGGATATATTTTTACTGAGTGATAAATGCCATGGATCCTCATATAGAGTATGTGATATTAGGAACTGGACTAAGCCTTGGGGTATGCAAGTAGCACTTGACTCCTGGAAGATGATCAGAAGGTAGATGGAAGCCAGTAGTACTTGTTGGATGTGTAGAGAGAGAGAGACATGTAAATCTTAGACGTATGTTCTGAGCCCATCCAAGAGTCTAAACACCATGGAAGCAAACTATAAATATTTGTAACAACATATTTGGGAATCATTAGCTTTTACATGGAAACATGTATTTCTAGATTAGATATTAAAAAATGTTAGTGGAGAACTAAGTTAATAATCCAAATGGAATTATCCATTGTTGCCAAGGATGTAATGGCAAAGGAATTCCTGCAAGGAGATTATATTTGATCTATGGGGAAAATTGTATGTCATTAATAAGAAATGGTTATGAAAAAGCAATGTAAAAAAATGGTTAACAGCTTTTATTTTGATTTTTCACTGTATACCTAGAGAAAGTTAGAGAACAAAGACATATATATAGCAATACCTCTTTTATTGTGCTTAGATAATGTTGATTGTATTAGCCATTTCTTGATGTTGAACATCTTTCTAAATATATAGATAGTTCTGGATGTTACATTTTAATTTTTGTTTATAACCTTGTTAAAACTATTCAATACAACAAGTGGTAAAACCTTAAACATTATTATAAGTACAACATTCTTTGGAAGCATAGAGAATGTCCATTGTCAGACTTTTGGTCTTAAAAGCTTCTCTAATATGCTGTGTTGCAACTATGAAAGACGAGGCTATATATTTGCATTTAAGACTGCTGCAGCTTTTGAAAATTCTTACTAATCAGGTTCAAAACTGGATTTTGTATGTATATATGTTTTATTTACTTTACTTTATCACAATCCTTCTAGTCTGCAAGTTGCTTAGTGTCATTTTACATCTATATATAGTTTCCAGCATCTGCATTTGCATCATCTTCTAAAGTATGGCTTCTTAATTTGAAGGAAAATGAATCATTTAATTGAACAACAAGATCAAGACACTATAGTCATACAGATACAATTGTTTTAACTTTCTGGCACATTGGCACAAGCTTTCAGAGGCGTTTGATTAAAGACTACAGTGATACAGATATATATATAAAACAAATGCACAAATTATAGAATTGATTTAGTTGTATAAATTCATTTCAACTGAAATCCCTAATTTATGTAATGGAATTATTTTTTTTTTATTTATATATATATATGGCAATGAATTAATGCACAATAGTTCTGTACTATTCAAAATGTTATAGGTATAGTTTCTAACCATACACACTAAGAATAACAGCAACAGTAAAGTAATATTATTAGTATAACCATCGTTTTAAATACAACACGAGTGATCAAATTACTGATTAATGCAGCATGATGTCTAAAATACAAAAAATAATGAGAAAAGGTTCAAGACACAAAAACTTAATTCAGACTTGTACTGAATGCCTTCTTGTGGTCTCAGCTGCTATTTATTACACTGTGAATTCCTCCATAATACAAGTGCATTCCTCAGACAGAAAGGGTGACAATTTGTTCCCTTAAATTGCTACTGGGAATAAGCTTCCTTCTTCCAGTATAGTGAATCTGCTGTGTTTTGTAAACTCATTTAATTTGACTTGCAGTTTAAAAAAGGCTACTACTTTGCAGATCCTTAGTAATGTTTTTTTTTTTTCCTTCACCTTTTAGGAAAAAACAAGTTGCTATCTCGAATAGGTTTGTTGTAACAAGCATTTAATAGAAACTCCTCAGTTTCCATTTGGCAAAACACTCACTAAAATCTTTTTTAAGAAGATGACACCCAAATCATCAGGGAAATCAAGAATCAACTTTTGAGTTTCTGATGAATTATTTTACCTGACCCTTTATCTTTGTTCATCCTTCTTTTTTATCCCCTGACAACAAGATTTCAAATGAGTTTCCTTCATCTCTACTGCAGAGTGAATTCCAACTAGTAATGGAAAAAGTAAAGTTTTACACAATGTAATACCTGACATGAATCTTCTGTGACAGACACTTATTTTGTTATAAGACACACACTTGGATACAACTTCTTATAACAGAGCAGTAGCGTATCTGTTTCATATTGCTTTCTGCTGACACTGAAAGATATTGGAAGGGAACTTATAACATATAATGATTCATATGTTTTAATCAACCTTTTAATGAGATCAATATAAAATGCAACCACTTAACTATTGCATATTTTAAATATGGAAATAATTATTTTAAATTTTTCAAAACATATGCATTTGATTATTTGAGATACTCAGAAGTGCTTGACATCACAACATACAATTAATATCCAAAGCTTAAGGCAGTAGACTTATTTTGTTATTTTATTCTAAGAGAAATAAGATATATAGTTGTCAGATAAGTGTACTGATATGAACACATGCTCTGATGTTATTGTCTCCTACCGATAATCTATTTCTGGAAGGTTTTAAGTGGTTGAATTATGAGTATTTCTTTTGCTTTAACTATTGCATTACTTGGGATTTAAAGATATTTAATACACTGCAAAGCAGCAGTAATGCACAGCCTGTAGAAATTCTAAGATAGTGACAATATTTCTGCACATTGATAAAAGGAGCATGGTATGCAGGGAGTGCTAGTGAGTACATAACACCAGAGAGATGAGAAACCCTGGCAGATGAAACGCACATTTTATGCAAATGGATATACCCAAAATAACAGACTAATTTTGAGACATATGTAATAGATAGTACATAACCATTTTGGATGTAATGATTTATATTATACAATGGAGCCAATATTAGGAACAACAGAAACATTATCACATCACCATGTGTTGGAGGCCATCTTCTGAGTCAGTACCCACAGCGTTGTGTGTTGTGACCCTCTACTGATATAGAATTAGCTCACAGACCAGCAGTCTGTGGATGATTTCTATGTAGAGTGAGATACTCTGTGGGGTCTAGCTAAATTACATTGCCCACAAATGGAATTGTTACTGGTGGTATGCCTATTACTGTCGATACAATGGAATGTGTAATCTACGCTATCTTAGCTATAGTGAATTTCCAGCAAAATAAGGGGGGGGTGTATTAGCGATACAGCATATGGCACTCTCATGAATCCTTATCAATTTCTTCAATATAATGTTAACATACATGGAAGAGTATATCTGGTTTGCCAGAACAGAGGAGAAGAGCATCAGCACCATGTAGACCTTTTATAACATAGCCCATCTACCTAGAGCTATAGTGCCATAGATTGCACCACGCTGCTGTCAAGGCACCCACCAGGCCCAGAAGTCCTTTAATACATCAACAGGAAGGGCTTCAATTACTGAACTGTGAATTGGTCTGTGATATTTAATGCATTATACATCATGAATGTATTGGTCACCAAGACAGTTTACATGATTCACACATTCGGCACATGTCTAACATATGTTAAAGTTTCCTGCAATGGGAATTCCCACATTATTCTAATTGACAGAGGCATAAACATGTTAGATGGACAGGTCTATATACACAAATACCTGGCAAGCAAGTAGCAAGCAACATATAATATGTTGTATGTTGCAGGCAGTGCTGGGTATGCCATAGACACTTTTCTGATAAACAACTCCCCAGACCATGCAGGAAAATGTCTATAACAGAGTCAGTGGAAATATGTATTTGGAATACTGAAGCTATGTTACTGCTGTCTAGACATCTCAGGAAGGACACTGCAAATCATTCTGGATGCATGCAAGATCTTTGTTTGTGCAAGCAGTAGGAATTGTGGTCAGCCATACATGTCATGGCTGCAGCAGAAAAGTGGGTTGGAGAGTCATTGGAGGAAAATACGGCAGCAGAACCACAGCCAAGCAGGAAGTGGGCACAGTACCTGACATAACTGGCAAAGAAACAGTGCCGGTCCAAAACTATGAGCCATTACACCAGAGGCATGCTAAGGGTGAGGTAAAGGGGGCATCCATTCTGGACAAATGGTGTAAGGAGAAACAGTTGTGAAGTACAGTTTGCATGTCCTTCTCTCTGTATCAGGATTTCTGAATACATTATAGAAAGGCAGTTCAGTATGTTAGCGCTTTGTGCTAAGTTAGTTGGAGAACACCAGTTAATACAAATGTGGCAACTGGTTTGCTATAGTTTAAAAAATAGTAAAAGTGCTTATTTTTTTAATCTTGTGCTGAAGAGCTGGGGCAGGCAGAAGGTGTATATGTGACTTGGAAAGTCAATGTAAATGAGCAGACCTTTCTTCCTTTTTTATTCTGATTCCAATGATGAGCTGCAACACAGAGAGGATGCACTGTATCTGTTGTGGTGCCAGTCTAATGGAATGGATATTTTTTTTTTCTTCTTCAAATGAAGAGTTGGGGAGCCAGATCAGAGAACAGCCACAGGTGCTAATAAAGCCAGCTACTCCTCTGTATGACAGACAGTACAAAATAAAATGGTTCATGTATTTTCACACCTAAGTTATACAAAGTAATATATGGACTGATCACAGTTTGTGTCAGACGTTACCATACCCACATAGATTGGGGTGGGCAGAGTATAGTCAGCATCACTTGCATAGGTTGGGGGGACACTCTAACATGTGAATGTAGTATTATAAAATAGGGTAGGGTCAAGAAAGGTGAACATGCTGGCCAGATACTTTGGGAGGTTATGGAAATTTGGGGATCACATCCACCTTTGGTTGAGATTTCCTGACCACTGATGGCTTGCAGTGTCTGGCATTACTACCTTCTGTGACAGTGAAGGAGTTGATCAGTGAGACCCTCCAACCTCTAAGGTGTTGAGCCAGAGGAGTGCAGGGGATTATCAGCTACTCTTAGGGCTATCTACAAGTTCCCCAAATGTACTAACAGTAGCCATGTCTCAATCTATGACTGTGGAATATTACACCCTTTGACACATACCATTCTGATGGCTTCTTATATTTTTAGTTTCAATCTGTATCCTCAAGCAACAAGCAGATGGTACAGTGTTAAGTACGTATCATGGATTCCCAGTTACATATACACCACAGTATCAACCTCATTCCTTTCAAGAGTCATTGTTTTGCTGATGTTGCTGAGGCACTTTGCAAGTCAGGACTCCTTGAATTCTGCTAAGCTCCACATCTACAGAAGCTTTACTGAATTTCCACTATTTCCAGTTATATCACTGCAAGCTGTGTTTTGAAAAATGTTATCACCACTTTATATTGAGCTAAAAAAAGCCAGTTAACAGAAAAGTTAAGCTAATGAAATTAATCAGTGATACTGTTTCTGAATTGCTGTGAGTGTGCAGTGCTCTGTCTATGCATGATAGCAAAAGTCATGCCATACCATGGATGTCACTATGATCAGGAAATGTGTCCTATATACTTATCCATATACACACCCTTAGTGATGCTGTGCAGCTTTATTGCCATGTTGTTGCACCACAGTACAGTGTTACCACCATATCAGTACCACAGTGCACTGCTGTGTTACATGACATGTGACACCGGAAAATGAATTAATGTACTGGAGTATGCCTTTTTCTAGCTGATTGGAGTTGGTTCTGTGGCCATTACTACTTCAGGCAGTGTATAATGAAGGCTTTAGTGTAGTGTGACTGTTGGAGAATTTAATACCCCACTGTACAAATTGGATGTATGGCACAAACTGACTGGGGTGGGGGAATTATGCTATTTTGGAGAAATGTACTAGTTTAAAAACAGTGACCTGGAGCCATGCCACCCCAACCTTTACCACTGGTTATTGAGAGAGAAAGCTTAAAATGTGCTACAATCATTTTTCAGTATTATTGTTTTCTAGTATCTTAACTGTCTTATATACAGTATGAACTAAGACTCTATACTGTGGATTGCTGCCACAAAAGGCAGGAACACATCTCAAGGGTGTGTAACACACATCATGTCTGTGTCAGTCCACTGCATTGGCTTAACTATGTTGGTATTAAGTGTGTGCGATAATTTGTTTTCCATTTTATTTTCATTGTATGGGTCTGGTTTTAGAGGAAACATAGCATGGAGATTTAAAGCCATGGTTACCTCATTCTGCTCTGGCAACTACCTCATGCAGTGTCACAAGGCAATACTATGTCTGTCTCTTAGTAGATGGACAATGACTCCCTTGCTGGAAGTGACCTACAGAGGTCACAGTTGCCCACTGTCTAGTTATCAGGAGGGATGAAGGCTCCTCTTCTGAAGGTGAATGTTAGTAATCTTCAGTTGTCTCTTGTTACAATCACAGAAGTACATGGCTGCTCAAGTGTGCTAAGAACTGGATGCCTGCCTCAGCAACATAGAGTGCCTTTTGGCACAACAGCTGGAGTTTTGGTATTGGCAAGCCCCTCCCATCTGGCCACCAGCGGAGCAACCATCCCATAACATCAGCCACTCATGTGATTGATACCTTTGTTTGTTGCTGACTAGTTCATCCTGGATTCCATCCATGCCAGCACACCACCATATCCCATGGCATTTTTCCCTCACCATTCCTTGTTCATTGTCCTAACTTTACTTTGTCATTCCTTCACCTTCTGTGTACTTGTGTCTATTCATTTTCTTCCCAGCCCTTGTCTATGTAATTGTTCTTTGCTTGTACCTCTGCTCCTGCTGCATGCCATTCTCCAACTATCTAATCCACAGCCATCCATCACTACCATTGACCCTTCTTTTGTATCACTTAGAAAAAAAGATTATTCCAAATAAAATGACCCTTCCTTTTCCCCATCATACCTTAAGCTTTTCCTTCTATTCCCCTGTGGTTGCTGTTCTTCAATTTTCTAGTTTCCTATCTACCCTATTTCTTCCCCATCTGTATGAGGAAGAGCCTAGCCTCTTTACTGTGGAGACCTACACTGATGCATCTCTAGGCTGTTCTGCTGTCCTTCTTATGATGGTTGGGTGTTGCAATTAGATATGACTTGTGGGATACCAACATTCAAACACAAATTGAAGAACTATCAAAATATTAAACACAAAATATAACCAAAACTATAGTGTTTTATAGGGAAGGGATTGGAGCTTTAGGCTTTGGGAGTGCAAGAAGTGAGTTTTTTTAGGATTAGGGAATGGGAATGGCATTTTAGGGTTAGAGTTATGGTTCTGATAGGGCTATGGAAGTTAAGTAGATATGGGAGATTGAACTAGTGGGAGTTAAGCACTTGTCTATTCAAACAAGTGGCAGCGAGCAAGTATATAGCAAACATATAGCAACCGAGTGCTTGTAGTACACCCAATAAATACACTTACCTTCAAATTACTGAACAAAATCTACGTTCACCCTTTAAAATATCTACTCATGAAACACAACACAAACAGAAACCTAAAAGGACACAGTTCTACAAAAGACCTAACTTTGCTTTAGCTTGCATAGAAAAGTCTGGAAAATCATTTCAGCTTAATTGAATAAAATGCCAGATGACCTAAAATAAGTCAATAGCCTTTCAATGTTTAGGAAAAAGGTCATTTAGCCAAGGAAACAAAATGTGATTGTTTTAGAGATGCAGGGTAACAACAAGGGCCTTGTTAAGCCTAGCCATGCATCCCAAATCTCTGACAAATTGTGATACCTTTGACAAGTGTAAGCAGGGCCCTGGAAGATGAATCATTTACAAGCAGGTCCTGGGAGATGAACCATTTACAGGTTGCCTTTGTCCATTAGAGACATAGGTACCAAACCAGGAATGAATTTCCTGTTCCCTATCCAATTGTCCAAGTTGCTCTTGAACTGGATTAAATAATAATCCTGTTTGCTAACCAGGTAGGTCCACTGGACACACTGTCCCTTTTCTTGGGTGACCCAAGAGCAATGCATGATTAAGTGACCTGCTCAGAGTCACACCTTAGGCAAATAAGGGCTAAAAGAATCAAACCTTGTACCACATGAACTACAGCTTGTAATATTAACCTCTGTATCAACTGCCAGATATTAGCTTAAGCAGTAATACTACATGGTTTTATAGATACCACATTTAAATATTTAAATACGTAGTATTCCTGAAAGGCATTGCACCTGCAAATTAAATGACGTAGAGTCCACTCGGGTTCTTGAAAGAACAATAAAAACTTAAGATAAGTTTTTAATAGAATCACTACAGGCAAAAAAACCCAATGCTTAATTATTATTATTCAATATCAGATTTACTTATTTCAGTCAAGTATACCAAAATATATTTTACCATCTAATTCCAGAAATCTAACAAGCAAATTATGGTGCACCACTCCTAGGCTGTTCATTGACTACAAATGCAGTGGCTGTAATTTGCTCTGTGGCATTTACTGTTCTTTTCCTTCCATCACGGCTTGATTGAGTGGTATAGTGGTATAACACCTCCTGCTTTTCAGTAGTGGAAACACTCATCTGCTGTGTTACACTAACATAAAACTTGAATACTGTTTACCTTCCATTGTGTAATAAATCAAAATGCAAATGATACAAAGTACACTGTACTACCATAATGATTTGACTGTTAATGCAAAGTAAATGATCAGCCACAGTGTTACACTACCCTGCCCACCCACACGCACAACTACCACTACCACTAAGACACTGATTCCTTTAAGTATGTTTTTTCAGTTTTGAAAGAGCTATTTTTTAACTGCAAAGAGCACAATCTACGCACTCATGTATTTCAATTCTGTCTGAGGGCACAGCAACATTAGCCCAGGTTTCAACGAAACTAAAAAATACGAAACCCGCATCAAGCTACATAAGGTTGCCTGCAATGAAGTTAAAGTCAGAGTCTTGGACGGATTCTCCTGAAGCTGGTATAGATAAAGCAAGTACAAACCAGTCGAGACAGCAAGCACAAACCAAGACAAACTGAAAAGCAGAAGCTATGAGAAGTATGGCTAGGGTCCTGTACACTGGAGAAGGTGAAAAGAAAAGCACTAGGTAGATTCAGCATGTTGTGCAAAAAGGCACGCTGGTAACTGCACTGCTGAAACTATAATGAACCTGACAGAGTCCTGGAACCTGGAGTGAGGTGTCAGTATGGCTGAAATGGTCATCTGGGTATGCAGAACCACTTATGCATGCCACACTGTCAGGTAAGCGATACCAAACAATGGAAGAATGCCTTGGAATAAAAATCTGATAGGATAGCCAACATTACAGACTAGGGTGAGTGTGAAGTCCCCAGTGCAATAGTGGGTATGGTTGATGAAATGGAAGGAGTAGTTGGCCCAGCAACTGAGATCTTTTCAATTCTATACTTGGGCTTGAATTATTTCTTCCTCATGATTACATTCATAACCCCCTTTTCCCCATTTTTGCACATGGAGTGTGGGGGGGTCTCCCTTCAACAGTGAGGGGTGTAGCCAGAGAATTTAGTTTTGTACTTGTGTGATCTTTTTGCTGCCCCCAACCCACCTGGCAGTTAAACAATTGATACATTACCCCACCACCACTTAACAAAATGTTTGCATCACTTTCACTCTAAAAACATTATATATATATATATATATATATATATATATATATATATATATATATATATTTTTTTTTTTTTTTTCAATCAATATAACTGTAATTTGCGGCATTAATTTATATGGTCATGGACATAGTACAGCCTAAAAAAGTCACGGGCTCTCTAATTAATATTTAGAAAATTGTACTCAGAGTAGAAAGAGTATGGTTAGCTGCACACTTGTCAACAGTGACAAATTATCTAGAGCCAATGTTCACACTACAGGGTGGATAACCCTTCCGCTACATTAGTGGACAATAATAATATCAGTTGGTGCTTCTCTGAGAACAGTCTGCTGTGTATTAGACCACACAATATAGGACCATGGGCACAGTGAAAAAACGTAAACAGAAGCTGCTTGAAAAAGAGAAAAGTAATGGTAAAGCCTACTCCTCCATAGCATATTCAGCAATACTGGAACACAACACAGGTATTATACTATTATGTAAATGCTAAAATATAAATTTATCCTTATCTTTACTAACTTTAATTCCTGCTTCAGTAAGGCAGGGATCCAAAATTACCTCTTGAAGATGTAGATTATAATAAATAAAACTAGAAACAAAAAAAATCAGGTTACAGTAAACTCTCAGTTAACCAGAAGTCAAGCAACCAAAAAAAAAAACCAAAAAATAGAAGAACTACAGTACAATTTTCATGTTCTGCACTTTCTGTTTCCCACCCCACAGAAACATGCCTTACATTTTTAGAGTTTTAAAAAGGAATACAGGAATAAATTCCTTCTCTCCCCAACCTACGAACAAGTCAAACCAAACAAATAGTATAGGGTACAGTATTAGACATGCCTATTTTAATAGTAACTCTCAAGTAACCAGAAGCTACACTTATCTGGCATCTACTAATCCACATGGGTGCTAGTTAATCGAGAGTTTACTGTAATACTGACAAATTGTGGACTTGAAAACATGAAAAAAGGAATCTTTCATAACAGTATGGTGAGATTTCACTTTATATACTTTAAAAAGTTGTTTAAAATATATAGAAGATGTATTACCACTGAATTATGATAATCAAAATTTTAACTGTATTATCTAGTTCTTTCGATAATGGCTGATCTCTGTAGAGACCTGTAACAGAGCATTATGGGTATGCAAATATCTTATTCCCCAACTGTTAAACAAGAATAAGGAAATATTTTCTTTCTTACTAGATTGTTATATTATATCGAGATTGCATTTTTGAAGGAACATGGAAGTTAATGACTGACTTCTAACTGTACAGGAAAACGTATTTATGCCATAATTTTGGATAGTGTTGCATAATGTATCTCAAGACAGAACCACTCAGAATAGCTGAACAAAGCTGCTAACCAACCAAAACCTCCAAGAAAAGGACAAAAGCCCTCAACTTAATACTGTTTTTTTTGTGTCAAATTTATTATTTTTAAAGAGTTTTTAAACATTAAAGTTTTGGTTGGCTAAGAGCTTTATGCAGCTGTTCTGAGTGGTTTCGTCTTGAGGTACATAGCCTCTGCATTTTAGATTGCCTTAGTACAAAACAGTACTGTGTGCTATGCATGTACTCAATAAGCCCCAGGATGAAAAATGAAGGAACAGCTTTTCAGCATTATGCATTTCATCTTTCTACTTTTAACTGCTTTTTAATGTTTACTAAACAGCAAGCGATGCTTTCTCTAAAACATGCTGTTTGTTATCTACCTAGATTACACTAGATATGAAAATAAAGGACCATTTTTAATTCTTTTTTACTTACCTGCAGGAGGAGGTCAAGCTGCTAGAGCAAGTACATTTTTCTCATCCTGCACGATGATGGATGGGTGCTGGGCAGATTCCACAGAGCTGAAATAATTTAAATTGTGCACAGGGCAGGCTAGCTTTGCTCACTGCTACTACTATTAATTATATCCACAATCCACATCCAGGACCAAAACAGTACTGTCATCACGCATATCACCCCTGCATGTTGATGATGTTGCAGGATATGCAAGCGATACATGATGACGTTAGACATTATTTTAAAACTTAAATAAAAAAAAAAAAAAAAGAAACTCGGGAATTGAGGAGGCCACTTTGAAATTCATGGTATCCCATTCATTTGCCCTCAAAACTAATAAATACTGAGGTATTTGGTATGGTTGAGAAGTATGGCTGCATAGCATGTGTGAGCATGCACTACTTGGCTACACTTTCCTGGGCTACGTGTGGTTAGTCATGTATACTGATATAATGTTGCTCCGCTCCTGCCATAGAGCAACTTATTGTTGTTTATTCCATTGTTGCTATGCCTGTCTTTAATTATGCAGTCCTTTTTTCAATAAACCACTATTCAATACCCAATGCAAGCCTGATTAGCTCTGTGGCCATTGATACAGTGACTTCCTTGAAAAATAGCAATCCAAATCTGCACAGCATGTGTTTGTGAATCCCAGCCATTATGTTTCATACGATTTATGTTTGCATAGCTTCACATTCTGTTTTGAAACTGTGAGATCAGATGTCTGTGAATATCATGGGGCATCTGTTGAAATAAAAGCATATTCAGGAGAATTATATTAACTAACCCAAATCTAATGTTGCAAAGATACTGAAAATTGAAAATGTCATAGTATTGCCCAGATGCTTTATTTAATATTTAAACTGTGTCCCACTAAAGATATATTGCATCATTCTGCATGCTGTACATTAGAGGCCTATTCTGCTTCATCAAAACCTGCTTGTTTAATTCAGCATTTATAATTTGATGTATCCTCAGATGTCCATATCACATGCTTGTAGCTTTAAACTAATGCATCTTTTACTCTCTTTGGTTGACTATCTGTTCATGTATCTCAGAGTCATAGGTTTACAAATTCATACTACGCTTGTAGTGAAAGGGCCCTGAAGAAGCTGAACTTCCAACACCTATTGGCACTCAGAGTATACTGATCAACTTTTGCAAGAAAATTGTTGGCACATCTCTTTTCAGCCCATTGTGCCATCGACCGGCACTTTGGGGCAGCAAGAAGGACCATGGTCCTTGCTGCTGTTTCCATAACAAATGCTTTCCTTTTTATAGGACAAGGTTGTTAGCCCTGTGCTCATACCATACACACATGCCCTTACACCTATGGCTAGAGTATCTCATCCACCTACTGCATATCTTTGGAGTGTGGGAGGAAGCAAGGGAAGCCAGAGAAAGCTCATGCAAATACAGGGCATAGATGACGACCCTATATGAATAGACAGAGTAGTGAGACTTCCAAAATGGTGAAATAAATTCTCATCCTTCCTCTCTATATTTGGTGGTGTTCCCCAAGGGTCTGTCCTTAGACCTCTAATTTTTAATATATTGATAAACGTTTTGCACACGACAAGCAAAGTTACATCTATAGTCCAATATGCAGATGACACCAGCTTGACCTATTCTACCTAAACCATGGAAACATTAAATAAATAACCAAACATTAATTTCCCTTCATAGGATTATTGCTAAAAGACCAATGATTACTTCTAAACCATAAAAGTAATTTAATTTTATTTACTACAAAACAGTTCACTGAACAAAAAACGTACTTATCAACTTAACCTTATCAAACAGTACAATAACTGAACTTGTTACTCACACCAAACTTCTCTATATAATCATAGATGAAAACATGAAATGTGATGTTTACATAAAACAGGCCATTAAAAAACAACTCTGCTTCCTCTATAGGCTCAAATGACATGTAACTGATAATGCCAGAAAGCACATTGCCTTAACCCATCTTCTTCCAGCACTCTTTTACACGACTCTCAATTTCACAAATCTACAGTGTACACAGAAAAGTCAGCTACAACAATGCTACAGCAGAGTTTCTAGATATGCAGCTCAAAGGACAAACTGCTTGGCCCTGAAACAGTTAAACTGGACACAACTGTCACCCTACCTAAACTTCTCACACCTTGTGACTACTCAATCTCATTAACAAACTAGAACATTGTTCTTCTCTACATGGTGTAATTGCATACTACTTCCGTAAAATAATTCTGTGCTCCACAGACAAATACCAGCTATTAGTATACAAATCAAACAACTCATCTGGAGACTCTGTGTACTACAATTGCATCTCCAAAAAGTGGAACTCCATTCCTGTTTCTCTCAGACAGACAATCAAAACACCTTCAAACCACAACTGAAAAACATCTAGCAGACATCTGGCATAGTATTATAGCAGGTTCCTGCATATCTACAGCTTAAAACTCACATTACACCTCATTACTGCAGGTAAAATTTTCCACTCCTTCCCTAACCTTTTACTGTTTTCTTTTTTCCTATAGACCAAAACCTGTTCATTATACTTCCCTCTCAAAACAATTGTGAACAAATTTTTGCTGACACAAACATATTATTACAATTATGAGCATTTTTTACTGTATTATTATATAATATTCTTTACACTGGTTTTGCAAATCTAAAAGTGAAATCTGCATACATATATCCATCACTAATTGTTATAATGAAAATTAAGTGTATATAGCAACACAAATGCAATCCTGCATGTTGTTGTGTCTTTCGGCTTTTCCCAGTTAGGGGTTGCCACAGTGGAACTCCGGTCCGCTAATGATTGGTAGTTGATTTTTACATGCCGAGTTACCAGCCCTGATGCACAACCTTCAACGAAGGTACGCTCATTCACGCATGTCTCCACGCAGAAGACGCTCTAGCTGAGAATCAAACCGGACAGTGTCTTACTGTGAGGCGACAATGCTATTGTATGTAAATGCATGATTACATTTTTCTCCTTTTGTGAATCTAAGTTGACGTTACATCACAAACATCCATCACTGTTAGTGGTATAATGTAATGTGAATGAAAGTATATTTAGTGTATGTTGCAATGTGACTGCAACCCTGTACATAGTATGTAAATGTGGATTTTATTGTACAGCTTTTTTCTTAGCAGAGAAGTTTGCTATCTCTGTATACTGTTCTATATACAACATCTTATATGTATATATTAAGATCAGTTGGAGCTTTTCTCCCTGGACGTCCACTGAATAGAGGTTTTATTGCCCACTCAGACTGACCCGGTAATTAAATGCAAAACATACATACATGCATAAATAAATAAAAAAAAATGAATAGGAATTTTAGTCTTGTGGAGCAGCTTAGATTATGAGGAACAGAAAACGTCTTTATCAGAAACCTTTGTGTTTTTTTCAAGGTGGGCAATGCTCTGTGCATTGTAGATTCCAAAAGAGAAACTGCATTCAAGGACAGATCAAATGAAAGGAGAGTAGAGAGGAATCAGGACTGAATGGGAACTAAACTACAAACACCTACAGATCAGCTGATCATGGCAGAAATGTTTCCTAACTACAATGAAGACATACGTGATTATCAAAATAATGACTGTTATCAAGACAGGTGCCCAAGTCCCGTGAGTGTGTGTGTGTGTTTTTATAGGGATACTAACAATATTTTAAAGGGGGGGGGGTGATGTCTTTTATATAGGCAAATATACCACATTTGGTTGGCATATAATGTGATCCCATGATTGTTACACCAGTTATTGGACTGGCCAAGGCTCTACTGGAGCACATATGTGCTCATGAAGATTTTGATAATTACACCCAATCTGCAGTCATCAGCAAACTTAGTTAGCCACAGTTACTTGTCATCTGCTTTCACTTTTGAGAAGTAGATGATAAGCAAGGAGTTCAGGCCCCTAAGTGGAGAGACATTTCCCTGTGCTACATTTGGTTGGGATCACATGGCTGAACTGGCATTCAGCTGCAGAAGCATATCGCTATTACAAATAGAGAAGCATATAGCACCATACGCACATCTTCAATAAACACGGTGCATGGAAATCAGGGAAGTAATGTATGTTGTACTTGGTGTACAGTACATACTTATGTAAGTACAACATGCAGAAATGTGTTACAAGATGGAGGAAATGTGTTACAAGATGGAGGAAATCATGCATACTACTCTAGTCACACTTATGCTCATGTGTTTGTTTTACGCCATGCATGCTGCTCTAGTCATGCTTATGTTCATGTATTTGTTTTAGGTAATCTTCTCTAGACACTGTGACGGTAGTAATGGTCCAAACACATCACTATTAATATCAATGCCCATTGTGTACTGTATTTTTACTGCCAATGACATGCCCACTAGACGTCTTGCTATTGATTTGTGAGCTGTGGATATAATCCCCCCGCCATGTATTTGGTTATTGAAGCTGCGAGTGTGGCACTACATGCTTCTCTCATTGCCTACACAGAAATTGCAGCAGCCATATGCCTCTGCAGCTGCATGTTACTTTGGCCATGTGTCCTCAACCAAATGTACTACAGTGAAATGTCTTGCTGCCAAAAAGCCTGAGCCCCAAAAAAGTATCATGTTGTACCTTGGTGGTAATGATACTCTGACAAGAGAAGGTACCTCCTGCCTTTACAGCATGATTTCTATAAGAGATCCAAATGGCTATCCACTAGAGTATATATGAGCTTGTGTTATGTTGAAAGAGTTTATCTGGGATAGTATCAAAGGTTTGATGAGGCCAAGTAAGTATTATGGACAGTCACACTCTCATCCAGGGTTTCAGTGATCCTTTCAAAGACATTGATTAAGTTTATTAGCCAAGATCTATATCTTACACATCTAGTTTGGTTTGAAACCAACATATGCAGAATACATATGTCAATTTTTATCAACACAGCAATTTTATGGTCCATAACTTTAGAGATAATGATTGTGAGACTAATAGGTCTATTGTTTCCTATGTCTGTCAGGGTCCACCTTTATGTAATGCTACTGCTAAGGCCATTTTCAATATTTTATGGACATGACCTGTAAAGAATATGTATTAATGGATCTATATTAAATCACCGAACACTTAAAAAAGCGAACACTGATTTATCGACCCCATGTCAGTGAAAGCTTACAATTCCGAACACGTAGAACAGCGATTTTTTTCCAGGGAAAGAATGAGCTTATATGCCGTTTCGTGCTTTCAAGTTCGATCAAGATGCATTCGAAAGAATCTGTCTTCGATCATATAATAGGGAACCGTTTTAATAACCAGACTGCCTAGCTCAGTTGAGACTGATTTTCAATGAAAACCAGAGGCACATGCTAGTTAAATAATTCATAGTTTCATAGAATGTGCTACACAGAGTAACTTAATTGACCACAATCACAATGTCAGTACCCACCATCAAAGACCACCTCTTTACTCTAGGAGGGCAAAACAAGTTAGACAAACGATGAATTTATTGGTTCTCATCTAATTATCAAGGTTTGCTTTAAAGGAAGTGAAGGTCTCACTCTGTTTTATCTTTAAACAAATATTATTTCATAGATGGGGTGGTGTTGATTATCTTTGCCTTCATTGTGTCTTATTTGTTGATGAAGAATCGAAATTTTAGTTTGAGTGTTTGTGAAACCATTTACTTTGTGGATGTATAGGAGATCAAGGAAGAATGGATCCTGAACAGGACATAATGGTAAATACCAATTAATGTGCAGCAGCCTGAAAGAGACAAACTATAATCAAACTTGTTTTGGTAGCAGAATTTCCTTGGCCTGATGACCATTTTAGTTAGGAACCTCTGGGGTTCCCCTAGCTGCAAGATATGTTGGGATAAATGAAATCTAACATGGACATTATATTTTGCAATTGGTCTGATCAGGGCAGAATACTGAGGAACGATAACATTTTCCTGACTTGAATGAGGCACCATTTTTATGTTTTGGATTAAACAGAAGGATACATGGCCATCACAGGATAGAGAGTTGTCTGTGAATGAACCAGTATCTCTGACAACTGCATTATATGCAGTGGGATGCTGTTTAGAATGTCAGTTACTATTCAGATTTATTTACCAAAGGTGACAATGCTAACTTACTTTGCTGTTGCATTAAGCTTGTTTTATTACACCTTTAATTTGTAAGGTTTAGCCCTCTCTATAGCAACACCCAACTTGCAGTCGTTGGTAAATTTAGTTAGTCATATCACTGGATTAGTGGTTTGGGGTTCTGAAAAGTAGAAGCTACATGTCTAAAGTGGCAGAACATTAAAATAAATACAAAGGCTCTTCAAAGGTAAGTACATTCATCCAAAATTCCAGGCAACTGGTTAATATAAAATGTAGAATTGTAGGCTGCTACTCAGAAACACAAGTATACAAAACTGAGATTGATCAAAGTGAGCAAAAATATACGCATACATTTGAGACACTGTAAAATCTATAAACTTTAATGAACAATTTTGCAAAAATTCTACCTCACAAAGTATATTTGCTTCTGAAACAGGCAGATATATCATGTGAGTCCTCTACCTTTAAATTATTAGGACCTGTACTATGCCATAATGTAGTTTGGTTTCCTTTTTTAATAAACATATTGAAAACTGTGTGTGATGGAGGGGTCACACAAATCATGTAAAGGGACCTGAAGTAGTTATGTACCTCCAAAACTGATACGTCTAAGAAGCCTGGATAATGAAAAGAAGAGGTCAGAGTGCAAAAACCTCAAGAATGCTACTAGTCACATTTTTGCTTTCTGAGACAACACATGCTACTTCAGTTACATGAGTTGTATTTGTCAGCCAATTTGTTATCTATCTTACAACAATGACAATCTACATTTAAGCTGTTTATTTAAAAATCTCATCATGGAGAATATTGTCAAAGCACCTGGCCAGATGCATGTATGCTGATTAAAATGCATGACCACTATCTATATCTTCAATGTATTTATCAAAGAAGTTTTATTAAGTAGCATACCTCTCAACCTCTTAGAGCAAAGAATCTGGACAAATCCATCAATAATTTGGGGACAAAGGCTCAAAAACAGGGGCACTTTTTAAATATTGCTCTTACAAACTTAGAAAATTAATAGAATTACAGGTTTTGCATTAGCATGAATTTTCTGAAAGATATGAAGTCTAAAACTTAAATGTCTAGCATTATTTTGTGACATTAACTTTCAAAGATTCTCCAGAAAAAACACAATTTTATGAGAAACAGAACAAAAATATGTGGCAAAAATCTGGACATTCTGCGAAAATCTGTACAGTTGAGAGGTATGTTAAGTGGACATGATCTCCTTTTGACATGGCTGTAGAGCAACAAGGCTTCTTTATACTGAATATTATAGCATCAGAAATAATGTGTTGTTTGGCTTTGCAAATTAGGCTTGTTATGCTGACTGGGGCTATAATCTTAGGATCTGAGGTGATGCCCCCTTCTTCATGAGCATAATGATAGCCAATTACTGTAGTTATGCCTGAGGTGACCAGTTACAAGGGGTTCATATGTCAAAGGTATTACAATGCTAAGTAAGCAACAGTTTTAAGATCGGGGCACAAGTTCTTGCTCAAAGTATGTAAATGGAGACTGAAGGAGTCATACCTAACACTACAAGATGAAGCTTGTTAGTAGTTCATAGACTCGATCCTCACTACTAGCTCCCACAATGCTTTCAAATGAAGAATGAAGAATCCCTTGACAAAGACCATCTGTAGAACTTCCTTCAGATTTGTTTGTATGTCTGTTTATCAATTACTCTAATACTTAATGTTTTTTGATGAAGGCTCACATTTTTTACCATGTCTGGCTCTGAACTGTTTGTAATACTTTTCATTTTTCAGGAATGAAGACTTGCATTATTTTATTTTATTTTATTTTCTCTACTGTATATACAAGATTCCTCATTTCTGTTTTTGTAAATTCCCACAGTATGCCTTTATTTTTGTTTATTATTAGGATCATGTATGGTTGTATAAAACTGACTGGTAATTAATAACAAAGGCTGCAGCATAAGTTAACCCGTAAACATGGATATATGAACATTTATAGGTTCATAGGTTCATAGGTTCATAAGTAGGTACTAGGCTATTGGTCCAAGGGCCTACGTAAGCCTAGCCAACAAGGTTCCCTGGCTTACGCCACCCAAGAAAGTTATTTTCCTGTGCAACTGTCGAGCAGAGACACAGAAGTGATCCCTGGGGTGTATTTCCTATTTCCCATCCACTCATCAAGATTTTTCTTGAAGAATGCTAATGAGGAACTTTGCGTGACATAAATGGGTGGCCTGTTCCAGAGTATGGGAAGTTGCTGGGACAGGAATCTATCCTCCCAGCATGTCCTTTTTATTGTGATGACAAGGTTTAGGTCCCTAGAGCATGTAGCTCAGAGGGATTGGGAATTCTTTAGGTGTAGCATGTCCAACAGCTATGGGTTTGACATAGCTGTATACGTTAGGCAGTAGGCGAGATGCTATGGAGTAAAGTTGAAGTTTTTTGAGACAGTCAGTGTAGGGCATTTGTTTGAGGCCAGTAATGCTCTTTGTGAGGTACTTCTGTGGCCTTTCCAGCTGCTGCAGATGTCTTGTGAGGTACATTCCAAAAGGGGTGTTGTACTCTATAATGGGTCTAATGAGTGTCGAGTAGAAGGGAACAATTACCTCTTTTTTTCCTGGATGAGAACCCTTTTATGATGAGGTGTGCCATGTAGAAGGACTTTCTGACTACTGTAGAGATGTGACTATCAAAGGAGAGACTACTGTCCACCTGGGTCCCAAGGTCTCTTATCACACATTTGGTGTTAAGTAGATTGCTGCCAATGTGGTAGTTCATGGATACAGAGTTTTTACCAAAGGGGATGACACTCAACTTTTTGGCATTGAGCTTGAGGCCATGGCTCTGACACCAGGCATCTGTCTCAGCAAGGCCCTTCTGTAGGATGTCCACATCATTTGGGGACTTGACTATGGCTCCTAGTTAGCAGTCATCTGTGAACTTCATTAGCCAGAGGCCGTCTGTGTTAGCCTGTACTTCAGAGAAGTAGATACCAAACAGGAGAGATCCCAGGACTGAACCCTGTGGTACTCCACTTGTCACTGGTTTGAGGTCAGATTTGGAGTCTGCAACTTTTACAGTGTTGGTTCTGTCAGTGAGCCAGATGGAAACTCATCTTGTGACGTAGGGATTTATACGTAGTTTAGTGAGTGGGGGATGGTGTGGAAAGCCTTGGCGAGTTCAAGATAGGCTGCGTGAACCACCTTACCCTCATCTACGATTTGGTGACTGCCTCAAAGAAATCAACCAGGTTCAGGAGGCATGATCTGCCTTTCAAAAACCTGAACTGGGTGGGATCCAGAGTTTGGAGGTTACCAATGTCTTTGTTTATGAGTTCCATGATGATGCATTCCATGGCCTTGCAGACCAGGCTTGTCAGGATAATAGGGTGATAGTTCCCGGGATCAGTGGTGGCTCCCCCTTTGTGGAGTGGGATAACTGTTGCTGTGCACCATTCAGTAGGTGCAAAGTCTGATGCAAGGCTACTACCGAACATGGTGCTTAGATGAAGAGCCAGTTCATTCTGAAGTCTGTGTAAAATGCAACCTGGGATGTTGTCTGGTCCCATGGATGCTGTGTTTTTGGCATTAGAGAGTGCAGCTTTTACGTAGCTGTGATTACAGGGACTCTGCATTCTTCCTGTATAGATATGGGCCCTTTAGGGGGTGGGGGGGGGGATTAGCCCTGAACCTATCTGCCAGGATGTTGGCAATATCAGTTGGTTCTGTAATTTTCGTGCAGTTGTGCTGTAACTCAGAGCAGATCTTGGTGTTGCCATCAAGATTCTTGACATAACTACATAATGCTTTGTGGTTGTCCTTAGAATTAGTGGCAATTTTGTTTTTGTAGCTAGCTTTGGAGGATCTTATAAGGGATCTCAGCTCCTCCACTCATGGGATTTTACTCTCTTTTGCAACAGTTTCTTCCTTCTGTTGTACAGTTTGTTTATGGCAGGGACCACCAGATTGGCTTCCTTTTTTTGGAGGATAGCATCTTGGTTCTGTTTGGGATAGCATGATCCATGCACTCATGTAGGTGCTTATAGAGTTTATTTGTGTAGGATTCAGCAGTTGTAACTGTATTGTCCATCTGCATGGGTGTCATGAAGTTCACTACTTCTGTCTTAAGAAGCATGAAGATGGCTTTGGAAAAAAAAATTTACCGTGGTTTCCTTAATGGGGGGTGGGGGCGGGATGTGGATATCAAGGGTGATTAGCTTATGGTTGAATCGGACCAATGAGGAGTTGACTTCAGGTGTGGAACACTGGTCACTCATGTTGGTAACGACTAGGTCTAGAATACTGTTGCTCCTGCTGGGGCTGTGGATAAGTTGATCCAGGGCACTGGAGTTATGAATTCCAGAAAGCAATGAGCTAAGAAGTTGGTAGATGAGTAGTTTTTCCAGTTAATGGTGGGGTAGTTGAAATCACTCATTATTAGGGTGTTTCGTTGAACCCTAATATTTTCCAGTACATCAAGAAAAGAGGAGTGGGAATCCTGGAGCATGGTGGGGGATCTGTAGCAAGCTACAATTTGGATTGTAGTTTTGCCCAGAGTTAGTTTCACTTGGATAACCTTGGATGCATTATGCTGAGCAACTAGCCTGGCGTTGTGGATATCCTTAATGAATATGGACACATCTCCGCCTTTAGTGTTTCGGTCCAGGTTACATGGTCGAAATGTGTGGTGTGAGTTATAGCCTGGTAGTGCAGGGGTGTTCTCTGGAGCCCTGAACCAGGTCTCAGTCACTGCACAGATATTGATGTTCTCCATTTTAAAGATTGCCTCGAGTGAGTGCATTTTGAGATTTAGACTTCTAGCATTGAGTATCATTACCCTCAGTTTTTGCTTGCCTGTTTCTGTTATGGTGGTGAATTTGTCATTTGAACCTTGCCTTAAAAAGGCACTATAAGGGTGGCAAGAGCCTTAGCCAGTATCCAGAATCCCAGGGGCGACAGGTGCAGGCCATCTCTGACAAAGCATCGTGGTCTGTTGACCATGTCATCCCAAGCAGACAGATACTGGATCCCCTTAGAATGACACCAGGAGCTTAGCCAATTTTTAAAGTCACTCATTTTGTCTTTTTACTGCGGTATCATTCTGGGTGATGGCAGAATGCTACTCAGGGCTAGAGTCATACCTGCCTTGGCTACAAGATCAGAGAGCTCTTCCATGTCTCTTTTCATGTAGTCCAGGGAGGTATGTCTCAGGTCATTCACACCAACATGGATAATGACAGAGTCATATTAGTACTTCTTGTGGAGTGACCTGAGTGAGTGGGTTATGTGGCGGATCCTAGCACCCGACAGGCAGCTGACAATAACCTTCCCCTTGTTTAGCCTGGTGAGTGGGACATCAGTATGCCTGACTATAGAGTCACCTATGACTAGTGTATTGGGTATGTTGTTTTGCCTTATTGGCTGTGTTTGAGTGGCACACTGAGTCTGTGAGCTATATGTCATTTGGGTTGTGTTTGGGGATGGAGGTTGCTTGCGTTTCTGCTTTGGAGGTCTCTGTTTCTTAGTCAGATTATTATTGAGAGCCTCCGCAAATGTTTTTGTGTTACTATGTGTGGATTTTGGTAGTGTATATTTAGTGAGACTATGTGATGAGTGTGGTGTGGTGCAAATGTTTACCTTCTCCTCTTGACTGTCAAGTTCAGTCTTGGTTAGAGAGAGCTTTACCTCCAGTTTGGCTAGATAAGTGCATCTCTCACAGGTTGTAGTGTTGGGTGGTAGGAGGAGAGGGTTGTCAGTGTACATGAGGCAATTTCTACATTGCCTCAAGATGCCCAGATTCATCAGATAGACAGGAGAGAACACTGGGAGCTGACCCTTGGACATGCCTGAATAAAAAACTATTTTCCTCTAGATAAGTGCGGAAAGCGAGTACAAGAGCTGTTTTTCTCTAAGCAAGTGAGAAAAATAAGTACAAAAACTGTTTTCCTCTAGATAATGAGGAAGGTTGAGTGCTATAGTAATTAGTAACTTATTTAGTGCTTACAAGTTCTGAACAAGTGCTGAGCACGAATAAGCAAATTTAAGTGCTAAAACTAAGAATCTGTATCTGCACTAGACGAGTTACACAACAGAAACAAGTGCAAATGCAGGCTTTCAAATCAGAAAGTTGAGAGAGATGGAAAAGATTGCCCAGTCAGCCAGTAACTACAATTTCTGGGCCAGTACCACTCCTTATGTGGTAGACAGGTTACCTAGTGCTTACCACTCCCACTGATAAGCTATAAGGCTTTCCTCCAACACAGAAAGGCTTGGGGGGCTCAGAAGCCTACATACAGTCCTGGATACAGCAAATTTGTATCTGGACTACACTAGTTACAGGAAAGGTAGGAAACAGGCTTACAGTATTTTTTTTTTTATTTTTTTAAAGCAGTAAAAACAATTCACATGCAGTGCAAGCTAGCACACTTGAGTATGTAGCAATATTAGACCAAACGCAGTTTAAAAAAATGCAATTAAATTAAAAAGGACTAAAAGCAAGTGCAGAAGGAGTTTATTAGGTAGAATGTGGTAAAGAGATGGGCCTGGGGGCGTGTCCCAGATCAAATCTACAGTGGGGCGTACAACTGCAAAAGCTACCAAATTTAAACTACAAGCCAGAAATAGAGAGGGTGGGTGGGACAAAGCACTTTCAGCAGAGATCTGAAAAACTATAAGCTACAATTAACTGTACAAACTCTAAAACCCAAAAAATATACTTAGCTCTGTATATTTCAAGATAGAATGAAAAGCAGTCTCTCAGAACACAGGTTCCAGCAATGAAATGCAGGCTGTTACTAACAGGTCTAATTTTATGCAAGTGATCCTTGAGTTAGATAACACACAAGTTGTAAAAAACAGTTACATCATCTGAATACACAGCAGAAATCAGGGGGAGGTGGGGAAACCACTTTCAGCAGAGATCCGAAAAACTATAAGCAAAAATTAACAGTACAAACTCTAAAACCAAAAAAATATACTTAGCTCTGTATATTTCCAGACAGATTGAAAAGCAGTCTCTCAGAACACAGGTGCCAGAAATGGAATGCAGACTTTTACTTTAATTTAAAATGTAACTACTGACAGAGCCTAAAACTAATAAAATAATCCCAACATCCGAGATACATTGGTAGAATCAGTGCATGATATGTACAATGGCTCAATGATAGAAGAACAGAGAGAGTTTGGACTTATAGAGGGGGTTCGAGTGACTGTGCATCAAGGTTTAGCACTCAGCCCACTCCTGTTCATACTTGTGACGAACTACATCAGCAAGTGCATCAAATGAGATCTTTGACCAATGAATCACCTTATTAATGTATGTTAACCTTAACACTGTTCATGCCCTAAAAGCCACCTACTTCTTATCTTAAAAAAAACCTTTAAGTAACACTGCGACTACACAAGACATTTCAACACATACCACTTAAATCCTGTAGCTGTACAACACTAAATACATCTCATTACGTAAACCTTACTCTAATCTTAACATGGGAAAACTTACACATGTTCTCTAAACATTATAAACATCACCAAAGGTACACTACATGAAATCTATATCCTTACTTAGCACTAACTCACAAACCCTGGCAGACACACTCCCACCCCCTCATGACGAATCTAAATATTCTGACATTAGACTCTAAAATTGCACCATCCTTCTTTAGTCCAACTTCCTGCACTCCAAATAAGTAACAATCAAATGCAACCAAACTCTATAAAAATTTAACTTAACCAAGTGCCCACACACAGCATAAGTAAAATCACATACTTTACATTCAATCAAATTAGCTTTTAAACACCTTTACCTTCAGCATTTACACATTACCACAAATGCTCTTTGGCTATCCATCACACATCAAGGATGTGTGTGATACACACATGCACACACACATACACACACACACACACACATATATATATATATATATATATATATATATATATATATATATATATAGACAGATAGATAGATAGATAGATACAGATATGGATATAAGTCTCTAACATTCTTGACACAGGAGCAAAGGCTGCCATGGGTCCTGCGGGGGGGGGGGGGGGGCAAGTCCATTGGCTTGCAATCTGAGTTGACAAGGTGATTTTTTGATCAACAGGCATATACTTATATCTATGACTGTATCTATATCTATATTTATTATCTTTCTGTCTCTCTCTCTATATATATATCTGTATACATAGATATATATCAATATATGCATACACACATATGTGTGTGTGTGTGTGTGTGCGTGTGTGTGTGTGTGTGTGTGTGTGTGTGTGTGTGTGTGTGTGTGTGTGTGTGTGTGTGTGTGTGTGTGTGTGTACTTGCAAAGTAAAGAAACAAAATAGATTCCTGTATGAATCTATGGAACTATTATGAACAGAATATTATGTTGGAGATTAGGAAGGTGCACCAAATGAAGCTGGTGATACTGTTCTGAAAAACTGATGATTTAAGGGCAAAGTGTTTTTTTTTCTAGTGATTTTTCTATTGTTAGGGCAATTTATTTGTGAAAAATAAAATGCTATTTGATGTAGTAACAGAGTGTGATTAATTAATGCATTTAACTCACTGGAAAAGTGCTAGAATATTGTGTTTTATTTAATCTTTTATTTATTTATTTTTAAACCGTGTGAAAGGTCATTGAGGTAAGCAGCAAATGTACTCTGGTTATGGGGCAGAAGGCAGTTATTTCATTTATGATTCCATATGGATATTGTACGTGTGAAGAAATGGGAGTGCAGGATAAGTAAAGTAATAGCTTCCTGTGTATGGAATGCTTGGATTTTTAGGTATAAAGAACTTTTATTTTAAAAAAGCAGAATGCATTAGAGACAGTAAACAGGTTAAGTTCTAGCTGTGGAATAAGCTGAGATTGATGAAAACCTGAGTATTTTCTTTTTGAGGAGATATTTGAGATAAAAAAAGAAATAAGACAGATAATACTGGTAGCTATAACATATTGTTGTTCAGTTTTATGTACTTATTTTGTTTGGTGCTGTGATTCCTGAATAATAGCCCTTTTTTACTTTATCATTTTTTTTGCAATTTATATTATTTACTGTTTTAGGGACTTGCGTGCTTTTAATTTACATAATTTTCATCTTTGAACACAATATAAAGTTACTCCTGCCCTATTTAATATATGCTGATAGCTCTATAGCATTCATACATCTTACCACCATTTCAAATGGCTGGGACCTCAGTTTAAAATCAGAAGGCTGGGTCAGTATGTAATCCCCTAATGATGCTATGCATTACCAGCACTCTAACATGAAGCCATGTACCGAATATGGGAACAGAACCCTCAGCTTTCTGAACTTTATACTCAGGTATGTAGCGCTACTGGATAACTTATCACTCTTTCACAACCAAAGGATTATTGGCTAAGCAATGAAGCTGGCAGCATGTTAGCAAATGAGACTAGTGCTTATCCTGTGTGACAAGGGATAGAAGGGATTCATTAACTGTTTAACATGTTATCTCTTTACCATGTTCAAGTGGAAGTAAGTCTTAAAATGCATAGGTATGAGTTACCAGATTCCATAACAGTGACTCTGCTTCAAATCAGGTTATACTCCTTGAGCCTCTAGAGAAACTCAGTCAGACACACACACACACACACACACACACACACACACACACACACACACACACACACACACACTTTGAAATAATTAAAAACATTTTCAACTGCTTTAATAATCAGCTATTTGTCTCCATTCAGTGTTATCTATGTGTATTTAGTATCACCCTCACAAATTAGAGCCAGGTCACACCAAGGAAGTTTACCTTCACCATTTGAAAAACATTAAAATAATTTTAACACAATTTCTCATCTATGTCGTACATAAAAATATTTTTGTCCAATCACTTGTGAATATTATTGATCATAGGTAACTGAAACACCTTTGAATAATCCCATAAATTCCTTAAGTGTGCAATCTTTTTAACTAAATATATTGAAATAATCAATGAATAATACCTTAGTCCCAGAATTATCCAGAGCATTTTATATCATGAAAAATTATTATTCATAATAAGGTAGAGATCAAACAACATGGTTTAGATGCCTTTGATTTAAATTGTTCTGACAAGTATTTTCTATATCTGTTGGGCATAAAGCATCTGTTCTAAGTTCAAGGTTGTGTTGACAGTGCTTTGAATTGATATGTTTAGCTACTAAAGAGATCTGATATATTCTGAGCCATTGCACTCAAACAGTGTTTTATGTCATCCTAGCATCCAGGTTTTAAGAAAGACCTCCAAGGGCTTATTCACAAGAGAAGTAGTCCCGTTATTTAATATCATTTAGCAAGTTTTATCTAATTAGTTATTTATTTAATTTTAAATTTGTTGGCCTGGCTAGGTGGACTGGTCTAAGATCTGTTCCTGCCATGATGTCAGCCAAGTGGCAGTGGAAATTTATATTGAAATGTTTAATAAATTAGACATCATTGTAAGATGTACTCTGAGTATTTGTTTAGTTTTACACTTCTCGAAGTTAAGGTCCCCCAGTTTTACCAGCTTTGGTAAGTTCCCCTTACTGCTACTGTAGTTGAATACTAGCTGTCTTTCAGTTTTAAACTATGCTTCGATACTCAATATACATCCTGAGCAACTAACACACATGCTTCCAAAAACAAGAGAGCATAGCTTAATGTACCTAGTGGGGCATTGTTTAATTATCTGGAGGGGGCTTACTCATGTGAGTAAGAGAACTAGCATACTTAAATATTCTGTATGTAAAAATATTTAATAGTTAAAGTCACGTGTTTATAAGATAGTGTAACTGAGATGTCATTATTTCATGTCTGATTTAAAGAGATTGCCCAAAAGATAAATGAAATCAGAAAGTTACTTGGAGATGTATCAATGAAGCAAGATACATTTTCATTCCTTCTTACTGTATATAGCTGAAGAGCATGCCAAGTAATGCCATTTTGCTTCCAGTATATTAGATGTCACTTACACTTCCCTGTCTTCACAGTTTGTTTTTTCTTCAGTAAAATACATAGCCCTGGTTTATGTGTGCTGTGTGGTGATTTGCTCAATAAGTGGAAGGCTTAATGCTTTGTGTAAATGGTGGGGCCAGTTTCCTAGTTCTAAAGCAGAGTCTTAGAGAGCCGTCATACTGCATATGAAATATACTGTTCAATATATGATTCCAATTTGGTTCGAGCAGATAATGAGTTTGGTTTGACTTTAAAGAAATTAGATAAGGTAAATGTGTTTGCCAACGCAGACCAGTTCAATAAATTGCCATCATCTATGTAGCTTCCTTAGCCTGTTATAGTTATGTATAAAAGAAACAATTTTTGCTATTTTTATTTACTTGGTGTTTGCCAATATAATTGGAATGCACTTGGAAGCGTATGTGAATATTTAGTAAACAGCATGCTTAGGACTGCAGTCTCACCAAGCTGGATCAGTGACAAACTTGTCCAGTAATATATCCACATATAATGTTTTCAAAAAAGGGTTTCTAGTTATTGGTAATCATCTGTGTGGTGTTTCCGAAAGTGCTACTTTCGGATTATGCTGGCACCATGCGAATGGAAGATTAGAGCTATTATAATTCATATACTTTGCTGCAGGGCTTACCAGAAACAGAGCAATTTTCAATGAAATACTGATAGAACTTCAAACCTGTTAATTCCTTAATGAAAATGGGGTGAACTTCTACTGTGTTTGCTAAGGCTACGTGCAGTCATCAACAAACAGGAAGTGTTACATAATGCTTTTTAGTTGTTTTCAAACTTGCAAGCAAGGACAATTATTTACATGAAATATTAGGGGCTAAATCTCTAGATGGAGGAAAGGAGTTATCCACGTACAGTGCCCCTTCCAAAAACAAAGAATTGTGAAAAATCAGAATCACCATAAGTTGCATGCATAGAGTCTGGAGTTCTGTAATTGATGTCTGTGGAAAATTATAATCTTAAAGAATTTAAAAATGAATTAAATATATTTTCAAAGTCAACAAAGTGTTATCTAAAATTAAAAATATGTTTTAACCTCCTGGAGAAAATTAATTAACATACTTCACCTTCCTGGTGCAAAGGCCGATTGATGTCCTATATCAAAGAGGAATCTTGTCCAGTTAAAGTAAGGAGTTATCTAAAACTGACCTCTGAGAATCTGCAGAGACCAATTAGAGATTTATAGACTTTAATTATAATCTTAACCTGCTAATGAACAGAGGTCAGATAGACAACAGCATTGTTGTAAAGTAATTGAATGAGACATTTATAACCAGCATTTCATTTGACAGGAGGCAAACAAATTCTCTTCTATGCTGTACCAGATTTAGCATTACAATATATCCTGTTCTCTTTTGGGAGATAAATACTGCAAATGTACACACATTTTCATGAATGTTTCAAATACAGTGTCTGCATTCCTGTAAGAAAAAGCTTAACTGTTATTATTATTAAAACAATAAAATACGGCACTGAAAACTCAGCCACTTGCCTTCCCAGGGTTTTGAAATGTACTACAGAAAACCTCAGTAAAGCAGCCAATGAAGGAAGCCTACTATTAAGCAATTCATCATCTCAATCCAAAAGTTTCATTAATAAATAACCACATTTCAACATAACACAAATTAAAGGTCATGCTGCTAAACGCTAGGAGTCTAAACATGAAAATGCACTCATTGCAAGCATTCCTAACTGTGGAAGACGCTGATATTTGTGCAGTCACAGAAACCTGTTTTAAAGCTGCAGAGAGCACCCCAGCCTTACCTGTTTACTCAGCCTATCATACATTCAGACCCCAATATGTGGGCAACAAAGCCAAAGGAGCTGGAGTTTCAATATATATTAAATTCACAGACACCTCCAGGCTGGTCACACAGAAAACACTCCAGATGCAGTTAGCCATTGACAAGACCCCTATTCAAATCATTGCTAGCTACAGGTCCCCAAATTTGATTCAGGATGTCCACTCCACCTACCTGGACATCTTCAAATCTATAAAGATTCAACCCTTTACCCTGATCCTGGGCGACTTTAACTACCCAACCATAGATTAGAAATACTATTCATGCCAGAACATAAATATCCAGAGATTCTTTGATTTTATTAATGCAAATGCCTTGGAACAGCTAGTCAATACCCCCATGAGAGGTGAGAATATCTTGGACTTGGTATTAACCAACAAGAGTAACCACTGGAGCTCCCCTACAGTATCATCCTCCCTGGTAAGCTCTGACCATAAATGTGTCACTTTCAAAGTCACCATCTCCCTTGACCCCCTCTTACTATGGTCAAGCAAAACAAAACTTCTTCACAGTTGATTACTACCTCCTTATGGATGGTATAAACAGCTTCATAGCCCCCTCATCCTCTGTAGGAACTGGCACCAATGTCCAAATCTACACCAAAGTACTATATGAGCATTTATATAGATGCATGGAATCAGGAATACCAGACAGGACAACATCATCCTCTGCAAGGAAAAGTAAACCTGTCTGGTAGACATCTGAAATAAATAAACTATATAATAAAAGGAAACAATTGCTGTCCTGGACCAAGAAGGAGCAGGTGCCCAACTGGAAGCAATCTCTCCTTAGCCTGCACAAGCAAATAAGAGCATTAGTGAAGTCCTCTAAAGTCAACTTCGAGTCTAAATTGGCCACATCTACTAGAGAGAATCATAAGGCCTTCTTCACATGTGTCCGCAATTTCCATGGAAGCATCCAGATATGTTCAGAACTGGTGGTCAAGGACACCACATACACAAATGATGTAGATATACCCAACCTACTGATTGACAGATTCATCAAAAACTTCAACCCTCTGTTCCCACATCAGTAAATCAGGACATCCTCAGTAGCATAGCTGCCCCCCATTCCCTTATCTCTAGAGAACAGGTCATCACTGCCCTCTCAAAGGCAAAAAATACAGCCTCCATGGGACCTGATAACATCCCAGGCTGCATCATACATGAACTCAGGCATGAACTTGCAGCACCATTAGGCACTCTATTTAACCAAAGTCTGAGTGCCAGCTTTGTCCCAGCCGAGTGAAGGACAGCCACTGTCATCTCTTTACACAGAGGTGGAGCATCCACCAATCTGGGACATTATTGAAATATCAGCCTAACTAGCTTGATCTGCAAGGCCATGTAAAGGATTATGATGGACCTCATTAACAGGGACATTGGCAACCTCAAAACCCTCGACCCACACAGTTTGGCTTTGTCAAGGGAAGGTCATGTTTGTTAAATCTGGCTTACTTCTTTGAGAGAGTCATCAAAGCCATGGATGAGGGGAAGATGGTGCACACCACCTATCTTGACCTGGCCAAAGCCTTCAACACTATTCCCCACTCAGGCATAATAGATAAACTCTCCTGACTAGGCTTCAATCCATATGTTGCCAGATGGGTAGCAAACTGGCTCACTGATAGAATCTACCTAATCAAAATAGGGGAAGCCATCTCAAGCAGTAGGCCTGTAATGAGCAGCGTACCCCAGGGATTAGTCTTGGGGCCTCTGTTATTCGGGATATACTTCTCTTTGGTGCAGGCCAAAGCCAGTGCACTATGGCTGACCAAGTTTGCAGATGACTGCAAGCTGGGCATGGTTATCAATTTCCCAAGTGATGTGGATGTCCTCCAAGAGGGTCGCACCCAAACAAATGACTGATGCCAAAAACATGGCCTGAAGCTGAATGCCAAAAAATGCATCATTGTCCCCTTTGGGAGAGTGATGTTCCCACATATTATCACATTATTAACAATGTCCTAAGCATGCAATCAGTCATGAGGGATTTGGGAACTTAGGTTGATAACAACCTGACTGTTGACCACCATGTAACTTCCACTGTATGGAAAGCTTTCTATATGTCCTACCTCATAATTAAGGGTATCTCATCCAGGGACAAGGAGTTCATAACATCCCTGTATTCTTCACTATATAAGGCCAGTTATTTATTACAATGCCCCCTTCAGCGCATGCCTTACAAAGCACATGTAGCAGCTGGAGTGACCACAGAGGTTCCTCACCAGGAGAATCCAGGGCCTCAAACATCTAAGCTACACAGATAGGCCCTGTCCCTCTACTCAGTTTCATACAGACTCCTCAGAAGTGACCTCAATTTGGTATACAAAGCAATCTCAGACCCTGTTTTGATGGGACTGCTGCATATCCGCGAGTCAAGCCGCACTCAAGTAACCCACATGTGCGACCTCAGCCTGGTCTGTGGCATCAATAGGACCTGTTTGTGGGACAGATTTGTGTCCCAGAGACTCCCCAATCTGTGGAATAGACTGTCTCTCCACATCCAGCAGAGTACCTCATTATCCCTTTTTAAGTACAACCTAGGCCTAGATAACTGGATGGAAAACAAAAAATACATCCATGGGATTCCACCTATGTCCCTGCTGGACAGGGACTTTGGGTACTGACTTGCCTAAACATGGGCTAAACTCTTGGATAGGCTTATAAGGGCCTCAGGGCCAATAGCCTAGTGATTTGCTATGTTCCTATGAATTATAGCAAATATTTAATTACTAACTCATTAATTAAGCACTCAGATGCATAATCAGAATTACACAGTTTTAATTGTTTGTTAGGCATTATTCTCACAATGTTGATTTATATTTGGACATCACTGACATTTTATTAAAATGGCAGCATATTTTATTTTTAAATATGATACCCACCAACCAAATGGTTTAAATAATGAACTAGCAATGCATCCGTTGTTATGACTTAATAATCTTGTTTTGGATAACTGATGCTTAACAGAAAACCTCCCTTCATTGTCTGCTTTCTTGGATGAATTTAACATTTACTGAGGGCTTTTGCACTTTATTTCAGGACCTTATGAAAGAAAGCAAGTCACCTAGATGCCTGCTTTGTTTTGATTGTATTAACAACAGTTATGCATGTATAATAATAACTATTATTATTATTTATTTATTTATTAATTTATTTATTTAGTTATCTATCTATCTTGTTTTTAAGGGAAAGTCTGACTGGGACAAATCCCTTTTTCAGCACTGGCCCAGGGAAAAACCTCTACAAACATATTATACAAATAATTATTTTTTTTATACTGATCAATATTTGAACAATAATATAAGAGATTAAAGTTCTAACATTTTTACAAAGCTAAATGTTTTATACAGATATATGAATAGTGCAGAGATAATGCAAAAACAATATGATTTTGCAGAAATACATATATGTTTAGATTAGTTAGTAAGCTTATTTGTTGTTGCCACTTGTATAGTAGCCACTGAGCATCTGATCACTTTGCCCCCCCCCCCACTTGTGTGAGCAAGGAATCCTCTCACTCCAGTTAAAAGCAAAGAAAACTCTCCAGCAATCATCCAGAAATAGACTGCAGCCCAAGGTTTAACTCCAGGAACCTTGTTGTTGCCACTTGTGTAGTAGCCACTGAGCTCCTGCTCGCTTTGGTTCCCCCCTCACTTGTGTGAGCAAGAAATCCTCTCACTCCAGCTAAAAGCAAAAAAAAAACTCTAACTAGCAATCATCCAAAAATAGACTGCAGCCCCTGGTTTAACTCCAGGAACCTTGTTGTTGCCACTTGTGTAGTAGCCACTGAGCACCTGCTCACTTTGGGTCTCCCCCACCCCACTTGTGTGAGCAAGGAATCCTCTCACTCCAGCTAAAAGCAAAAAAAACTCTAACCAGCAATCATGCAAAAATAGACTGCAGACCCAGGTTTAACTCCAGGAATTTTGCTGTTGCCACTTGTGTAGTGTAGGTGCCAGCTTTTGTGACTACTGTTATGCCTTGTTAAAATCTATTACAGTCAGCTAGAGTGCATACCCCAGGGGCAACAGCTGTAAACCTTCTTCTTCTTAGCCCACCCCCACCCCTTTCATCCATTTCACTGTTGATAATTTGTTTTATGTTAAGGTATTGATTGTTTCTTACAGTTGCTGTGGGTGCAGCCCCACTCCATTCGCCCTCGCTACACTTGGGTTCACTTCGCTCTTCTCCCACCCCCATTCCCACCCATCCCCATATCAGTTCCTTTATACCTAACCACCTGTTTCCTCCTACCCAAACACTCCCCCCCTTCCTGTTCCTCACAAACACTCTAGCCTACTTCCTGCCTCCAACATAGAATCCCTACCTCCTCCGCCACCTCTCTATACACACCGCCCTATAACCATTAACTATTACCTATAATTAATATTTTAACTGCAGTAAATACGCATATTTATTTATTTATTTTATTTTATTTTAGTTTACATTTGTTAACCGGGGGTGTCTGACTGAGCCAAAAAGGCCCTTTTTCAGCAGAGGCCCAGGGAGAAAAGCTCCACAAAGAAAAATTACAGACACATATAGTTATTTACACATGATCGGTATACACACGAATTACAAGAGACATGTTTTTACAGTGGTATGTGGCACATAAACAGTTACAGTGGAGAGAACAAACAAAAAATATTAATTTAAAAATCAAGGTAATTAATAAATTTACGGTGTACAGCTGAAATTTGGAACATAGGTAGAATGCATACATAGTACACAGGTACAGTACATACATTGTAGATTAGCCAGTGTTTGTGAGTAAGACTGAAAACTATTATCAAGTGCTCTAGATTTAGTATGTATATGTTATCCGCTTTCACTAGCCTGGGGAGCAATCATGGCACTGCCAACTTTGCTTGAGATGTTGCCTGATGAGGTCTTTAAAGGAGGCTTTGGATGAAGTGTTTTGAATGCTAGTAGGGACAGAGTTCCATTTTTAGCCACTGAACTACTATATAGTGCATCTCCAAAGCTATTGTAGTTGTTGGTGAGTTCTAGTAGTAGTTTGCTTGATGATCTAAGAGGCCTTTTAGCTGAGTGATGTTGTACTAGGTTTTTGAGGGCAGGACACTTATTGCGGAGGTAATAGATAGAATGACAGAGGCAGAGCTGATTGTAGGTTAGGAGGTTGGGCAGTTCAAGCCAGTAGAGCTGTCTCAAAGCAGTACAGTGATGAGTTCTATATGAGCAATTTGCAGCAAAGTGGGCAATTCTGTTATAGCAGGCTTCCATTTTGCTTAGTTCAGTTTTGTTGAGATTAGTCAAAATGGGAGATGCATACAGTAGGGTGGATAGAAGTTGAGAGCGAGCAATGGCTGATCTTGTGTTGTTGGTAAGAAATGGTTTGATTCGGTAGAGTGACCCCAGTTTGGCATGTACTTTTTTAATAGTTAAGTTGAGATGACTATCAGATTTTAGGTGGGAGTCTATGGTTATTCCCAATAGCTTAGCCTATGCCACTGGAGCTATTTGATTAGCATTTGTGGAGTAGATCGTGAATTGACTGTTAGTGTTTTTGTTAGAACTGGTTATAATCATAAGCTGAGTTTTCTTTGGATTTAGGATATGTTGGGCTTTGGTAAGGTAGTTTTCAACATCAGGGAATGCTAGTTGAGTTGTTTGCAGGAGGGTGGGAATGTTTTGTGCAGCACAGATTAAGGTAGTGTCATCTGCATACTGAATTAATGATGCATGCTGTGTGGAGGCATTGAGGTAATTTGTGAAGGCTGTAAATAGTAGTGGTCCTAAGATTGAACCCCATCCTATAGTTATGGGCAGCTGAGGAGATAGAATTTTCCCATTTCATAGCTTGGTACCTGCCAGATAAGTAGCTTTGGAACCAGGTAAGAGTGGAATTTGATAGACGATATTGGTTTAGTTTGTTTAACAGGATTTGGTGTGAGACTGTGTCAAATGCTTTGGACATATCCAAAAAAGAGTTGACACTTGAAGGCCTTCATTTCTGAGATGGTTTACTGTGTCTGTGAAGCAGAGGAGGGCTGTAGTGGTACTATGGGCAGGTCTGAAACCATGCTGAGTAGGTGACAGGATGTTGCTGTCTAGAAGATAGTTTAGCATCTGGGTATGGATGCATTTTTCTAGGATTTTGGCCAGGGGGGAGAGTAAAGCAATGGGTTTGTAGTTATTAAGTTCAGTGGAGGTCCCGCCTTTATGTATGGGTGTAACATAGGATATTTTCCAGAGTTTGGGCACATAGTTTTCAAAAATTGATCTGTTTATGAGAGTGGAGATTGGGATAGCAATACCATCTGCTGTGAGTTTCAAGAAATAGCTGGAGAGTAGGTCGGCTGCTGTTGATGAGGTTTTTAGTTTGGAGAGCATGCTTTTGATTGAAGTGGTTGAAACTGTTTTGAGAGTAAAGCTTGTATTAGTGTTATTTGTGTTGGGGGGGGGGGGCAGTGAGTAAAGAACTGTCCTGTGATACTAAGGATAGAATTGAGTTCACAAAGTGGGAGTTGAATTGTGTTTCGATGGGAACTTTAGTGTCAGGGGTGGTTGGTTTGGGGGTAGCCTTTTGGGTGGATTTTAGTAGCCGGTTTACATTTTTCCAAAATTTTTGCAGGTTGTGTTGGTATTTAGTTTGTAATGTTGTGTAGTAGGATTTTTTTGTCCAGCCTAATGCATTTTTTTGCATGGTTGCACAGTTCTTGGTACTTTGTTTTTTTGATAGTAAAGCCAGGCAGTGTCTCTGGACATGAGGATTTGTTTGGTTTCTTTACTGAGCCAGGGGTTTGTAGAGGTTCTAACCTTGATTTTGCGCAATGGAGCGACAGTGTCTAGGTGTTGTATAAATGTTTTGTTGAAATATGCTACAGCCTGGTCAAGTGGGAGAGTTTTTATGGGGGTCCAGTCACAGTTACAGAGTTAAGTGTTGAGGACCTCAGGAGAGAATTTTTTTGTGTTTCTAGTGGATATATAGTTAGTGGTTTTGTATATGCTTGTTCTACTACATATAAAGTATATTATGTTGTGGTCACGTAAGGTGTCTGGGAAACTGCTTGTGTGAGGGTACAATGTGGGGTTGTTAGTTAGGACCCAGTCAAGGATGGATTCCCTTTTAGATTTTTTATCACATCTAGTTGGAATTTGGACTAGCTGCTGGTAGCCATGGAGATTTATTAGATTACTTGGTGGTTCTGATATACAGGTGAACCAATCTAGGTTGAAGTCCCCCAGAATAAGGGTTTCTTGTGAGTATGTGGAAGAACACCAGGATAAGAAGTCTTCAAGGCTAGCAGGTGTATTACCAGGTGGACTATAGATCACAAATGTGGCAATGACCTTTTTAGGGTGAAGTTGAAGTTGTGAGATAAGTATGTCCCAAATATTGGGGGAGGGGTAGGAGTTTGGTAATTGATGGACAGTTAAGTTGGACTTGTACAGTAAGACAGTTCCACCCCCTTTACGAAGTGGTCTGTCTTGTCTAATGATATTGTAGCCGGTAGGGAAAACTTCTGAGTTAGCTATGTTTTTATTTAGTCAGGTTTCTGTTAAAGCAACTATGTCTGGGGAGTAGTGTGCTGTTGTGGCCTGGAGTTCAGGTATTTTATTTTTGATACTTCTAATATTAATATTTAGCATTAAAAGATGGTTGGTTTTGCTGCTGTTTTTGATTTGCCCAGGGATGAAGAAAGTGGGGGTGTTATGTTCTGACATTTGTGTTGGAGCAGTTTGTGTTGGACAGGATGGATTTGGGCCTGGGTTGGGGTGGATATCTCCACTTATGGTGAGCCTGGAGTTAAAATGGTTATACAGATATTGCAGTTTGGTGAGGAGTGTGAGAAAGTACTGTGTTTTTTTGGAGTAGGAATGAGAGCATATGTGTTTAGTTCTGAACTGGTCCGTTATGTAGTTCTTGAATAACTGTGGACATATCTGAATGTAGTACAAATAAATTAACAATATAAATTCCCATTCACCTTATCCATAGTCAAGAACATCATTACATATAAAGTAACAAGTACCCCTCCCCCCCATATTTACTAACTCACTATCTCTGCTACCCTGTCTTAACTAGAGGATACCAATTACCTGACCAAACCAATACTTCCTGGCCATACTGCAGCTCCCTAACACATAAAATGATAGCTCTTGCACTGGCCATACTCTCCATCACTTTTCTTACATTACCTGATGCTTATATAGCTCCTAAGTCCCTAACATCACTTCAACTTGTAGCTACAGACAACTCCCATTTGAAAGTCTTGCACTCTCATCCACCTACCACTTCAAATCTCTTACCCCTCTTAACAACAAACTCCCACATACACCTAATACTGCACCTTTAATACAACACCAATCTCACTCATTCATAGATAGTACCCCTGCATGTAACACGTTTTTTCTGAAACTAGATAACATGGGTTACACATATCTAACCCAACTACTAAAAACATCCTTCTACCCATTAATAATCTTCACCCTACTCCTACTTTCCATCCTGCCCTCCTACCACACTCAGCTTCATAACCACACCCCACCCACTTGGCAAACTGATTCCACAGCCAACACCAACAAACTAAAAAACTTCCCTATATTGCCATGTGACCTTACCTCCCCCTACCCTTCTCTTACTCATGCATTAAACTGAAAATCAAAACTAACCCCCTCTCTTCTCAAAGACAAACTAAAATAATTCAAAAATTGACCAAACTCTATCTACACCTACTCCATAAACTCACTTACAGTGGTGATATACACCCCAATCCAGGCCCCAAAACATCAATCAGCCCAAACTTAAATCATCAAAATTCTCTATACCACAGACCTACCTCAGCTCTCCTCTTCTTAAACATTAATGTAAGAAGTATACTTAACAAAATTCATGACCTTCATGCCCTACTAGCTGTATACAAATCAGATATTGCTGTGTTAACTGAAGCATGGCTCACACCACAACATCACAATAATGAGATTACTGCTCCGGGTTACAACATTAAATGAAGAGACAGATTAGAGAAAAAGGGCAGAGATGTTGCAATATTATTCCAAAATCACCTTACCTTGGAACAACTAGATTACAATATCCATGAATTCAAAGATGTAGAACTAATCCTTGTCAAATTAAAAATAAGTTCCAACAAACATATAATTATTGCAGGTGGCTATATACCACCAGGCAATAACATCACTGTAATGGAAAGCCTGCTTAATTGGACCTCCAGCTCCCTTCCACATGAAACCATACTATTAGGACACTTCAATATTGACTGGCTTCACTGCTCTAGCCATAACCCCTCTGCCTTCATAAACCTCCACAGGTTTACCCAAACTATAACCACCCCCATTTAAATTGACAAAACTTCCAAACGCCAGTCCATCTTAGACTGGATCCTGATATCTGACCCTGCTCTTGCACAGCAATCTGGTTATCTTCCAAATACGTTAAGTGACCATCATCCAACCTACCTAATTAGGAACAAATCCCAAACAATCAACCAATCTATTCTCAGAGTAGTTAGAAACAAAAAAACCTTTATAGCTGCTGATCTCATCAATACTCTAAAACGCTGCAACTGGATGTCCTTAAACCATCTACCTCTAGACGATGCTGTTGAGTACTCTAACACAACCTTCATAAAAATCTTAAACCATCATGCACACCCTAGAACCATTAGAATAACAACTCTCTATGTCCCATGGCTAAGAAAAGATACTACAAATATAATGAAAGAATGGGACAAGGCCTGGATTCAATATCAGAAAAACAAAACCACTACTTTGAGACAAAACTCTGTAGAGCTCCATAACAAAGCCAAAAAACAAATCAAATTAGACAAATCCAGCTGCTATATAAGCATGCAAGAAAAATATACTCAAAACCCACAACAATTCTGGGCCACAATAAATGTTATACTGCATCTAGGAAAGTCCACGACTCCAACCTCTGTGCTACCAAATTAACCATGAAAACATTCCTACTCAGTTTAACAAATTCTTTACCGAAACAGTCCAGACCCTTGCCAATGCCCAAAATAGTACTAGCAGCCCCACACCAATAACTACCCCAACCCACCCCAATATACAAAACAATAGCCCCAGTTTTCACCTCCATTCTGTATCCACCAAATCAATATCTAAACTCCTTGGTAAACTTAAACCAACCACTCTAGCAGCTGATAAGCTGCCAGCAAACTTCCTTCGGATCCCAGCTGGAGCTATAGCCTATCCTGTCTCTATTTTCATAAACAGATCTCTCTCTCTCAGAATGCAAAGTTCCCACCTCATGGAAAACATCATATATAATTCCACTGCACAAAGGAGGCAACTCCTTAGAGCTCACCAACTATCGCCCAATTGCAATCCTATCACCTTTATCCAAATAATTAGAAAGAGTTGTTCATACTCAACTAATACAGTACCTCCAGAATAACAACCTACTCTCCATATCCCAGCATGGCTTTAGACCTTCCAATAGCATCACGACAGCACTACTGTCATTCACCAACATAGTTAACCACCAAATAAACAAAGGTCTATTTGTTTCTTCCATATTCTTAGACCTATCAAAAGCCTTTGACATAGTTAACCACCACAGAAACAAAGGTCTATTTGTTTCTTCCATATTCTTAGACCTATCAAAAGCCTTTGACATAGTAAACCACAGTCTACTTCTTGATACCCTATCCACCCTAAATATAAGTCCCTCCTCTATATCATGGTTCAACAACTACTTATCTGCCCATCAGATAGCAGTACTATGGCAGGACCAATTGTCCCCCCTGTTACCAGTAACCATAGGAGTCCCTCAAGAATCAATACTTGGCCCATTGTTGTTCTCTCTGTTTACTAATCAGATCTCTTCAACCTCTCCCACTGCCTCAATAATACAATATGCAGATGACACCACCCTCATATGTGCTGCCCCTACCCTTAGTGAACTGCAAACCCTTACCCAAAATAACTTCACCCTAGCCAAAACTTGGTTCACTAACATCAAACTTCTTCTTAATCCCAAAAAAACAAACTAATTCTTTTCAGCCCTGGTAGAGCTCCTCCCCTAAATAATAATTTCACCATTAACTCCAAAAAAACATTCAAATCAGTCCAGCCACACACACACTAAACTGCTAGGTGTAGAAATAGACAATAACCTTAGATTCGACATCCACATAGCACAAACCATTAAGAAAGTTAATAAAAAACTTGGTCTCCTCTACAGGAACAAAACAGTTTATGACAAAACACACCAAAGTAACCATCGCAGGAACTCATCTTGTATCCATCCTCCTCTATGCCTCTCCCATCTTGACCAATCTCCGCCAAACTGATCTAAATAAAATGAAACCTTGCTACAACAAGATTGCCAAGTTTGCTAATGAAGCCTCATATAGGTCCCACCAATGTCTATCCCTTAAGCAACTCAACTGGCTTGAGTTGCCTCATATACTTCTACTCAATCAACTCTCTATAGCACACTAACTGTACTACCATCCTGAGATAATCCCAGCACTTCAGCACCTAATTCAGCACTACATTCCCATTATAGCCTTAAGATCTAGTAACCAGAACCTCATAACTGTCATCAAACATAAAAATGAAGCTGGTAAGTCCCTCTTTGACAACACCATTGCCAAAACCAAGCCAAATAACTTCTACCACCTCCTTTAGCCAAGTCAAAAAACTCCTGAAAACCCACTATCTAAGTAACTTTCTATGCTCATGCCACTCACCAGGCTAATCCATACCAAGAGAATCTGTCAGGGTACAGCTATGTATAAACAATTTCTCCCCTGAAAGCTTCCAAACCTGTGTACATTTACCTTACAAAAATTAAAACTGAAAAAGAAAAAAAATGTACCTCTGATTGTCTACTATAAGAATGTTAATCACTAGCATGATGTCCTGTTGCATGTTGTCCTGATGTGTGTGTGTATATATATATATATATATATATATATATATAGATATATATAGATATATATATATATATATATATATATATATATATATATATATATATATATATATATACCATATGTATGTATGTTCTACTTCTTTTTACTCTCATGTAAAGTATTGTAAAATGGAGCTTTTCTCCCTGGGCCTCCGCTGAAAATGGACTTGTGTCCAGTCAGACTTTCCCAGTAAACAAATGTAAAATAAAATAAAATAAATGAATTGATGGTCAGATTAAGATGAGATGAGAGAAAGGAGATGTCAGAAAGATGGCACGTATGGAGATAGTGATTACAAAAGTATGCAAAAACATGGATAAATCATAATCTATGATAGTAGAAAGTCTTGGAACAAGTTGTTCAGTAGATTGGGAACTGTGAGTAGTGAGTGAGCAAGGAAAAATAAGTAATAGGTGGTTTATGATTGTGATTGTGATTTGTGAGGAGAGGAAAGATAGTAGTGCTTGAGAACAGAGATAGATATCTTTGAGATTAACCAGGAGAAGAACAGGAGCAGAGCCAGTTTTGAAGTATAATTTTAGTTCTGCTTTGAAGATATTTTAATTTTCAATATGTTTTAGGTGATGTGAATAGAGTTGCACAACTTGGTGGCATGGTGGGAGTATAGAGAGTTACCAGCAAAGTTATTAGATTTGGTTGTGGCTAGGAGGGATTTATTATTGATTGCAGTTTTCTGATACCTCTGTACAGTTGCAGTAAATATGTTATGAATGGGCAAATGTATAGGCAGAATATTAAGTTGTGAGCAGCTGGTACTTGGGGGAAGGATAGGTACTGTAGCAGTTCCAGCCAATTTAGGTGCTTTAGTGCTTTGCAATGATGTGTTGACTGAGAGGTGAATTTAGCTTTTTTTGACAGTATGAATCTAATTTTGTACTGAGGGTGATGTTCAGATTTTTGAAAATAGGTGATGTATATAACAGGGAAGACAGTATATATGTTCTGGCTTCTGATTTTGTAGTGTTATCAATGAGAAATATTTTGGCCCTGTAGAGGGAGTGTAACTTTCTCTGAGTTTTCTTTATACCTTCATGTAGGTGTTGGTCATATCTCAGATTGTCATTGAGTAAGACTCCTTAAAATTTAGTCTGAGGCACAGTTTCAATTTTATGTTGCTGGATGGTAGAATATTGAAAGAGTGTTTTGTTCTGGTTACATTTAAGGTTAACTAGCATTAATGTGATCATTTTAGCATTGAAGAGTGGGTCAGAGACAAACAATTTGAATCCAACTACTGCCAACAAAGGGAGAAGGAGATGTAGAATCATCACCACGACAAATGAGAAAATGGTTGGTGCCACTGTTACCAAAGGGTGAAGTAACGTCAGGAAAAAGCACAGAAATCCATTTCAGCAATTAAAGTACAAAGTCAACAAGGAACAAGAGTATAAAGGGAATATGTACTGCTGTCCCAGGTATGGGCTTCCAACCTGCACATTCAATTGAATTGCACAACAGCAACTAATAAAACTGAGTCTTTGACTCAGATGTCCCAGATACTACTCCTTTGCTCTCTCTGTGCAGCAATGGCTTCCAGCACTTCCTTTATTCATGGGAACTGCTTTTAGCTAAGGAATGATTTTCACACACACACACACACACACACACACACACACACACACACACACACACACACACACACACACACACACACACACACACACACACACACACACACACAATTTCCAAGGAAGGCTAATAGAATTTTTCAATTCCTCACAGCTTTCTTCCTGGCATGATAGTAGTCCTACGACTCTAAAGGAACTTAGAGACTTCCAGAATCAAATTGTTCTACAATAAAGCTAAAAATGAAATGCACCAATTAATATCTCTTTCACTGGTAGTAGACTTAAGATGTTTCATGGGTGACATGGGCCATACAGCTTGCTAATTAGCAGTGTAAGTAATGGTTACCCCATTCTCCGATAAGCAACAGTGCATTAGTATTCTTAAATAAATACCAGGTGCAAGATCTTTAAGGCAAACACATTAACTTAATTTAAATAACATAAAAATAGTGCACATAGAGAGTAAATATATGTAGGCTGGTACGCACACAATGATGAAATAAAAAGGTAATAAGAATCGATCGGATGCATACGGAAAACATAAGTTTGGGGGGCATGGCCAAGATGGGGACAGGCTAGCAGCTTGGTTCCTCTGCTCTGCTATTTAAATGATATTTCTGACATGAATTATAAAGTTTATGATATTTTAAACTTCTCATTTTTTCTGGGATTATCTACTCTTTGAGATTCTGGAAGGTTTTATCTGGATTTTACACCTTCAGCTGTTTTAATGCCTATCATTATTTAAACTAAAATGTATTTACTTTCTTCTTCATAATGAGTAACACAAAATCTAACTTTAAGGATTTGTCATTAAAGAAGAACTACAATCAGTTCTCACAAACATACAAGACCTTTCAATAAAATTGGATACAATGGACAATAAACTGTATAATTGTAAAGGAAAATGCACAAAACAAATGGAGCAGTTACATGAAATAATAAAACAACAAAAACTCAGATTTCTGGTATGGAGGATGTTCTGAACCACACGTGTCCAACCTGCAGCCTGTGGGCCGCATACGGCCCTCAGAGCTCTTCCATGCGGCCCCAACCTGTAACTGCAACATCAATATACACATGCCCCAAAACACATCTTTTGTTTTGTGTTTTACATGCGCATGAGCTATAACTCTGTCAGTGTGCTCATGCACCAAAGCACCATTCTAGTTTTGATTTATTGCACCAAAGAAGGATCTGTGTGTTCCCTCCGTTATTTCATGCCAAAGAATCAGTGTGTGCATGTTCTTGCTGAAGAGGGATTCGTGTATGGATTTGCCGTCATTGCCTTTGAAAGGTACAGCACTTACCTGTGTTAATAGGTAAGTACTGAGTGAGTGAATGAGTGAGTATATGCAAGAAAGCAGAATGTTTGTGTATGTGAAAGTAGAAGAAGAGTGTGTGTATGTATGTGTGCATGACAGAGAGAGACACATGCACAAAGACGCTAATGACGATCAATCTACCTACTGAACACAAATAAGTTAGCCCACAAATATATCGTACATTAAAAGTACACTTTCATTAAATTGTGGCTTTCCTGACAGAGAGAGTTGTATTGAATATGAAATCATACCTCTCAACTGTATAGATTTTCGCTTCATCTTCCAATTTGTGTCTTTTGCTTAGGAAATAAAATTAGTCATCCAAGGTAATGCAGTTCCAGGGAGTAAGAATGAGACAGCAGCCTAGGGTTAATGGGTCAGCACTGGATTGACTTTGTGGGACTGTAGCATATAAAGTTGAATTGTTTTTTTCCTGACAAACAAAAAAGCACCCAGTACTGTTTTTTTCATTTTGGGTTCTAAGCAGTGGCAGATTGGACAACAATAAGTGTAGCTTTCGTGGATTATCAATACTGGCAAATCAGGTAGGCACAATGTCATTTTTTAAATGTTGTGGGTTTTAGCGTGTATGTGTGTGTTTGTGTGTTGGGAGGGCTGCAACAGTAGATGATTATTAAAGACAGAGACTTACAGACTGTCGAGAATATGTTTCTTTGTTTCAAAACCTGATACTTGGGTACTAGGCATGCCAAAAGCAGATTTTTTTAAGACATAGCTTCTTGCCATTTGCAGTGGATGGATATCTATATTTAATGGACAATGCTAGCAGTATGAGTGTGGTCCTGTAGGGATCTGGAGGATGCCAAGTCTACCACTGCCAATGTCTTGTAAAGTGACCTGGAAGTGGATATTGGGATGTTACTGAAAAAGTACAGTGAGTGGGCTTAGAAATATAATTTAGTTAAACAAAGTGCACTTGCAATTTGCAGGTCATAATTTAATTTATTTCAGGTAGTCCAGATCCTGGTAGATTGTATCCCATTAGACTAAATTAGGGAGAGCTATCATTCCTTGGAAATAAGCAGCCCTAGCTTCAATGAAAGCTCTGTGGTTGTTTGGAGGTAGGAAGTTGCAGGATGTGGATGCAATGTGTTTTATTTATTATTTTTAATGTGTTTGTATTTCAAAGCATGGTTTTCTTTGCTGCAAAAGAAGGTAGGATTGAATGAGCCGTATAATGCTTAACTGACAATGATGGGACAGAAAGATTATAAGTGATGTATAATGTTTGCAGCTACAGTTGTTTCAAAGGTGTCTGTCATGCATAACTACTTTTGGGCCTGTGTACCACTTTTATTTTTCTCTTTCTCCACATTTCTTGCTCTAAGGTTGAGATGTATGGTTCCATACTAAATCAGAAGGTTGCATTTACCTTGGAAGACATTTCGGCATAATTACGAGAAACGGACCCTTTTTAATATCTTTGCTTATTTCCAATATAAACTGCCATGTAACCTTGCAAATAACCTTCTTATTAAGCTACTTTAATTATTTTGGAATTGACAAGTATGCTTCATTGGTTTGAATGTAAGCATGGAGTGCTAATGTGACAGCTCAGTAAACTGTCTGTGAATAACTTCTGCACAAATTAAAATGTCTGAATGTCAAATGGCTTTAGATTGGAGGGAAGTTATATGTTTACTCCAGTATGTAGTATGATCTTAGAGAGTTTATAGATTTCTTGTTGATTTACTTTTTGCTTAGCAGTTGTTTGCTAATTTATTGATGGTCCTTTTGGTGGTGGGAAATTGGATGGATGAGTCCAACTCTAGTATGATTTTTTTTCAGATATTTTTATTTCCAGACAATTTCATTCAGTGAGTGTATGTCATGTGATTACCGAGGTTGCCTATTTTAGAAGTAGGGGCTCTTTTTGTGAGTGTGTGAAAGAGAGAGAGATTTAATATGTATACTGAATATATATTTGCAAATGGAATTCTTAGTTAAATAGGCCCCTCTTCTTGGGCAAGTAGATCTTAATAACCAATAATAGATCTTAGCCATCAAGCTAGGAAAGTTTAATATGTGGATTTTCCATCTGGTTTGATGAAGGCTATGCTACATACTCAAGGAGTACATGTATGGCTATCCATCCAGTTGTTGTGTCGCTGAACTACATTGTTTGATAATGAGAAGAGCTTTTTACAGAAGTTGAAGTTTTTGTGTCAAGAACCTCTCCATACAGCGTGGCTTGTTTATGTTGCAGTGAAGGCTCTAGTCTTTGTAGTGAGCGTTTTAAGTATAACCAGTATTTCTGAGTTGGAGGAAGTCTCTTAAGGCAGGATCTTTCTAAGCCTGGAAAGCAAGCCAGTGATGAAATTTATAGGGGCCAGTGAGAGACAGGGGAAAGCAAGAAGCTTTTTAGTCTGTTTGGATAACTAAGTGAACTTAGTCCTTTGACCTTTTTTGTCAGAAATGATTGTAGTCTTTCTTTTGGCAGGGTGTTTTGCTGAGGCACATGCCAAAAGGGGCTTTGCACTCAGTAATAGCTCTTATAAAGGAAGAATACAGGGATGTTATGACCACCCTGTCCCTGGATGATATACCCTTACCAATGAGGTGGGCCATGTAAAAATCTTTTCGTACAACGGAGACAACATGATGGTCAAACATCAAGATTCTATCAACCTGGGTGCCCAAGCACCTCACAACTGATTGCATGCTTACAACATTGTTATTAATGTGATAATTTGTGGGGACATCACTCTCCCCAAAGGGGATGATGATGCATTTTTGGCATTTAGCCTGAGGCCATGTTTCTGGCACCAGTCATTTGTTTGGGTGAGACCCTCTTGTAGCTTATTTAGAATTGTTTAATTAAGTCAGTAATGTGAATTCTTTACTTTATTGCAAATTTGTTGGCTTATTTTTGTGGATTATAGTATTGTAAGACTGCTAATGTTGACGTTTTACATAGTTGGACTGCAGGAGTGGTTTTCCCAGTGAGACATGCTAGTGCTGTAGTGAATATGTGTTTATTTGTAAAAAAAATATATATATATAGATATACATTAACTAAGATGTTAGAGTTAACTGTTAGATTAGAGAATTAAAATGAGAATTAGAATTTTAAGGCAAATATTAGGCATTTATTACATTTATTCATTGTTCGAATGCACCTACAGTACAGCCAGGAGGTCAACTTTGGACCCCCATGGCAGCAAAAGAGCTAATTATATGATATATTTTACATACGGCCCCAAGACAATTTCTGTTCACTCAATACGGCCCCAGCAAGCCAAATGGTTGGACACCCCTGTTCTAAACAATATAGAAGGAAGGGTGTCAGAAGAACATAATATTGAATTTCTATTAAAACTAAAAGCTTTTTTGCTAAACAGAATATACGACCTTGAAAATAGATCTAGAAGAAATAACATCCATATTCACTGTAAGAAGAAATAAAACCAACATTTACAGTTTACCTGAAAAAAAAAAAAAAACAGACGGTGACAACATGATGAATTTTTTAATATCTTGGCTTCCAAAGACTTTGAACTTACATGAGTTCTTGTCCTTTGGTATCAAAATGGCACACATGTTACTTGTGGCTTCTTCGTCATCAAAAAATACCAAGCTGAGATCCATAATTGAGCATAAAGAGTAGACCTAATTGTAACACTAGTAGATAGTGTATTGTGGTATTTGTTCCCATTGTTCATGCTTCTATGTATGGAAATCTGAACGCAAATTAAAGAACAGAATGAGTGAGCACCTTAGTGACATTCATCTAGGGAAAGAAAAAAATGCTTTAGCAAGACATATTATTGCTAGTCCTGGGCATATTTTCAAATTTGTTGTTTTACAAACATTAATTATGTCAGAACATGGAGGTGCCTGGCCCCTTTTTTCTTGAGAAAGCAGAATTGCTTTTGCAGCTTCATTTAAATGCACGACTTTGGCCAGGGTTAAATGATGCAGAGAATATAAAATGTTTGCTTAAATTAAGAGCTTTAAATAGATAGAATGTATCTTTTTTCTCTTTAGCTGAATTTTAATCTTAGAATGTTACTATTGTGAATAACATTGTTACGTTCCTTTTATGAATGAAGAAAAGGGGGGTGTTCCTTTTACTATGCTTGGTTTGTCAGGCTATTTCATGCAATAAGGGTGTGTTCTGAGTTTTAGCTGTGATTGGTTTAAGAGTATTTAAGAAGCCTATTGGCAGTTTGTTCATTTATCTGATGAAGTTCCTTTTTATATATCAGTGGAACAAAAGCACTTATCTTTTTGGATTATTTTTAACTGCTATGTTGCTTTTTTATGTACTGCATTTGACTGAAGCAGTTTTTAGCTGTACTACATGGAATTAAAGCATTTTGGAGTGTGGAAGCCTTCTTTTGCCCTACTTTTTGGATTATTAAAGCTACCTGGTATGCCACTTTAGTCCAGTATGCTGATGACTCTGCTCTAATCTGCTCAACCTCATCACTCCCTCAAATCCAGGAATTGACACAGTCATTTACCACTGTTGAAACCTGGTTAGCCAACTCTCAACTAATACTCAACAACAATAAAACACAGCTAATGATATTCTATCCTACTAGAGCCTTAGATGCCACACCATCATTTGCAATATTCTCAGCCAATAACACCCTTATCACACCTGTTCAACACACCAAACTTTGATATGCACATTATACAGACAATAAAGAAAGTCCACAAAAAAACCTCAGAGCCCTATATAGATGCAAAAAAGTACCTCACTAATGACAGTAAAGCCACCATCACAAGAATCCATCTATCTAAACTCCTCTATGCCTCCCCTATACTCACCAACCTAAACAAAGCAGACTTTAACAAACTAAACACCTGCTACAATAAAATAGCTAGGTTTGCTACTGACTCACCCTTCAGGACACATCACTGCATAGGAATCAAGCAACTATCCTGGCTAGAATTAATCAATCTGCTCACATATAACCAGCTTACAATAGCCTACCAAATTCTATATTATCCTGATAGAGTTCCTTCTCTTCAAGGTCTACTTAATATCTACTCTAACAAATGCCTATTAACTCATCACTTACTAACCCGAGTGATGTCTCCAGGTGCATCTGCTGTTAACTCCTACTGATGCCTCTAGGTGTCAAATATTGCTTGTTCATATTTGCATCAATAATTCCAAAACAATGCTATGTACAAGGGTTTAAAAGAGTTCATCTTAAAGTTTACACAATGGCAAACTCAACTGCATTAATATTTGACCTGTGTCTAGTGCAGATAAAGAGGTATTAACTTTTGTTTTCATGCTTTTAATTTATATTGATATAATTTTCACATTTTTCTTAATATTTCAACAACAAAGAAACACAGACAGAACTCCTTAGCCTCATATGAAAGCTCTCAGCTAGATGAATAAAATGCTGCTGACAGTATGTGTGTGACTTAACTGCTTACTAAGATATTATAAGTTATTTACAAAATATTACAAACGTAATAGTTACTCTGTTTACTGTGTATTATAAACTTCTGTTTAAGACCTAGAACCTAAACGATACTACCACTATAAAAATAGTTTGTGCTGAAGGGATTGCCATTTATACATCATTTATAGCCCCTATTGTTCTAGAGATGCGAACATTTGTTTTAAATGTGAGGACATAATTTGATTCTGTCAAAAGGCTTAGGCTGCACCACTGGAAATTGCAATGCAAATGTCCTGAGCTCCATTGGAGTGAATGAGTTAACATTCACCAATAAAGCACTGGCTGACATAGGCAAAAATAACAAAGCTCTGGGGACTCCTTGTTTTCTATTTCTGTTTCAAAATCATGGAATACCATCTCGATACAAGGTAGGACCATTGAAAACATTAATAATTTCAAATAACTCCTCCAGTCCCATTTACATAGTTCTTGGTCATGTAATTGTTCTGACCCTGGGTAGCTTCATTTAATTAGATCGTATCATATCTTAACCTTCTATGAAAGCTTGCAACAGCTCTTTTCTATATTCTTAATCAATATGTGCTTACTGTACTAGCCACTGATGAATGTAACAAATGACTGAACAAACTGTCCTTTCAACTGTATTGTTTATTGTAACATGCTGTGCTCCTTATAGTATATTTACTTTTTGCTCCTTTCTTGGCCTTGAAACTGTATGTTATTAACTTTTCACTCTGTAGTGTACTTTATTGTATTTACTCAGTGTCACTGCTCAACAGAGGCACAGCAAAATAATGGGTATAGTTCCCCATACTAAAGGCGTGGCGTAAGCCACAAAACTATGGGCTAGGCTTGTAAATGCCCTCGGGCAGATAGCCTAGTATGAACCTATGAACCTATGAACCTATGAACCTACTGTATTTGCTGTACTAATCTTTGTGGAGCTTTTCACCCCGGGCATCCACTGAAAATGAAATCAATGCCCAGTCTGACTTTCCTGGTAAACAAATGTAAAATAAAATAAATAAGTAACATTTGTATGTGCTACAGGCTGAAGCCAATGCTGCTGCTGCTGCCAATAGGTGTAGGCTGAGAAGGAGAAGAGTTGTCAGTGCTGTTTAACTTTTCACAACCTACATGACATGGAAATTGTAGAGTGCTACATCGTAGATGGGGACACACTACATGAACTCTGTGACCTCTGCCATCCTCAACTCAGAGCCACAGCCAACTGAGGGGAACCCATCCCAGTGGAGACAAAGCTATGTGTAGCACTTAGAATCTTAGCTTCAGTTACCTTTCAGAGATCAACAGGGGACATACTTGGTGTCACAGGCAACAGCATCCAGGATCCTCTACCAGTTCCCAAAATCTATGCACCAACATGTCAATATATTTTCCCTGTATTTCAGAGGAGAGGCAAAATATATGCAGGCGTTCTACCATGTAGCACACTACCCTGAAGGACTAGGTGCCATAGATTGCACACATATGTAACATAAGTCACCACCTGGGGAACAGAGTAGGCTCTACATAAACAGAAAGGGCTAACACTCTATCTACTGCCAAGTCGTGTGTAATGCCAAGGGGGAAATCCTGAACGTGTGGGCTGGCAACCATGGCAGTTACCATGACTCACATATCTGGCATACCTCCTAACTTCACCAGATGTTTGCTAGGGGAGATATCCCACAAGGTCATTTACTGAGTTTGTAGGTTATGCACTGCAACCGTGGCTGATGACACCCACTAGAAATGCTCACACACCCACAGAATAATGCCATAATGAGGCACAAGCTCAAACAAGAAATATTATAGACTCTATAACATAGAGCATGTGTTTGGGCTGCTGAAGTTACAGTTCCAGATCTTAGATACATCAGGGGGAACTCTGCAGTACAATCCACAGACATGTGCAGAAATATTCTCAGTGTGTGCCATGCTACACAACCTCATTCTGAGGAAACAGCTTCAGAAGGATCAGCAAGGTGAAGGGCCATACATGCCACCACCAGTGCTTAGGTCATCATAGCCACGGGCAGATCAGAAATCAGAGGGGGAACCACCAGCTTCTGTGGGTGAAGGCAGATGTAGGCATGCTCAGTATGCCCTTGCACTGGCTAAGAGACAACACATAGCACATTCACTCACCACCTAGGGGCTTAAAACCTTCTTCCTACACATATACATATAGGAACATTGATTCCAGGCAACTCACACAACCTTTACCTCCCCATGTACTCGTTGTGTACTGCTGGCATCAGACAGAGTCAGCCCTGAATTAAAACCATGTCAACTGCTGCATTTTCAAGGTATGTCTCGAATCTGGAGTGTATTGTGTAATAATATGAATGAGAAGCATATGCTTGTATTTCACACATTGGCACTATAAGTAAGTAAAAGGTGGGAGACTAGTACAGAAATTATATTAACATGTGATAGCAGAGACTTGTTAGACTTACATGTGTCCATTACTAGTTAGCAGGCCTCAAGCATCAAATATTCACACAGTTATACCTCTCAAAAGTAGTGATGGTCACTGCATGGCCCAGTTTCGCACAATATATTTGTATTGGAAAATCATTAAAGAGACAAGTTAGAAAGTAATGATATACACTGAAGTTTCTAATTCACAACTCTCACAAGATCATTCACAATAAAGTTGGGAAATGTTGATGCTATCAACTGTGTAACTTTCCAAAGCCAATATAAGTCAAAGGTAAAGTTCAACACCAGAAATGCAGATATACTAAGCACTTTAAGTCATCTATGCACCCTCAGCATCAGTGACAAAGCTTATGTAGCCCTGAATCCAACAGAAACAAAACAGAGGTATGGCACAAGTATCATCACTTGCACAGGGTGATTCTGGGTGGGGGCAGGAGGCCTAGGTTGACAAAAAAGGTTGGGGAGTATGTGTGAGTAAGAGATGCAAACAGGCAGACATCTGGCTAAACCAACAAATGGCCAGTGAGACAAAATGAGTTTTAAGCTGCATGGCTGAATCATATAACTGATTTTTTTGTGCATGTGTGTGTGTGTGTGTGTGTGTGTGTGTGTGTGTGTGTGTGTGTGTGTGTGTGTGTGTGTGTGTGTGTGTTTATGTGCATGCGTTTGTGTGTGTGTGTGTGTGTGTGTGTGTGTGTGTGTGTGTGTGTGTGTGTGTGTGTCTGTCTGTCTGTAGGGGTCTTCCAGGTGAAATTGGTGTGGGAGTGTCTGTATGAATACAGCCAAGCTCTGTGCTGGCTCAACATCTTGCTATATTAGACACGTATGAGATGTGCATGGTACAGGTGGCAGTTCATCATTGTCATCCCTGACCATAAGCACTGGCTCTACCAGGACTTGCACTGGTAGGACCAAAGTCAGATGCACTGCTGCAATGTGAATGCAACTAATGTCTGCTGGATGGGCTCCCTTCACAGGGATGCACAGGACCATGACCCCATGAACTGACATTTCTGGGTGTGGACAGCACACTCAATGACAGAGCAGTGAAAGTACTGCTACTATGATAGCATGATGGGGCATGGCCGCATTGGCTAACAGCAGATGATGTAGCTGACCTACCCCCATGAGAATGCCATTCCCATCTCAGCAGATGTTCACAGACACTGCTTGTTCCATCACAGACACCCCTTGGGCTAATGTGTTATTCATCTGATCCATTGAATCGGCACCATGGTGGAGACTGTCATGCATGTCAGCCTGTCCCACATCTTCAACACTAAGCATTTCTCTGAATAACATATGGGAATGTGCCTGTGCCTCCATAATGGCCCTAAACATACATTGAGTGCTACAGGAAGAGACACATCAATCAGGTGGAAGAGGGACAGCAGGTCTCTTCCACATACCTGTAACAACCCTCCTGCATGGCACCTTGTCCACACTTTGGCTATGGCCAGAGTCAACAGGTACTGAAGCCACAGTAACCACACTTCCCTGATCATTTGCCTCACCCTCCACCTGTCCAATATCTGAGGGCTCACTAAAATGGGTAGGCATAGGCCTAGTGGCTGTGTCTAATGAAATTACAGGTGATGGCTGTATGTCAACCTCAGTGTCAGATTCAACCTCTGCACTCCCCTGACTGTGCCTCTGTTTGGGCAGCATGTTCATCAGTGTCTGATGATACACTGACATCAGGTGGTAGAAGTATCACACTTTCACTGTCAGGATCATCTGTGATAAAAAGCAACAGACACAGGAACAATTATTACCTAAATTACTATACTCCAATAATGTTAACAAAACAGTGCTGTCACTATTAGATAGTGCAGCAATACACGTAACAGTCCTGACATCAACATCACACACTAAAATATTTCTCTAAATTGCCCATCACTACTGACATGAAAATGTTTGACTTACCATCTGAAGATAAGGTTATCCCCTACAAGCTAGATGGTCCTCACAGAAGTTAAGCAAAAGGTAAGGGCAACATCATCATAATTAACAGCAACACAGGGGGTAATACTTTTCCCCCTTTATATGTCCATTAGCTATACTTTCAGCAAGAACTTGGATGTCAACTCCAACCTAAGCTAATCAATCAGAATGTTTTAATTGTAGCAGTCTTCAACCCCCCCCGTCCCAAAAAAAAAAAATAATAGTGACACAGAAGTAATGTTTTGATTTCAATTGTTTTACTATACAACAGTATTCAACAACTGAGATACCAAAGCCTACCTGGAAGCTACTCCTGGGGCATGCTTGCTGTCTCTGAAACTGTTGCACCAACATCCAAGACATGCTGTTCTTCACTTTCCTTGGAGCTGTCTGGATCCCTGACAATGGGCAGAAACTCTTCATTTGTTGTTAGTGATGGGTCCATACCAGGCCCTCATTGATACCCATCAGATCACAGCCCACTGTAGCTGCTGTCCTCTGTGCAGATGCAATTATGTCAGTGGCCCTATGGTGACCTGCTCATATGTCCTGACATGGCCACCCATGGTATTAATATTAACATCGTCCACAATCTGCCACCAAATCTCCATTCTGCATGCTATATCTCCCCATCCCCTTTCAAGCAAGAAGGCACCATACTGACCAAGCAATCCATAGTCACTTGATTTTCTGCATCAGTGAAGGGTGGTCTTCAAGGATTGACTCTACTTGGTGGCATACTCCTAGGTTTCCTAAAAGACAAGAGAAGTATAATGCACATAAGAATCATATAACTACAAAATAACTGTTCACAGATAAAACAAAATAGATAGCATCTCAGTATTACCCACTGGATAAACATAAAATAGTCTAGAGATATGAAATATGAACAAAAGGCTGATTGCAAAAAAGGAGCGTAACGATAGAAACATATCCTTCTTTGTGTCATAACAGAAACACAGCTTTGCTGCCACCCCCCCCAACCAATTGAATAGGCAAACAATGCATTTTTCTAACAAACCATCTTTGAAATGCTAAAAATACTATCAAATGAACTGTCCCTGAAACATTTGTACATATGTATCACAGAAGATTCCATTTTAAGGCATTGGCAATCATGTATACTTGTGAAATCCCTTGAGAAACATGACCATGGCATCAGTACAGTAAGTATTGCATGCAGATAACAATGTAAATGCCTTTGCTTCAGATTTTTCTTAATTACATTCCAGCATATGCAGTATGTAGCTGATAAAATGCAAGCATACCTTCTGAAGTTCAGTAGTCCTCTGTGCAAATATATCCCAAAGTAATAGCCTCTATTCACTTTTCTACACATAAACAAATCTCCTCACCTTTAGTTTGTCTAGCTACATTGTTTCATTTTTATATTATGTAGATTTATGGCTGTTAGCATGGTGAAGATGCAAATGAGGTGTGAACTGATTAGAATTACTGAATCTCAAATACTTGGATCCATGTAGGAGATGTAAATATAGTGCACACACTTCCTCAGTATTTGTTTTTAATGGATTGCAACTATGAATGATTACTGGTTGGGAGAAAAAAAAATACAATATCCAGTGGGTGTGCCAGATTAGACTTACAAAGTGTTAGATGTAAGGTTGGAAATGTAAGTATGCAGCAGGCAATTCACAGGTTGTGTTCATTAACATCCAACCCATCCTTTATTTGTTGGCAACTACATATGACATTATTTCCAGTTAATATCCCTACACATTTTAAGGTCAATGCAATATAATGGCTTACAAACTGCATGTCTCAGCTTACTGGTCAGATAAGTGAAGCATGGGCAACAAACACAGACAGGAAAGACAGCGTTATATATTTGCAAGCAATAGTCATAACTGGTTGTGTGATCACTTAGTGCACTGCATCCAAAAATAATAAATGTGCAAATAACACTTGTATGGTTTCATATTACTGTAGATGATGTTGCAGTTGGTTGTGTGCAGAATGATTTCAGTTTCTTGCTGCATAGATGTTTGTGCCAAAGAGGGATAAGGCATCCTGTGTTCTGAAGGCTCATTTGACTGAGAGTTCAAATTTAGATCTATGTAGACATATCTCATGTGAACCAACATTTTCTAGTTGAATGTCTTAGATTGATTTTCCTTATTTCAACTATTTCTCCCTTTTTTTCCTTTTCTGTCTTGTTTGTTTAAAATTTTATGGGATGAGTCCAGTGCTTGCATGATGCGGAACTTAGCACAATCATGGGAATGAAAGAAATGAATGGTATATTTGGCTATGCTTATCTCAGTTGCACAAAGTGCAGCAGTGTGCAAACTGGACAACTGGACCACCCAGGAAGAGGACATGACCCAGTCAACTAAAATTAGAAACTGGATACATTCAATTAATTCTATTGGGCACCATGCAAACCTGCTAAGCAGAGTTGCATGGTGGTTAACACAGAGACCTTAAGAATTATTAGTAAATTAGGGAATATCATGCAACTAGTCCTGTGCTAGCAGGTGTAAGTGTAGGGCTGGAGCACAGATGGTCCTGGGGTCTAACATAGGATATTTCATAAACTTTTACTGTTATTCCACTTCCTATAATATTACCTCTCACTTATAACACTTTAGATAGTGGAGCTCATATGAAGTATATGTATGAGGGATTAGATACCTTTATTGTGTTTTCAGATGTATGACTGTACCATGTACTATATTTTTGTAAGTATAATTCTGCTGACTGGACTTGCATGGGCTTCACATTGACCAAAGACACAACTAGATCTACATCCAATAACCTTGTCAGGTAACACACATACATGTGTAACAGCTCAAACTGTCACCTGTATTTATGTATGATTCCTGACTATATCTGAGCAGCACTTCCTCTGTGGCAAAGCTGGAAAATCAGTGCTGTAGAAATAAATGTTTTGTCCCTCATGCCTAGGGTCAAACACCACATGTAAAAATCAATTTTCACATTATATAAAAATAAAAACAAATGTATCACATCATTGCATTCATGCCCCCAGTGCATTTCTGCAAACCTAACTTACCTAAGAGCTAGCTTCCAGATTCCAATATATATTCACAGGCTACATCATTAGACACCCCTCAACCTAAGGCCAAGTGTCAGAATAACCTTCCAATTGCAATTATTTAATTCCTCACTGCTTGGCTTTAATGCTCTCAATTTACCATTACACAAACTCTTTGCTTGAGTGTGTGCAGTTCCAGTAAATGTGATAACTAGAAATGACGGGAAAGCATCAGTCTTTATTGCTCTAAGTCTACTGGGAGACATGGCTGGCATTAGTGGGGAAGGTGCCAGGTTTATGGCACAGAGATGGGGTGTCCAGGTGTCCAGGATATTGACTGGACGCCTGGTAAATCACCACAGCCAAAGTCTTCCACAAGGGGACTATTCTGGCTCCCAGTATGAGTCTTCTGACGAAAATAGTTTAGCCCAGGCTATATCCAGTGCAACTAGTATCGCATGCACTGGAGAGAAATGTAGGAGTCATTTTAGTGACCTACAGAGGAGAAAAAGGGATACTGTCAGCCAGTGTTTGGAGGAATTTAGGACTGTGCACATCCCACAGCTGTGTTAGTATCAACTAAAGAGAGTATTTGTAAGACTTAGAAAGTTTAATATAGACAGGACTGGTATGCATAACACTCTAATGTTTTTTTTTGTTCATTCCCCAGCTGCCAAGGATGAGGAATTCAATGCCCAGGCCTATGAAGCTAGATTGCAGAGACTGAGGGAAGCAAGAGATACGTATGCAGCAGAAGAGAAGTGTTGCTGTAGCATTAAAAGTTAAATATAGCTTTTTTGTTATTTTATAGAGATGTATCCAACTGAGCATGCATATCCCAACTCTAAAAGCAAGTATGCATGCATTACTCTGTAGCACAACCCAATTGTAAGAGTCTAATACTAGACTTTAGTTAGAAGTTCTGGTTTCAAATACCACAATTCACAACTATACAATACTGTTATTTCTTCAGTAATATTTACATTAAATTAAAAACTCTATACCAGTGGCACAAATACCTGCTGCAAACTGTAATATGTATAACTGGAACATGCGTATGTGCAATATATGCACATCTCAATGATTACTTGCAGCAATTTGTAGTATAGTGTTTATCTGTTAAGATGTATACTTAAATGTAAAACTTAAGATAAAAGAATTGTATAATAGTAGTAATGCATTGTATGTCACATATGATGGTACTAATCTTATCTCTTTTTTTTCTCTTACCCCAACTCTTATCTCTCTTTTTTATTTTCTTTATTTTTATTTTTTTTTTATTTTAAACAAACATTTTTTTTATTTTATTTTTTTCTTTTCTTTTATTTATTTATGTTTCAAAATGTGTCCATGTCATCTATGTGTACCACATCACTAAATACTTCCCAGCATATTGAGGTAGGCCAGCCACAGTGAATTAGCCTGCCTCCATGCCACCGGCTCCATCACTGATGCCCAGCATGTCTAACAGCCAAATTGGTAACACTGCCTCTGCTGCCTCTGCACTACCTCCACTCTCAGGTAGTCCTGACTGAAAGTCTGTTCTGGTGGTACCCTCCAGGAGCAGTGGCAGAGGTGGTGATTTCATCACTCACAGTAAGTTGCCAGGGACGGTTCATATGGTCATGCACCACACTATTTGTGCACAAGTATGCTCGATGGAGTGGGTGCTCTCCCTAATGTTCCACAGGAGGAGGAGATGTCAAGCACGCCAGCAACCAAAGTAGTAAGATGACAGTGATGACAGTCCAGTGGGTGTTTGTTCTCCCTGCTTAGTCCCCATTTCACCATTTTCCTATCTACCTCATTTTACACCTTTAATCTGGTCAAAAAATAGAATCACTCACAAAACACATAAGTCGAAAAATAAAGCAATGGATCTCTTCACTTTTTGGGCTCTGTGTTTGCGCTGAGGTGTACATCGTGCAACAATGCTCAGTGATGGTGAGTGTCAGCAAAATGCTGTGGTTTCCTCCATGCAGTGGTGCTTAAACCCAGCACAAAGTAACCCATATACTAAATATATTATAAATAATGCAAACCATTGCATTATCAATGTTTATTTAAGAATATTTTAAAGTATTATATGCACCTAGATTCAAACCCAGTATAATCTGGGCTCAAAATGAAATGTATCAATCCATTTACACCTCCTGCCACAGAGTCAGTTAAGCAGCATCTCTCTTTCATATAATCAATACTAACTCTCAGATTTTAGCAATGCAGCTCATGCTTAGCTATGTACAAACATGAATAGTACTGGAAATGTGTATCTCACATTCATGAACACTTTGCCAACCATCATGCAAACCCACTGTTCACTGCTATCTGGAAAAGTAAATATTATTGTGCATTATTGCTGTTTGCCTTTAAATTCCTATGACATGAAATCACATGTGGAAACATAATAAACTGAAGTCCCTATCTAACAATATATCACATACTTACAATGCAGCCATGTGTTGGCTCCCCCCAAGCACTGCAACCCTGGTGTCTCAGTACTTTTTACCACACATATATTGCCTACACTACAGAAATTAATATCCATTGTTGTGAGATATGCAATGCACATCAATCTGGTAACAGTCAGAACTAGAACTATTAACCTATAAGCCTAAAAAGCCTTATCTGCAAGGCTAGGGAAGGAATCAGAATGGACCTTATCCACAGATTCATAGGTGACCTTCAACTCACTTAAAACCAGGTTGGTTCTGTCAAGGGAGATCTTGCTTATTAAACTTAGTGGACTTCTTTGATACTGACCCCAACAACCTGGATGAGAGACAATAGGACATACCACCTATGATGAGTTATACATGGCCTTTGACACTCTCTGCCATTTATGTATCATAGAGAAAATCTCACATCTGAGACTACACTTTCTCCACTAGACCACTTACCAGTGGAATACCACAAAGACCTGTGCTGGGCCCTCAGCTGTTTGGAAATGATTTCTCTGTAGCCCAGGCAAAGTTAGATGGTTTGTGGTTTACCAAGTATGCTGATGACTTTTAAATGGATGCAGTAATATAGAGTCCCTGATGATGGCAACATATTATAGAAGGGACTAACACAGACAAATACTTGTTGTCAAACTCATGCACTAAACCAAAAATCAAACAATACCTCACTGTCCCTTATCTGCAAATCAAATGGGAAAATAATAAATTGTTCTAGTATCCCAACCTAGCCTGTGGTATAAACAGAACATGCTGGGGAGACAGATATATTTCCCAGCAATTGCCAGTCCTCTGTAATACGCTCCCACCGCATGTGTAGCAGTCCTCCTCAATGAACCAATTCAAGTGCAACCTTGACACTGGATAGGTGATTGCAAATTCAGCCCTAGGTAGCAGCCATACCCCTCATAGACAGGGACATTTGGTGCTGCTCACAAAATTGCTCTAACAGCAACCATCTAACTATGCTCAATAAGAGTACTTGTATTTTTACACAGATATACTTGTACACACCCTAGGGCCATTAGGCTAGTAACCTCCTATGAACCTATGAAGATATAAACCTATGCAGGCCTCCCAACATCTTCACTCCAACATGGACTGCTGATGTCATTCACTATAAGTAGACTTGGAATCTTGAATAAGTGAAATTTGTGCTGTGGCTCCAGCATAAAGTACGGAGTTCTCTATTCTGTGTACTTAGGTAGTGGTTCTATTCTCACTGTAGGCAACTGGGTGTGAGTATGTATGTGTGGTTGTGCTCTTGCCTGACATTACAGAGAGCCTTTTACACCACCATGTAGGACCCTGTTATTGCCATATTCTCCTTAACAGACATTACTATTGTCATCAGCTATAAAGTGTTGTCTGAGAAACTCCAAGTCAGATTTGAGCTGTGGCACTTACTTAAATATAAATGTTTGTAGCATGTGTACCTTAGATAGATAGGGGTTCTATTCTCACTTCAGACAACTGGGTGTTTGTGTGTTTGTGCTGTTTGACATTATAGAGAGCCTTTTACACCAGCATGTGAGACACTGTTATTGCCATATTCTATTCAACAGACACTGCTGGTGTCATCAGCTATATCTGATTCATGGATATGCACTGTTCCCACCAGGGTAGGGTCAGAGACTGGATAGGGGGCTAGGCTGAAATCACCTCATCCTATATAATAGGGATTTCAGGGACATGGCTTTCAGTCTATCCACATACATCATGGCATGGTTTGTAGGCCCTGTGTTTTCTTGATGTGAAAGGCATGTGGTCTTTCCAGCTGCTGCATGTGCCTGGTGAAGTACATGCAAAAGAGAGAATTATACTTTATTAGTGTTCTGATGAAGTTTGAGTACAATGGTGTCATACAATCCTATGATCTGCATATGATGGCATAACTTATATTGTGCACAACATAGGCTTTCAATACCAGTATGGACACTTGGTGCTCAAAGATCAGATTATTTTTTATGTGTTCCCAGTGCATGCTTCACTGGGTTTCAGCACAGCAGGACTCTTCTCAGTGCTGTAATTAGCATGGAATTCCACTTTTCAGAAGGACAACATAAAGGCACATCTCTGCATTTAGTTAAAGATTATGTGGCTTTGTCACCAATCATTTGTCTGTGTCAGCTCCTCCTGTAGTATGTTATCATCATTGGTGGACTAAGTGATTGCATGCAATAGGCAAGAATCAGCCAACTTGGTAAGCCAAAGGCCATCTACATTAGCCTGAACTGTTAAGAAATAGATTCCAAACAGTAAAGGGCCAATCACAGATCCATGGGGTATACCACTGGTGACAGCTTTACTAGTACAGACTGATTCATCAACTTTCAAAGTATGTGTTCTGTTGGTGAGTCAATTGGTTATGCGTTTAGTGATGTAAAGGTTAATCCTGAGCTGGGAGAATTTTGCAATGATACCTGCATGGTGGATTGTGTCCAAACCCTAGGCCAGATCATGATAGGCAGCAAGCAGTATCTTACCTTAATCCAGGCCTATCACACAGAATCAATAGAGTGTGACAATATCACAGATCACCTATGGCATGGCTCAGCACATACACCTTCTTGATATCATTGAATACACACTTGAACACTATGTTCCTGTAGAAGGATGTACATCAACATGCATCCATCTGACTTGGGGGACAGTACCTGATGCATGCATGTATAGACACATTCTGACCCTCCTCAGCTGTGAAGTAGACCAACATGTTATTATGGACCTTTTCGAAATGGACACTAGTAATATCCTTGCTGTGTGAGTTGTTAATGCTACATCATGTTGTTACATCTGATAGCTATCCTCAAAGAAGTCATTGAGGGCATGCATGATGACAACACTATCATCTTGTGGAACATGACCAGGTTAAGGCATTTGACACAAATCCACACTGAGGTATTCAATCAGCACTGTCAGATGTGGCCATAAACAGCTATATCACTAAGTGGGTAGACCAGTGTATCAAATATGTGGCATCTCACTATGTTGAAATATGTCAATTGACTGATAACTCAGGTCCACTGGTCAGGTCCATACACAGGGCTGTCTGCTAGGCCCTTTCCTGTCCATTAGTTAAGTGACAGACATCACCGATGATATCCTGTGTCCAAACAGCTGCCTCATTGACTCCAACTGTGATATTAGTATAATACAGACAGTAACAACACATACCAAAGATTGCTGTCCAGCCATTACAGCACTTGCAATGACAAGAAAACATGGGGGGATTTGTTAAGTCAGGAAAAAAAACACACAACCCAAGTATAATATGGACATCACACCCCATAATCAGACCAATAGGTATGTGACCTGTGTCCTTGGAAAGAAGTGGAACTTTCACCAGCATGTGGTCACAGTGCTGAATACTCCCTTGTATGTAACACAAGCACTAAGTATGTGAAGGACATCCACATTAGATGCCATAATACCTCCATAGTTAGTAGACTTCATTACACAAATAACTGAGTGCAATGCACCCTTCTTCATCTACCTCACTACAGTGATGTATAACTGAAGTGTAGCACCTTTGGCACAGTGAGATGTCACACAGCTTATTGGCCATAACTAGTTTTGTTTTTCTGACATACACAGGAGCGTCTGATGGTGTGGAACACCAATCAATACCAGATGCATGTCTGCTACCTGTTCTGGTGATGCACACACTGCATACATAGGTGTTTGACAACATTAATAGTATGGATATCATTCATCACTGTGTAGATTGTGTTTTATATATATGTATATATATATATATATATATATATATATATATATATATATATATATATATATATATATATATATATATATATATATATATATATATACATATATATATATATATATATATATATATATATATATATGTATGCATACATATATATATATATATATATATATATATATATATATATATATATATATATACATGTATATGCCATGAACACCAGTCAAATAGCCTGTATAGTTCATAATGTCATATACAGGTATAGCAGTGTTGCAGAATCATCTCTTATCACTCTATATCACATGTTATGTCAGAGGCATAGCATTGCTGGTGTTATTATTTTGATATGGTCCATGATTGTGGTTACTTCTTTTTAATGTTATCAATGAACCTTTACCTGTGTCCCACTTGGTGGAGACTTCTGCTGAGATTACATTCATATTCAGGCAGATCAGTTTGCACAGCTTCCCAATATGCACCCTACCCCAATTTTATACCAGATCCCTGATAAACGTCCTCTGTATTATTCATGTGGGGATGCTTATCTCATAAATACATCCTCCCCATTGTAATGTAACCTTGTTTGACAGTCACATAATACTCATTTTCACTATGCAGCCCCTACTGTACCATATAGATACATGATTGGTGTTGCTGCTACAACTATCTTCCATTGGCATGCTTTCATCTGCTGTACATTAGGTTGTTACCCCTGTCCTTTTTCTCTGTGTGCATTCCTACAATTCACCTGTGTGTCCCTATTCAATACACACAGTTCCCCTGAGTGTTTTGCATAGGTTCATAGGTAGGTATTGGCTATCAGCCCAAGGGCCTAAGTAAGCCTAGCCAACAAGGTTTCCTGGCTTATGCTACCCAAGAAAGTTAATTTCCTGTGCCCCTGTCAAGCAGAGCCTCAAAAGTGATCCAGAGGGTGTATTTCCTATTTCCCATCCACTCATCAAGATTTTTCTTGAAGAGTGCTAATGAGGAACTTTGCTTGACATAGTTGGGTAGCTTGTTCCAGAGTATAGGATAAAAGCGAAGTTCGCAGATGAACCTGGAAAGGTCACAGAAGTACCTCACAAAGAGGGACAGGAATCCATCCCTCCAGCATGTCCTGTTTATTGTGGTGACAAGGTTTATGTCCCTAGAGTGTGTAGCTCGGAGGGATTTGGATTTCTTTAGGTGTAGCATGTCCAACAGCTATGGGTTTAACATGGCTTTATATGTTACTCAGAGATCTCCTCAGAGTAGGTGCTATGCTACAGAGTAAAGCTGGAATTTTTTGAGACAGTCAGTGTAGGGCATTTGTTTGAGGCCAGTAATCCTCTTTGTGAGGTACTTCTGTGACCTTTCCAGGTGCTGTAGATGTCTTGTGAGGTACATTCCAAAAGGGGCATTGTACTCTATAATGGGTCTAATGAATGCCAAGTAGAGGGGAACAATGACCTATTTTATCCTGGATGAGAACCCTTTTGTGATGAGGTGTGCCACATAGAAGGATTTCCTGACTACTGTGGTGATGTGATTATCAAAGGAGAGACTACTGTCCACCTGGGTCCTAAGGTCTCTTATCACACATTCAGCATTAAGTAGACTGCCGTTTATGTAGTAGTTCATGGGCACAGAGTTTTTACCAAAGGGGATGACAATGCACTTTTTGGCACTGAGCTTGAGGCCATGCCTCTGACACCAGGCATCTGTCTCAGTGAGGCCCTTCTGTAGGATGTCTACATCATTTAGGAACTCGACTATGGCTCCTAGTTTGCAGTCATCTGCGAACTTTGCTAGCCAGTGGCCTTCTGTGTTAGCCTGTACTTCAGAGAAGTAGATACCAAACAGGAGAGGTCCCAGGACTTAACCCTGTGGTACACCACTTGCAACTGGTTTGAAGTCAGATTTGAAGTCTGCAACTTTTACATTGTGGGTTCTGTCAGTGAGCCAATTGGCAACCCATCTTGTAACATAGGCATTTATACCTAGTTTAGTGAGTTTAGCTATAATTCCACAATGGGGAATGGTGTCGAAAGCCTTGGCGAGGTCAAGATAGGCTGTCTGAACCACCTTACCATCACCTACAGCTTTCGTTACTGCTTCAAAGAAGTTGATCAGGTTCAGAAGGCATGATCTGCCTTTCATAAACCCGAACTGGGTGGGGTTCAGAGTTTGGAGGTTACTAATGTCTTTGTTTATAAGTTCCATGATGATACGTTCCATGGCCTTGCAGACCAAGCCCATCAGGCTAATAGGGTGATAGTTCCCAGGATCAGTGATGTCTTCCCCTTTGTGAAGTGGGATAACTGTTACTGTGTGCCATTCAGTGGGCACAAAGCTTGACGTGAAACTATGATTGAACATGGTGCATGCTTAGGAGGGGAGCCACTTCATTCTGAAGTTCATGTAAAACGCAGCCTGGGATGTCCGGTCCCATGAATGCTGTGTTTTTGGTTTTAGAGAGGGCAGCATTTTACCTGCATAGATGTGATTACAGGGACTCTGCATTCTTCCTGTATAGATATGGGCCCTTTAGGAGGTGAGAGGGGAGTAAAGTTAGCACTGGACCTATCTGCCAGGATTTTGGCAATATCAGTTAGTTCTGTAATTTTTGTGTCGTGCTGTAACTCAGAGCTGATCTGGGTGTTGCCATTGAGATTCTTGACATAGCTATAGAATGCTTTGTGGTTGCTCCTAGAATCAGTGTCGATTTTGTTTTCATAGCTAGCTTTGGAGGATCTTATAAGGGATCTCAGATTCTTACAGAGGCTGACCAGGCAGCTCCTCCACTCATGGGATTTTACTCTCTTTTGCAACAGCAGCTCTTCCACTCATGGGATTTAACTCTCTTTTGCAACAGTTTCTCCCTTCTGTTGTAGAGTTTGTTAATGTCAGGGGACCAACAGATTGGCTTCCTTTTTTGGAGGATAGTGTCTTAGTTCTGTTTCAGATAGCATGATCCATGCACTCGTGTAAGTGCTTATAGAGTGCATTTGTGTAGGATTCAGCAGTCGTAACTGTATCGTCCATCTGCATGGGTGTCATGAAGTTCACATCTTCTGTCTTAAGAAGCATGAAGTTGGCTTTGGAGAAATTTTTTACCATGGTTTCCTTAATGGTGGGTGGAGGCAGGATTCGGATATCTAGGGTGATTAGCTTATGGTTGGATCTGACCAACGAGGAGTTGATTTCAGATGTGGAACACTGGTCACATGTTGGTAATGTCTAGGTCTAGGATATTTTTGCCCCTGGTGGGTGTAGATAAGTTGATCCAGGGCATTGGAATTTATGAATTCCAGACAGCGTTGAGCGAAGGAGTTGGTACATTAGTAGTTTTCCCAATTAATGGTGGGGTAGTTGAAACACCCATTATTAGGGTGTGTAGTTGAACCCTGATATTTTCCAGTATATCAAGAAAAGAGGAGTGGGAATCCTGGGGCATGGTGTGGGATCTGTAGCATGCTACAATTTGGATTGCAGTTTTGCCCAGAGTTAGTTGCACTTGGATAACCTTGGACGCATTATTCTGTGCAACTAGCCTGGAGGTGTGGATACCCTTAACGAATATGGATACACCTCCGCCTTTGGTGTTCTGGTCCAGGTTAGATGGCCGAAAAGTGTGGCATACGTTATAGCCTGGTAATTTAGGGGTGCTCTCTAGAGCCTTGTACCAGCTCTCAGTCACTGCACAGATATCGATGTTCTCCATTTTAAGGAGTGCCTCGAGTGAGTGCATTTTGAGATTTAGACTTCTAGCATTGAGTAGCATTACCCTCAGTTTTTGCTTGCCTGTTCCAGTTATGGTGGTGAATTTGTCATTTGAACCTTGCCTAAAAAAGGCACTATAGAGGCAGTCCATAGCAGTCCATGTACTGTTACAGATCATTTACACAGCTTTAGTACAGAAAGATAGAAATAGAATATCACAATGATGAGAAAAGATAAAGTCACTTCATATTATAATTCTTGGATAAAACTTAAAGAAGTACTTGAAAAAAATGAACATAATATGATATGAAACAGAATTATAAGTTGAATGATTAATAATTGCCTTCTTTTATGTAGACACCTTTGTAAATATTTTTTTTAATTTTTATTTACTATTGTGAAGTTTTTTCGCTATAATATTTATTGTTTAAATTTTTTTTTGGGCTATGAACTATAATATGTTTTAAAATTTTAATAAAAAGATTTCAGATGAGAAAACTTACACTCCCAGCATCTATGTTCCCTGTTTAGATAGAATATAAATATTGACCCCAAAATAAATAACTAATACTCATAGATGGTCCCACATGAACAATATGACATCAATATCTCCTGTTTTAATTTTAATACACATTTGTATAAAATGTCCTTCCCTCCAGCTCCCCAATGTCCATGACATCATTCCCTGCTGCTGGGGAAAAAGTTAATTTACTAGTCACGGGTAACAAAATGATTTGTGAAAACACATCAGCATCTTCTTTTCCTGAATTCTCAATCTCCTTTGTGCCATAGAGAGATAAATCATTAATTTATAGCTATTAACAACAGGTATTTCCATGATTGGAGATTCAAAGCATTTCACCGGCATTCTTGTCTCCTGAATTCATAAAAGCAAAGTTATAGTTTTAGCAGAGTCCAGTTTCAATCAAAACATTCTTTCTCTATGGCCCCATAAGACTCTTCCCTGGATTGAAGTCTGCAGCTCATGTACACAACAGATTGCTCTTCTTCCTCTGAGAAAAACTGGCTAAGTACAGCCCACATAGCCCTCATAGTTAGAAGCACCTATCCGTATAATGAATTTTTGACTATAATCAGGACTGGTTAATACAGGAAGTTCAATAAAAAACACATCAAGCTTTTGAAATGTCTGCTCACAGGCTGGTGTCCAGACTACCTTATCTAGTCTATTTTATCTGGTGAGGTCTCTAAGGGAATTAGTGACTGTAATGTAGTGGGGAAAAATCTATAGGTCCCTGTTGTCCCCATGAATTACCATACCTATTTCCTAGAGTATGTGGGGTAGTTATACATAAAACCTTAACCTTGTCAAATTCTGTACTAATGTTTCTATAACCCATTGTTTGCACTGGTATGGCTCTGATTCCATGTCACTACTACTGACCACTTCACTTTCTGATGTAGCCACATCGGCAGTCCTAGATGGAGGTATAATCTTTGGACAGATATTTTCCAGCTGTCTTCTCCATGTGTTTCTCTCTATGCCTGGCTGCATGCAGCATCATATACACCAAGTGCTGTCCTGTCAAAGTCATTCTCTATTAGCCAATGAAAAGATAATATTGGAATCAGGTGGCTACCAGCCAAATGTTGTCAAGCAATAATATTTTATTAAGCACGTTTGTCTTATTGTTAGGACTTCATCATAATAATATAATCTGATAAAGTCCTAGTAATAGGACAGAAGTGCTTAATAAAATATTATTGCTTGACAACATTTGGCTGATGACTGCCGGATTCCGATGTTATCTTTTCTTTGGTTATTGGTCTTGTTTGGTAATGTTTTAACCACTATCTTTCATTCCCTACTAGGACATCAGCAGGAATGTACTCAAGCACAGCCACCTGCTTGCTGCTTTGTTCTCCTTCCCAGTCTAATTAGACTCTTGCAAAAGGTACCTGAAAAGGTTTCCAACCTAAGGTTCTAATTGGAATGAACACCCCAGGCAAGTAGAGCTCCTGTCTGACAACTGACGGTTTGGCTATGGTTATGGTTATGTTTAAGGCTGTTAACCATTTGTCAATGACTTCCTTCCTTCTTTTCTATCAAGGCAGGATGCAGACTCTGGTCTCTCAATAACCAACCACTGTTGTAATACTAGTTTTGCTTGCTGCTTCCTATGTTATTGAACAATGAGGCCATATCTCCTCTATTTGGTTGCAGGGATCAATATTTTGTCTGTTATTCCTTGTTACAACCACCATCATGAAGTACTTCCCTTATAATATGTGTATAAATTCGGTGACCAAATGTTTTAGTTCTCAAAACAGTTTTTGCTGAGATTTGGCTTTTATTCTGTTTAGCTTTAGTAATACTTGGGCATGAATTTAAACTTAAATCTTCTCCCCTGCCTTGTGTAATCATCTGGAATTACCTAGGCATTCTCCCATGGGGTCTCTTCTACCCACGTGTAGTCCTGGGTCCTCTCTCTTATGCAGTGGCAATCTGTTAAACAGGTTAAGGTCCCCTTTCCTCATCATCTCCTCAGTGATGTTATGACTTCAGGCATAGTGCTAAGGGCTTATTCCCTGACTAAGATATCTACAAACATTCCAAATGTGGGGGCTTGCATCTACTGACCCATCTGTGAAAATAAGTGCCTGTTTCTGTAATACACTTTTATATGCCTTTCTCCTATATTCTCTAAAATTCATTCTTTCTATACAATTCTGAGAATGACTTACAACATGCAAGCAAACATTTTTTTTTTACTTTGGTATAATTCAAACGATCAACATCACTGAGTTTAGAAACTCTATGAACTGATTTACCTGTGAACAAGGGGTATAAAAATGCTGTAAAAACAATCCAAATCATCCCTCTCTCCTTATGTTGAAAAAAAAAAGTTTTTGTGCTAATCTGGGCTTCCTGGCTATGATTTCTCCCTCTACATGACTCATGCATCTGGCTTAGGAAAATCATCTCCTTTTCATGCTGATATTGCACTTTCTCTCTCTCTCTCTCTCTCTCTCTCTCTCTCTCTCTATCTCTCTTCTGTATCCATTTGCTTCATTTACACTCCTGCAGTGAGTTCCATGTGCTTAGTTTTCACTGCTAGTGTCTACATTTCCAGTAAGCTTCAGAGTACTCTTGGGATGGAACTGAACGTCTTTGTTCAGTCATCTGCATATTTTCTCCATGCTGTAGCGTACACAAAGTTGCCCACTTCTCCGCTCTGTATTTATTAGCCCATCGTATTCCTCTCACATGATATAACATTTTCAGATGTGCTACTGACAACTTATCAAACTTATCAGAAGAGCTCATTTTTTCTGCCTGTTCCAAAGCTTAGCTGCCTAAATAATAAAATAACTGCTGTGCATATTGAGACATCTATACATTTTTTGGCTCTGAGGATTAACACATGGACCTTAAGTAACAAATCTGTTTTAGGTTGAATAACTGAAGTTCTAGTATCCTCACTATCATCAATACTGAAGACCAAATGTGTGTGTGTGTGTGTGTGTGTGTGTGTGTGTGTGTGTGTGTGTGTGTGTGTGTGTGTGTGTGTGTGTGTGTGTGAGTGTGTGTGTGTGTGTGTGTGTGTGGGGGGGGGTGCCATAATGGACAGAGTTTAAAATCCCACAACTGCCAACCAGTGCTGAAGACGATGTGGTATGACTAAAAGCAAATGAGAAGGCAGTTGGTACTATTGTCAGCAAAGGGAAAAGTAATAACAAAAGTGTGTATGCACATCTATTTGAATACTTAATTCACAAAGTATAATGTGGCTTCAGAAGAATAAAGGAAAATGCACCATTGTCCTAGGTATGACTTTCCAACTACCACTCCCAAACTGAACTGCACATCAGACACTTTCAGAATTGTATCTATTTACAAACACACACACACACACACACACACACACACACACACACACACACACACACACACGCACGCACACACACACACACACACACACACACACACACACACACACACACACACACACACACACACACCACAAACATAACTCCTAGTCAAGGCTAATAGAAATCTGCAGTTCTCCAGTTTTCTTCCTGGCATGGTAGAACTGCCACCATTCTGAAGAAAGTCAAAGACTTACCAGTTGTAGTAAAATCAAGCCATATAACCAGCTGCAGTAAAATCAAGCCAAATATGAAATATGCTAATTAATAGGCTTTCAAAGGTACAAGGTCTACACAGTCTCATGGGAAATACGTACCATATAACCTCTCAAATAGTGTAAATAATTGTCATCTCTTTTGAGATAATCTAAGCATAATTACTCTTATAAAAATAAATGTCAGCCACAAGAGCTTAAAGGTAAATACATTTTTGTTTTTGTATTCTTATTTGTTCCATTGACAAGATATGTCAGACCATCAGGAGATCCACTACGTTTCATAGTCATTCTCTTTCCTTTGACATTACGGAGAAACAATGTTTACATTTCTATTAGCCATGAGAAGAACACACTGCAGATGAACACTAGAGAAAAAAAAAGAAAGAAGACTAAATATTAAATTTTCTTCCATTTATCTTGCCATTGCCCTTTGTTTCACAATTGCTTTAGGTTTAGCCTAGCATTACCCTGTTTGTTCAACTACTTATGAGTTAAAATAGATACATTCTCTGTGGATGTACAGGTACCTTAGAATAATGTAGTTAAGAGTTTGAGCTATTATGCTCACAAGAGGCAGTTCAGATGATTTAAATAATGTAAATAGTTATTCAGTACAGCATTTAGTATAGAAAGAATATAGTACAGGAAATGACAAGAAAGACAAGTATAATATCTGCCATTCATTAGATTCTTTTCCATCCAGGAGGAGCCATAATAATGATCTTTCTGTACATTAGTTAGAAATAAGTCATTTTCTAATTTCACTTTACTGTCTGCCTTAGAAATTCCTTTCTGGGTAACATTGAATTAAAACAATACTTGTTACATGTTACATGTGTCAACTCATTTTTTAAGGAAAATTCCTTATCTTTTGGAGTACACACGTACACACACACACACACACACACACACACACACACACACACACACACACACACACACATTTTCAAAACTTTGAATTGTAAATGGTCAAGATCATAAGATAGAAGTTTTGAAACTTTGAATGTTTTAAATGGAGATCTCTGTACAGCGTGGAATGGGGCATTTACTGTTTTCCTCACTGTAGTGTGATCTCAAAGTTGGTATATTTATTTAGCAGGGGATGTGGGGATTGCAAGGGGGCTTGCCCCCCTGCAAAAAATGTAAAAAAACGTTTTTTATTACAATTTCGAAGTTTGAAAACTTCGATCTTATGGTTGATCACTTGCAGTTCGAAGTTTTGAAACTCTGAGCTTCTGAAATAGATCCACCTACATATACAGTGGGTATAAAAAGTGTACACACACCTGTTAAAATGCCAGGTTTTTGAGATATAAAAAAATGAGACCACAGCAAATCATTTCAAACCTTTTCCCACCTTTAATGTGACCTATAACCTGTGCAATTCAATTGAAAAACAAATAAATCTGTTAGGGGAACAATATAAAACGAAATCATACAATAAGCTAGTTGCATAATTGTGCACACCCTTTAACTAATAATTTATTGAAGCACCTTTTGATTTAATTTCAGCATTCAGTCTTCTTGGGTACACATCTGCCATCAATTAAAGAGACTATGATTAACCCCAAATAAAGTTCAACTGTCCTAATAGGATTTTTCTGACATTTACTAATTTGCCTGCTACAGCAAAGCCGTGGTTCACAGAGAGCTTACAAAGCATCAAAGGGATCTCATTGTTGAAAGGTATCAGTAAGGAGAAGGGTACAAAAAATTTCCACAGCATTGGATATACCATGGAACAGAGTGAAGACAGTCATCAACAAGTGGAGAAAATATGGGGTAGCAGTGATGTTGCAAAGAAATGGACATCCCTCCAAAATTGATGAAAAGACAAGATGAAAACTGGTCAGGGAGGCTGCCAAGAGCCAAACAGCAACACTGAAGGAGCTGCAGGAATTTCTAGCAAGTACAGGTTGTGTACTACATGTGACAACAATCTCCCATATTCTCCATATGCCTGGACTATAGGGTAGGGTTGCAAGATGGAAGCCTTTTCTTACACAGAAAAACATCCAGGCCCAGCTAAAATTTGCAAAACAATACATCAAGTCTCCAAAAAAGCATGTGGGAAAATGCGTTATGGTCTGATGAGACCAAGGTTGAACTTTTTGCCCACAATTCCAAAGGGTATGTTTGGCACAAAAACACCCCTTCGCATCACCAAAAGAACACCATCCCCATAGTGAAGCATGATGGTTGCAGTATCATGCTTTGGGGTTGCTGTTCTTCAGTTGGAACTGGGGCTTTAGTCAAGGTGGAGGGAATTATGAAGAGTTCCAAATACCAGTTACTTTTGGCCCAAAATCCTTCAGGTGTCTGCTAAAAAGCTGAAGATGAAGAGGAATTTCACCTTTTAGCAGGACAGTGACCCCAAGCATGCATCCAGATCAACAAAAGAATGACTTCACCAGAAGAAAATTAAAGTTTTGGAATGGCCCAGCCAAAGCCCAGACCTAAATCCAATAGAAAATTTGTGGGGTGACCTAAAAAGGGCTGTGCACAAGAGATGCTCTCACAATCTGACAGATTTGGAGCACTTTTGCAAAGAAGAGTGGGCAAATATTGGCAAGTCAAGATGTGCCAGGCTGATAGACCCCTACCCAAGAAGACTGAATGCTATAATTAAATCAAAAGGTGCTTCAACAAAGTATTAGTTTAAGGGGGTGGACAATTATGCAGCCAGCGTATTGTATGTTTTTTATTTTTTATATTTTTCCCCTAACAGATTTGTTTGCTTTTCAATTGAATTGTATAGGTTATAGGTCACATTAAAGGTGGGAAAACTTTGAAATGATTTATTGTGGTCTCATTTTTTATATCACAAAAACCTGGCATTTTATCAGGAGTTTGTATACTTTTTATATCCACTGTATATATAATATATATATATATATATATATATATATATAGACATATATATATATATTTTATATATATATATATATATATATATATATATATATATATATATATATATATATAAAGATATATAGACATATAGATAGATTTGTTTTATCTGCTGCTCTAAATTATAAGAATGCAAAAAATATTTATACTTTTAAAGTTTGATGAAACAGAAGTGTAGCCCCACTTCTAAATTTGTATAGCCCTCCAAATGTCTATCAGTCCATTAGACTGTGCACATTGAGTAAAGAAAAACAGATTTAAAGTGGTGCAATATTTATGTAAAGGAGAAAGCAAAACTAATGAATAGTAAAAGAGCAGCACCAAAGATATTTGAAGAGAAATACAGGCAAAGGCATCTAGGCATGGGAAATTTATACAAAAAATAAGAAAACAAACAGGAAAAGTAGAAAAGAGGATTAGTAATGGAGAAGTTAAAGAAATAGAAACTGAGGCTATGGATCACCTGTGCAGTGAAAGATATAGTGTAAAGAATCTCACTCAGATAACTTCACAGCAGGATAGTGCAATGGGTCCCCAAACTGATGACAGACCAGTGAGGTGGGAAGCATCTGATCAGTTTCCATACAGAGATACTTTGGAGCCTTTTATGGGAAACCAGTACAAATGTTCAGTTGATGTTGCACAGCAAGAGAAGGATCAGGAAACTGTGGCAGCTTGAGTCTATATTATAAAATGGACCGCTTAGCTTGTCGAACACCCAAATATTGACAGCTAATCAGCAAAATCTTAAAACAGAGAACGGCCACTTCTGCGAAGTTTTTAATAGGGAAAATTTTCACTTGGCCATTAGACACTAAAACAAACTTTTAAACCCTAATTAAGTGGCCCACCCCCTAACTAAATATACCAACTCTGAGATTGTTCTAAATTGGGGAAAAGGGCAAATTCCCGATAACGGCCAAGCAAATGTTTTCCCTATAAACAAATTTGCGTAACTGGCCGTTCACGGTTTTAATCTTTAGCTGATTAGCTGTAGACATTTCAGTGTTTGACAAGCTACACTTTCGCTGTACTAATATAGACCCGGCAACTCTGATGCAATCAGTTTTGTGGAATGATAGGCCAGTGAGCTCCCATATGAAAGACCAACAGATGATGGAGGGCGAAACTGAGGAGAGTGTGATACACGAGGATGCTTTGGAACTTTCTATAGAATGCCTGCAGGAAATGGAGAATAGATAATGTGTCCTCAGTTTAGAAGAAAAGATCAAAGAGAAGAGTTACTTGATTTAAAAGAAATGAACAGAAATATTAAGATCAATGAAAGAAATTGATTACAGAAAATCACTACAATCCAACAAGTTAGAAGTTTGATAAAACAAATGAACACAGTAATTATGACTGTCCATACAGATTCATGTGATATAACAAAAGTAAATAGGATATATTACCATGCAGCTAAATTAATAACAGATAAACCCACAGATTTACTAACCTTCCGTGCAGGACTAGTCTAGTCCTGCATGGAAGCGACCGCTTAGGAGCAGGATGGCAACGTGCCATGCATAGTAATGAAGACGTGCTGCCCGAGCTCCCAGGCTTGCACAGAGCATGTACGAGGGCAGGGGGCATGTCTGAGAGCAGAGCTGTTAGAATAAACATGCCCCTGCAATGTTGAACAGCAGAAAGTGGAAATAAATGCGCGATACCGCTCATAAGTGCCCACAAATCCCCATCAACATTTCCCCATGTGCACAACAGCAACAGAACATAAAAATCAAACGAGGAAACCCCTGTATTGATGTCTAAAGCTCCGAGTACAGCTAACAGTAGGTGTCCGGGTGTGCCCATTGCTCAGCCACTGTGAATGCAGCCTAAAAGGCTGAAGAGGGTAATAAGGACGATATATGCAAATGAAGCATCACAGCAATAGTGTAGAAGGTAGAGCGTTCACCTAATGAACAGGCATTCCCAGTTTGAGTCCCAGTGCAGCATAGTCTATTTTACATGGCAAAGCATGGTATAAGCAACATTTGTATTGCAAAACCCAGTAAATAACATAAATTTAATGAACTAGAGTACTGCAGGAAATGCACATGTGAAGAGTCAGTATCATAATGAATAAGCCAGCAGTAAGCAGGAGTAAGCACAGATAAGCAGTAGTAAGCTTATGTAAGCACTAGTAAGCATGTGCAAGTGTGTTTGCATGGGGGGTAAGCACTGCTGACACAGATTAAGCAAAGAAAAAGCTAACTGGGTGAAAGAAACTGTGACCGGAAGTTGGCAGTGCTCACATCAGCGCGAACCCGCTTACAACTGTTTTAAAGTGCCTTAATCACACCGTATCCAATGGCAGGTGTTCTTCCCAGCAACAAAATAAACAGCGTCTGTAAAGCTGGAACCTAGGACCATGCACACCATACACAAAATAATTTACCACTAAGCCATGCCAGATATGCATAAATCGTATGTTGACAGAAACATAACTCCAGGCCAATCATGCAACAGTACAGAGAATGTATACCTACATCTAGATGGACGTGCATGTGCAAATATATTACTTTCTAAACAGATAGAACATATCTATAGATGTAGTCACATATATGCATAGATATATAGAAATATCCAGGAATTATACACACACACACACACACACACACACACACATATATATATATATATATATATATATATATATATATATATATATATATATATATATATATATATATATATATATATATATATATATATATATATATATATATATATATATATATACATATATATATATATATATATATATATATATATATATATACATCTACACATATATATGTACGCACCTATATGTCCACATATACACAGCAAGTTACAGATATGTACGCAGATATATATGTCCCCGTAGGTATTTATGGACATAGTTAGAAATATGTAAGCAAATATATATACCCATAGAGGTATATATGGCCAGACATCTGTAAATAGCAATGGTAGATCAGCAGAAACATATATGTCCACATGCATCGTTAATGGGCCAGAGAGACCCCAAACAATACACGTCTCGTACGAATTGGCATACCACCCCAGCCAAACACGTCTGCCCTGCAAAAACACCAAGCTCATTTTATGGTACGTGTTTCATTTAAATAGGGATTTAAAGTAGCCCTGACATCACATTCCCCTCTCCCCCACCCACTAGGCAGGTCGACCAGTACAGGCCCATCCAACCCAGGCCATCCTCAAGCCATACATTCATTACCCACAGTTCCGCTCCCCCCCACTCACTGCACACACACAGCCACCCTCCCTAACCTGGTTACCGCCCCGTAGCTACCACACCACCACACATTGCCCTCCCTCCACCCCCCCCCTCGGGATCCATCCCGTATGGTGTCCAGACCCAAGTATCCTAGGTCTGGCACACGCTGTAGTCCATGCACATAGCCATGGGTACCTTTGTAACTCTGGGTGTAGGCGAAAGTTAAATACCCAATGTTTGGGTTGTGCCGCATGGTGGGATGAATGTTACCCTTGTACTAACAATAGATTTCACATGTGACTTAGATTACACTAACGGATTTAGTTGTAGGTATCGCAAAGCATTCGTGGCACACAACACAGTATCCAGCAATACCAGTCTACATTGCAGGATATGTAGCTAAATATGGAGAGGTATGTGTGTGTGTATATATCCCCATAACTAAATAGATATATACCTCTCACTCTCTGTAATACAAATGTATACATATACATAGACATATATATAAATACCCACATATAGATATATACATATGCAGACACCCATACATCCACATGTCGTCAGATATATACATATATATATATATATATATATATATATATATATATATATATATATATATATATATATATATATATATATATATATATATATATAAAACTTGTAAATGATAAACCGGCTCAGCTCCTCAGACACTGCAAACTTTAATAGACCAAGAGAACAAAAAAAACCACATAATATTCCTGTACATGTAAACACATAACTTAGCGCTTTCACCCACATACATAGTCAGGCATCATCAGAGTAAAAGAGTCCTTCATCTTTGTTGCATTTAAAGCTATTAGTTACAGACACACCCCTCTAAGCAACCAACCCCAAGCAAACAGCAATTTGTAAATTAAAGTCACAGTAAAACATTACTCCTATGCTTGTTTGAAAGCACAGTTACTTATAACTAGAAAAAATGTTGTTCAACTTAAAACATGAGCATTTAAAAAAAATCTACATGTTAAACATGTTTGTATAAAAATAGTAAATAAAAATAATAAATAAAAAATCATAATGTAATGCTTAACATTCTTCAAACAAATGTAGATTTGTACTTTAAAATGCTAGAAAATGAAATGTTATCATTAATGCCTGGAGGTCTAGATGCATCCAGCCTCAACTGCCAGATGCACTCCCTCATCTCAAGTAAAACTTTTATGTCACCTCCTTTGTCATTAAATGGAATTCTGTCTATAACAAAAAACAGAAATCTCTTAAAATTAGGGCAACTCAGACTGTGCATATATAAGGCATTGTTAGTTCTTTTGTTCCTGCTATCTCTTAAGTGTTCCAGGATTCTGAGCCTTAACTTTCTTGTTGTTTTCCCAACATAGAAAGTAGAACAGCTCAAACATGTAGCAATGTACACTACCATCTTAGTATTACAGTTACAGAATCCAGGACACCTGTTAGTTTTATAGAAGCCTTGAACTGCCACATAAGGGCCATTATTAATAAACTTACATGTACTGCAAACTCCGCATTTACTCATTTTGGAGCTCCTATATGTCTCAATATTAGGTTTAGCTTCCATCAATTCCTTAAGGTTCCTACCCCTACTATATGTAAAAGTTGGGGTGGTTCCTAATATACATATAGTATCACTATCAAAAGAACTTTGCCAAGTATCCTTAATAATTCTAATAATTTGTTCTGCCTGTCCATTGTATGGCAAAGTCATAGCCTGTTTTTTGTGTAGTGCATGGGACTCTAAAGCCAACTCATTCCGCTCCTGAAATTCCTTTGTTAAGCCTCCATGCAAAACAGGTTTAAAGGATGTAATTATCTTAGCTTCAATTTCTTTTCTAACTCTGGACAAAATTTCTTGTGGATAACCCCTTTCTGTAAACATAGCAGTGAAGCTGGTCAGCTCAGTGTTTAGCCGTTCATCCTCATTAATCAGCCTGGATAATCTGACCATTTGACCTTTGACCAAGTTCTTCTTGATATAGTGGGGATGATAACTCTGGAAATGCAAGAAACTGTTAAAATAAGTTTTCTTGTGATATATGCTTGAATTTAGGCTGAAATCATGCATATTTTTGTATAACAATATATCCAAATAATTGCAGGTTTCCCCATGTATAGTGTAGGTGAATTTTAAGAATGGGGTAGTGTTGTTAAGAAAATCAACAAATGTGTGGATCTTGTCCCTACTCCCTGTCCAAAAAATTAGTATATCATCAAGGTAACACAAATAAAGTGTTACCTGTTTCATATACTCAGTAGGGAACACCTTCTCCATCTCCCAATACCAAGTTGGCATAGATTGGCGCACACCTAGCACCCATGGCAACTCCTGCCACTTGTCTAAATAGTTCCCCTTCAAATCCAACAAAATTGTTAGACAAAACCATTTCCATAAGATCTACTATCACACTACATTTAACAGTATGGAAACCACTATGTTTGTCCAAACTCCTACTGAACATTTCCAGACCTTGTACCTGGGGAATGATCGAAAAAAGATTTATAACATCAATTGTTGCCATCAAAAATGGTTCAGAGGTTTGTTTTTGTCTTATAACCTCCAAGCAATGCCACAAATCCCTCAGGATGTGTGGCAAACTTTTAATAATATCTTTACAATGTAAATCTACATAGGAGGCCATTGCTTCTGTTTTAGAGCCTTTTGCTGACACTATTGGGCGAAAGGGTGGGTGATTCTGGCTTTTGTGAATTTTTGGAATTCCAAAAATGGAGGGGGTCATTGAGAATTCAACCATCAAATAAGATGAAGGACTCTTTTACTCTGATTATGCCTGACTATGTATGTGGGTGAAAGTGCTAAGTTATCTGTTTACATGTACAAGAATATTATAGCAATAACCCATGCCTGGGTGTGGGTAATGCTAAATTTACCCACGGTTGGCGTGGTTTGGTCCCGAGGGCCAATATATAAATACATATATATATAAGCTATATGAGATATACAGGTACATACACATATACACAGACAAAAGGTATTAGTAGCCATACATATGTAGAAGTAGTGTGGGTGTACTGGGTGCAAAGTATGTCCCTCAGCCACAAGCCCTGTAACTGGTACCTGTGACATGAGTATTGTGGCAACCATTCCCCTAAAGAGAATACTTACATTACTCATATACCCACTCACAATTCAAAGGACATGACACAACACACAGGCATGTATACACAGACAACCTTTATTTGTGTACTATACAATAATGTATACCATTACTTACAGCACATAGAATTTGAAATATTTAATCAGTGATGAATGCAAGGCCCTCACAAAACAGTAGGTGCAGACAGTGCGGATATATAACACACTATGTTGTCCAGGCCAAGCCCTTCAATTCGTACAACAGCAGACAAAGGATTTGCCTTCAAGATAAGTAACAATCAGCAATAACAGATGTAGTTCAGCAGCCTCCAATTACACCCTGTAGTCAAGCCCTAGGGGGAAATTTATTACTGTTACATGTTTGGACCCTGACCAACAAATGTTGTGGGAGTCCACTATATGACTGGGTTGATAGCAGGAATGCTAGCAGTAAATAATGATAGGCCATTACCTAACAACCCCTAACCATATCACATCAGAGCAAAGCCTGCCATATATGTGGAGGACAGAGACAGGAACACAGGGTCATACTCATAATATTGCTGTTACACACCCTGGAAATTGCTGGTGTTACAGAATTTGTTGCAACATACCCTTATGCAGGAATAAGACACCAGAAACACAAATGGATGTAGCCATGTACTGATAGCACATAACAGACAGATTGCCTGGGATATATCTTGGACAAGACCTGCGGTGGTACACAGACAAAAGCAAACAGACAGTCCACTGGCCATCATGTGGATAGGCTCACAGTTGAGAGCTATGGAGACAGATTGCATTCCATCCTAAACTACTATGTACATGCAAACCCTGCAAGACCACTAATATACAATGCACATAACAACACTACTCACTCTGTCTGTAGGTCTGGAACCTCTTGCATATGTGTAGTTGGCCTGTGTCTGCAAGTCCTGCTGTAAGAGGTATTGCAACCTGCCATCTGTAACACTGCTGCCCACATACAGGAAGGATGTCCAGCAAACTGGGAAGGCTAAAGGACAACGCCCACATGAGTCAGCAATTTATAGTACTGAGTTGCCATGACAGTGGATATCTGAATCACTTCACAGCAGGCTGCATGCAGTTAGTAACTGTTGCACACTGATTGGTGCAGAGCCCATCACCTGATCATGTGCATGACCTAAAAAAAGCCATATGGCAATCCATTCAAACCAGCTCAATCGCTTTAGTGGAGAGAGAGGGAGAGAGAGAGAGAGAGAGAGAGAGGTAGCGACAGACACACAATGAAAAAAATAAATAAATAAAAGCCAAAAACAGAAAAATGTCACACCCGTCAGAAATAAAAAAGGTATGTAAAACATGCATGTATGTAATTGAATGTGGTACGTGGTATAGATTAATATGATATATGATGTTGAATGTTTGATATGTGCCATCTGTAGTTGTCCCTGTAATGATGTTCTGCTGAACAACTGCTCTGGACAATACTGTCTGTCCCTGTAGGCAGTGGGACATACCCACCAACTGTGCAGATCAGCAATGAATGACAAAGATGTAAGCCATAATATCTGTGTGTGTTATGTTAGTGTGGGCAATAGCTGGTGGTGAAAGTACTGTCATCATGATAGACACATGGGTGTCAGAGCACACCACTTGCAGGACAGTCATGTTAATGTATAGTGTAGCATGCACAAATGCCATAGGTGTATAATAGGCTTACCAGAAATCTGCCACCATATATACCACCCTAATGTTAGTCTATGTTCACATGTGACACCTATCTGTGTTGCAGCAAGGCAGAACAGTGCAGCTGTGAATGAAAGACAGTTACAGAATGCGGACCAGATGTCTGTATGCACCCCACATATAGATAAATATCTGTGTGATACAGAATGAGGCATGTATGTCTACAGAAAAACAGACACTCATATAGATATAGGTATATCAACAACCTACAAGATATATCTACACTTATATGTGTATATATATATATATATATATATATATATATATATATATATATATATATATATATATATATATATATATATATATATATATATATATATATTATATATAGTGGCACTGACAATAGCATGCAGGTGAAATAGTCTGTAATAGGCCAGCAAAGATACTGCCCCCAGGGAGCATGACTACAAACACATAGCACAAAGTGTGGCACAAACACAAAGTACAAAGCTTTGTACAATACAACATATGTCCCAATGGTAGGTAAGCAGCCAACATACCAATTGCATTCTGTGAACTGTATGTTGTAGATGATATGGTGGGAGGGGGACAAATATGTGCATTAAGAACTATGGTAACTCTGCTGTATGAGTGGCTCAGACCTGTTTCCATCTTTATGTCTTCCAGGGAACATGGTGCACACATGTCTGCCATCATACAGCGCCGCCAAAACCGAGGTGATAATAGACCATCTGGTACAGCACTATGAACAGCTGTTTGGCTGGACAGCCCATGATCAGCAGGAGAAGACCGCCCTGTGGAATGAGCTAGTCCACAGGGTTAATGATGTCAGACCGCATAATCGCAGCTATGAGCAGGTCCAGCATCATTGCACTGACCTGCTTCACCATGTATGTCGGCATACAACTGCCATACAGGGGGACCACCATTTAACAGGGGGCGCAACTCACCCATCCAACCCTCACCTGTGTGGTGGAGCTTCTCAGCAGCCTTGTGGCACCTGCCCACCTGCAGCAACAACACCTGGTATGGCACATTGTGGAGGTGGGTGCCACCGACACACCAGCTGAGGAGTGTGCAGGTAAGGCCCCAGGGCACATCAGTACACCACTCTTGTGTATGTATCTGCATTTGTACAGGTACATCATGCAAATCTGAGATTTCATATACATAGTCTGTTGCTGTGTAGTAGTAATAAACAGTTGTGTATAAGCTGTATTATTGTGGAACTCGACTGTTGATGTAACATAATGCTGCACTCACCCTTAAAGAATGCCACAGCTGTAGCCACTGACATCAACTTTCTGTCACTCCTCTGTAGGTCCCACCAGGATACCACCATAGCAGCAGCCTGTAGCCAGTGAGTATGGTTCATGTTCATGAATGATAATACACTGGGCATGTAATAGCTATGGGATATCCCATGCACACATCTAAAATACCTACCCATACTGCATGCTGTACACATTCATGTTTTGTTGCTGTGAAATGCACTGCATCACAGTAGAGACTATGCTGGGGTATCAGAAGGGCACAACAGACACATGCAAGTTAACTAACATCCTGTCAATGTGCAATGTGTCCATAGGGATGAGAAGTATGGCAGGACACATGGCCTACAGTAGGGACATGTGTGAAACAACAACCCCATGGCTGTAGCTTCACACAATCAGGTTAAGTAAATGTGGAAGACGTAAACCTGACCCCACAGCACTCATGACAGCAATGTTTGCACTCCAAGGGATATGCACATGAGTAGACCTTGCAACCATGCAGAGGTCTGGGACATGTGTAGGGCACCCCCCACAGCCATGGTAAGGTCTGCTGGTTGTCAGTGTAATAGTCTTGTACTGGTCATACATGCACTGCTGATGTTGTTATCTGTAAAGCAGACATCAGGCATTCACAAATGATATCTGTTCACATATCATCCCAGATATGAGTTGCTATAACACATAGGGGCTGTGAGCATTAGAGATGACATAACCGACACAGTACTACATATGCAGCAATTAGTTTCTACACCTGTGAGGTATGGTGCACAGTACAAGGCATGATGTGGAACAGGTCCACAGTAACACTTTTTACATGGGTGCAGTGTTAACAAGGGGAAGGGCCATCACCTACCAACACAGCCCATGCATCACACACATGTATACTGCTGCTAGCATGAAGTCACTATAGTTGCACCGCATGCTGTTGAGCACCATATGTAAGGTATGTTGACATAAGGGTAATGGGAGGACTGTGTGACAAGTGTGGAGGGTGTGTGTGTGTGTGTCTGTGTTGATTGTGTCTGTAAGTGCAATCTAGTGGAGTGTGGTCGATGAATGTCAGATGTGTGTATACATGTGTGTCTGTGTGGGTGTCCAAGTATGCATAGGCGATAGTGGGATTGATCACATGGCAGTACTTCTCCTTGGGATTGTGCTGTACATGTACATGGAGTGACATATGAGACACCAGGACAACCTGTCTGATATGTGAACACAGGACAGCTGATAGCATAACAAGGTCTGTAGCAAGGAAAATGCATTGGGAGGGAAAGTACATACCAGGTATACACATTATATTGCCAGCAGCAGATAGATAACTGGATACCCACATATGCAGCACTACAAATGCAATGGGGAATTAACAGAGCACATCAGTGAATGTATCCAGGTATTACTGTTGTCCACATGATGGGTTGCTTGTGCAGCAGATGTGGTATGGACTGAGCATGACTGTAGTATGAGTTTCCAGTGTGTGACATATGTAGTGAATGTAGCAGCCCCAACCATATAGGGGCCATATACACCATGACTGGACATACACAGGGTAATACGGGATGACAGCAGTGAGGCCATGTACAACCTACTCCACCCAAGTCAGGAAGGTGATAGAGTAACAGGTCAGGTGTTGTGATCACACATGTAGGTATGGAGAGGAATGATATGTTAATGGGTAGTAGTAATGAATGTATGTTAGCAAGTGCCATGCAGGATGGGGAACATATGTAACTGAAGGTGGGACTGTCTGTAAAGCCAGGGAAAGGGAGGTAGTAAGGTGGACTGTCAGTGTGAATGTGTGTGAGTATGTGTGAGTGTTTGTACTGTTATGCAATGCTGTACAGGTCTTAAAGTGTGTATTTGTTTCACCCACAGGTGGCGAGGTGGGTCAGGATCCCTCCTGCACACAAACTGAGGTAGGTGTCCATACAGACAATGATGAAGATCATGATGCAGATGAGGTACAGTTGGGGCTGTCAGAGGCCGACACTGTGCCAACATGTGTCATCACCCTCCTAGCCACCCAGGCCCGCACACAGTTACAGTTCCCCTACAAGCCCCATCACATGTGGCCATAGCAGATGGACAGTTGGCTCTTGGTGGCAGTGACCAGGAAAGTGTGGTGTCCATGCCTACTGTGTCAGGTCACAGTCAACATAGCCAGATGTCCAGCAGAGCACGACATCAGCAGATGTACCATCATGCTCATGGGAGGGCCGCAGGTCATCATGCTCCTGGCAGAAGTGCCACAACTGGTACCAGCAGGAGCATGTTTCAGGCCATAATGGAGACACAGGCACGTATGGAAATGTACACTAGACAGGGCCTGAGGCTGCAGAGGTCTGCTTTCTCAGCTGTAAGTGGCAACCTCTGAGGTTATGGATAGACGGTGGGGTGAGATGGTCGGCCTCCTCGACTGTGGTATGTCTGTGCTTGAACGTGTGGTGGGAGTGGTGTGACGGCTGCTTGGATATAGGCCAGAAACACTATCAGCTGGCAGTCAACATGGACGTGCCAAGACACCCAGCCACTCCTGTAGGGGCTGTACCAGCCCCAGCACACCACTAGGGTTGCTGTCCACACCACACCACAGCAGGCCTTGTGCACATGGCCCTGGCCAGTCTCAGGGGGGACATGGTTCCAGTGGACATCTGCCATCATCAGAGGAGAGTAGCACCACAAGGTCTGTACCTGCGCATGCCCATTGAACACCTGGCAGGCATAGTCAGCGTGTCCATGGCCGGAGGCAGTGAACTGCACACCCTGCCAGGTATGGTCTGCAGCTCTCCAACAACACCCATATAGGGCAGCCACATGGCAGAACTGTGTGCATGCATACCTACACACTATGCAACCACACCTAGAGTGACCCCATACCAACACACACCACATCACCACGCCCCAAAGAACCAAACCCCTCACCCACACACATGGTGACACATGTATGGACCACCCTTGGCCTCTGGCACAGCAGCAACACATTCTGTGCCTATGATGATACCTGTGCCACATCCCTGTCATCCATAACATTGATGCAGGGACAGGCTAATATGGCTCTGATGCACAGGTTGACTGTAATAGATTGTTGCAATGTACTGCAGTGTAAGATGTTGTCAGGGGTAATGTGTAATGCATACATGTCAGGTAGTGTAGCCATGCAGCTATTATGCATTTAACACACCCTGTGCATATGATGATACCTGTGCCACATCCCTGTCATCCATAACATCGATGTAGGGACAGGCTAATATGGTTCTGATGCACACAGTGACTGTAATAGAGTGCTGCAATGTACTGCAGTGTAAGATTTTGTCAGGGGTAATGTGTAATGCAGACATGTCAGGTAATGTAGCCATGCAGCTATGGTGAATTTCAGCTGTTGGTAACACTGATTGTTATTTTCACAATGTTATCATTTGTGTTGTAGGCATACATGTGTCAGCAGGAGGATGGTCTGCAGCCATATTCCACAAGGATATGTCACTGTGGTGACACCATGGCCATGACATATCTGGTGTACAGTTGCACACATGTCACAGGTATGTATAACAGTCATTGCCCATGCAACATTGACCAGTGGCCTGCTGGTGCATGTATAATCTGCACCCTTATGTCAACCCATCCACAAACACACACATCCTTACTTGGCGGCACTGTGTCTAGACCCCTACATAGGTATGTAGTGCTACTGAACTGTGTGGCTTTCATTGCACACATGACACCATCTGTAGGGAGAGGTGTGTACCAGGTCACATGTTACATGCAGAACATCCACAGACAAGTACAATATGGTAATGGGGAGATTTAATGTTTGTATATGGAGAATACATAGTGTGTCATACCATCATATACACATTGACTGACACATATGCAGGCACACATCTTACAGACATGGGTGTATTGTTGCTAAATAACTAGTCCATGTGTCCAATGTGTTACAGGTAGGCTGCACACAGCACATGTGTAACTATGCTGTATCCTGTTATCAGTTACCTGTATGGGTGTTGCTGACAGTGGCCACCAGACAGTGGTACGTGGGCCATATACCAGTTGTACCATGGTGTAATGACAGTGTTCATAGCACCCACATCCCCCATTGGATATTGTACACACTGGAACCCATCTTGATACTCTGACATACCCACTATCACACATTGCCCATGATGCCAAACCAACCCATTGCATTTCACAACAGTGGTACCACAGGGATATGCATGTAATGCACATGCCACAGGCATAGTAGAGACTTACATTGTGATGCCATACCTATGGGTGACAACAACAATATCTGTACTACTGTGTGGCAATGTGTATTGTAATAGGAGTATGTGGTCTCAGAATGGTGTACCATACAGATATGCAGACATGCACACATACACAGATGTGGCAGACCTCAATGGGATTCCCATGCCTACCGACCCATTTGTACAACACTGTTGTGCTGGTACTGCAAGGCACATGTAGCTGTTAGGGAGAGGAGTGTATCAGGCAACATGTCATGTCCAATACATCAGTGCCCACATCTGATTATGGCAATGGGAGTGGTGGTGGTTGTGAAGGCAGTCATGGACTTTCCAACTACAGTTGTACTAACACACAAATGATGCTATCCTCAGTAATGCAAAAGTACACGTGTCAATACTGTGGTGCATTGCTGCAGGTGGTCATAGCTGTGTACCTGGCTGTTGTCCATGGAGGGAGTGGCTGTGTAGGGGAAGTGTGTAGATTGGTATCATGCCACCTGCCATGTGCCAGCAGGGAATCTATCGACAGACACCACATTTGTGACTGGCAGGGTGAGAGTGACATGCATCAGCCAATCCTCTGGGTGCCTTCTACACATGGCCACCAAGGTGATCCAGTTGATATGTATGCAACATGTACAACACATGGCTAGTGTCTGTGATGGAGACCTGTACCTAAGCATGTTCAGTTGACTGTGGTAGTTTAGTGTAGGTACCGGTGGCATGTGGCCCATGCAGGGTGATGTCTCCTATATGTGACAGGTAGTACACAGCTGGCCACACATGTCAGTGTCAATCAAGCATAGGTTGTCTGTACATATCCCAGCTAGAGACCTGCCATCTGCACCTCCATAGAGGGACTGACAGACACCAGTTTGGTGAGTAGCTATACAGTAGGATGAATGTCTCAACAGATGGATGTTTGACAACAATGAGTATGCCATTACTACATGTTGTAAGCCCTCACTAACATGTGCTGTACCAACGGTACTCCACAGTTACATTCCACATGTCTGAGAATCATCCAGTAGGGGATATGCATGGTGACACAGCCCACACACCAGGTACATGACAGTGAGCTCTCAGAGTGCAGTTATGCCCACAGGTGTGCTTGTTGTCAGTAGTAATGTTAGCACTGCAACCTCCCCTGGGACAGCACTGTTGACAGTAGTAATGCCATGTTACACTTCATGCCTGTGTGACAGCATGTACCCTGGGACAACATCGATATCTGTGCAGTAGCTAAGACCTGGATCAAGGCTCCAGAGAGCACCCCTGCAATACCAGGCTACAACTCTTACCACACTTTTCTGCCACCAAACCAGGACCGAAACACTAAAGGTGGAGGAGTGTCAATATTCACCAAGGATATTCACACCACCAGGCTAGTTGCCCAACACAATGCATCTGAAATTCCCCAGGTACAACTAACACTAGGTAAGACTGCAATCCAAACTGTAGCTTGCTACAAATCCCCCACCATACCCCAAGATTCTCACTACACCTTTCTAAACATACTGGAAAATATTAAGATAGAACCAAACACCCTAATACTGGGTGATTTTAACTACCCTGCCATTAACTGGGAAAACTACTCATGTACCAACACCTTTGCCCAACTGTTCTTGGAATTCATAAATTCCAATGCCCTAGATCAACTAATCCATAGTCCAACCAGGGGCTCCAATATCCTAGACCTGGTCATTACCAACATGGGGAATCGATGCTCCACACCTATGGTCACCCCCTCGTTAGTCAGGTCTGACCATAAGCTAATCACCCTTAACATCCACATCCCACCCCCCAGTAAGGAAACCTCCATAAAGAACTTCTCCAAAGCCAACTCAAGTCAGAAGTGACAAACTTCATGACACCTATGCAGACGGGAACTGAAAGTTCAACTGCTGAATCCTACACTAAGGCACTGTACGAGCACATCCACTCATGCATGAATCATGCCATCCCAAATAGAACCAAGATGCTCTCATCCAAAAAAAGGAATCCAATCTGGTAGTCCCCTGCCATAAACAAACTTTACAACAAAAGGAAGAAACTGTTGCAGAAATGAGGAAAATCGCAGGATGCAAAAAACTCCCTTACCAGCTTCAGTAAGAAACTTAGATCCCTCTTAAAATCCTCCAAAGCTAGTTACGAAAATAAAATTGCCAAAGATTCCAAAGACAACCACAAGGCATTCTATAACTATGTCAAGAATCTAATTGGCAATGCTCAGATCTGCTCTGAGCTAAAACAGAATGGCATTAAATATACTGATCCCAAGGATATTGCCAATATCCTGACAGATCGATTCAGTGCCAACTTCACCCCATTCTCACCCCCTAAATGGCCAATCTCAATACCGGAAGATTGCCAAATTCCGGTAATAATGGCCACAAAGCTAAGAATACAGCATCCATGGGACCAGATGACATCCCGGGCTGTGTACTACATGAACTACAATATGAACTGGCACCTCACCTAAGTGTCATGTTTAATCATAGCCTCACCTCAGGTTTCGTACTCACTGAGTGGAGCAGAGCTACAGTTATCCCACTCCACAAGGGGGGATCCACCTTGGATCCCAGAAACTACCATCCCATCAGTTTGACAAGTCTTATCTGCAAGGCCATGGAGCGTATTATCATGGATCTTATAAACAAAGATATTGGTAACCTTCAAACACTGGACCCCACCCAGTTTGGGTTCGTGAAGGGCCGATCTTGTCTCCTGAACCCAATTGACTTCTTCGAATCAGTCTCTAGAGCCATGGACAAGGGTAAGATGGTCCACACAGCCTATCTAGACCTTGCCAAGGCCTTTGACACCATCCCCCACTCTGGAATCATAGATAAACTTACTAAGCTGGGCATTAATACCTACGTCACCCAATGGGTTGCTAACTGGCTTACTGATAGAACCGACAATGTAAAAATAGCCGACTCCAAATCCAGCTCCAGACAAGTGACAAGTGGAGTACCTCAGGGTTCAGTCTTGGGACTGCTCTTGTTTGGCATCTACTTCTCTGAAAGTACAGGCCAACACTCAGGGACTCTGGCTAAAAAAGTTTGCAGATGACTGCAAACTGGGAGCCATTATTGAATCCCTAAATGATGTGGATACTCTACAAAAGGGCCTTACAGAAACAGATGCTTAGTGCCAGAGCCATGGGCTCAAGCTCAATGCCAAGAAATGTATAGTTACACCCTTTGGGAAAAAACATGTATCTGTGAATTACCATATAGGTGGCAGTACACTAAAGACCAAAAGTGTGATAAGAGACTTAGGGACACAGGTGGACAGTGGTCTCACCTTCGATAACCACATCGCCACAACAGTCAGGAAATCCTTTTATGTGGCACACCTCATCACTAAGGGCTTTTCATCCAGAAAAAAGGAGGTCATTGTCCCACTGTACTCATCCCTCATTAGACCCATTATAGAATACAATGCCCCGTTTGGTATGTACCTCTCAAGACATCTGCAACAACTGGAAAGGCCACAGAAATACCTCACTAAAAGAACCACAGGCCTAAAGCAGATGTCCTATGCTGACCACCTTAAAAAACTCCAGCTATACTCTGTTGCATATCGTCTACTCAGAGGTGATCTCTGCTTAACATACAAGGCCATGTCAAACCCAGAGCTGTTGGACATGCTACACTTAAAGAAATCCCAATCCCTCAGAGCCACATGCTGCAGGGATCTAAACCTTGTCATCACAATAAACAAAACATGCTGGAGGGATAGGTTCCTGACCCAGAGACTCCCCAGACTCTGGAATAGATTACCCATACATGTCAAGCAGAGTGCCTCTTTGGCCCTCTTCAAAAGGAACCTTGATGATTGGATGGGAGAAAGGAAATTCACCCCAGGGATCACATCAGTCACCCTGCTAGACAGGGGTCCAGGGAAGTAAATAGTGTGGGAAGAAATAGCCAGGGAATTGTTATGGCTAGGCTTGTATAGGCCCTAGGGCTGATAGCCTAGTACCAACCTATGAACCTATGAACCTATGCCTGTCACATATTCACATGGATAACAGTGCTGTGCAGGCCTCATATACTTGAGTGTTCCAGACATGACACTCAATACCCTTTGCTACAGTAATTAGACCACATAGACACATGTACTGTACATGGCAGTACATACACATATTACAGATGTCATTTCCCAGGGTTTGACATGGCCTCTGTATAGACAGTATGCCACAGAGTATAGCTGAAGGATGTCTAGACAGTCAGCATAGCCCATCTGTTTGATGCCTGTGATTCTTATAGTGAGGTATTCTCACTGCCATCACAGCTGTCGCAGCTGTCTTGCGAAGTACATATTAAATGGGGCATTGTTCTCTATACAGGGTGTAATGAGGGATGAGTACAGTGGGACAATTACCCCCTTTTCTCTGGATGTGAAGCCCCAGTGATGAAGTGTGCTACATAGGAGGATTTCCTCACTGTTGTGGCTATGTGGTTAATGAAGGTGAGACCACTGTCCACCTGTATCCCAATGCCTGTCAGCATACTGTTGTTGTTTACTTCATGGGTACATAGTATGTCCAAAGGGGATAACTATACATTACTTGCCATTAAGCTTGAGCCCATGGCTCTGGCACCAAGTATCTGTTTCTGTAAAGCCATGTTGTAGAATAGCCACATCATTTGGAGATCCAATAACGGCTCCCAGTTTGCAGTCATCTGTGAGCTTTGTCAGCCAGAGGTCCATAGTGCTGGCCTGTACTTCAGGGAAGTAGATGCCAAACAAGAGCTGTGCCAGAACTGACCTTGACATACTCAAATTAGTCAATTGTCTGGAGCAGGGATCGGACATGGCTACGTTTACAGTCTGGGTAACGTCGGTAAGTCAGTTGGCAATCCATCGAGTGACACAGGTTTTTGTGGCCAGCTTCACATGTTTAACTATGTCTCTAGACTGGGAGATGTTGTTGAAGGCCTTGGTGAAGTTCAGACAGGCTGTGTGCAGCACCTTACCCTCCTCCTCAGCTCCGGAGACTGAATCAAAGTAGTCAAACAGTGTCAGGAGACAAGATCGGCCCTGCACGAGCCCAACCAGGGTGGGGCCCAGTGTTTACTGGTTGCCAATGTCTTTGTTAATGAGTTGCATGATAATGCAGTCCAAGCCCTTGCAGATCAGGCTCATCAGACTAATGGAACAGTAGTTCCAGGGATCCAAGGTGGATTCCCCCTTGTGGAGTGTGGTAACTGTAGCCGTGCACCACTCAGTGGGATAGATGCCTGAGGTAAGGCTATGATTACACATGGCACTTAGGTGAGATTGCAGGGTTATGTCCCATAGCTGCTGTATTCCTAACAGTGGAGTCGGTGGATTCCACTTATGTGGCCATGATTACTGGAATTTGGCAACCTTTTGTTACTGAGATGTGCCCTTTAGGGAGTGAGTAAGGCTGAATGTTTCACTAAATCATTCTGCCCAGATACTGGAACACTCCTTTGAATTAGTATATTTAATGCCAATCTGTTGTAGCACAGAGCAATTCTGAGCATTGTGGTATAGATCCTGGACATAACTATAGAATGCCTTGTGGTTGTTTTTGGAATCTATGGCAATTATATTTATGCAACAAGCTGTGGCGGATTCCGAGGGATAGCAGCTTCTTTCTGAGGCTGGTAAGGGAGCAGTTTCCATTTTGGGATTATCCTGTTAACTGCAACAGTGTCTTCCTTCTGTTGTATAGCCTGTTCATGGTAGTAGAGCACAAGATTGGCTTCCTTGTTTGGAGGACAGTGTTACGGATCTATGTGGGATGGCACAATGCATGCATGACTGGATGTGCCCACACAGTGCCTTAGTGTAGGAATCACCAATTGCACATTCAGCTCCCATCTCCATGGGTCTCATGAGGTTTGTCACATCTGACTTGAGTAGCATGGTGTAGGCTTTGCAGAGTGTATTCACAGAGGATCCTTACTGGTGGGTGGGGGTGGGATGTGGATGTCAACGGTGATTACCTAATGGTCAGACCTGATCTGTGAAGGGTGGCCACTGGTGTGGAGCATCTGACACCCATGTTGGTGGTAATGACCAGGTCTAGGATATTGGAGACCCTGGTTGGACAATGGATTAGTTGATCCAGGGGGCTTGGAATGTATGGGTTCCTGGAATAGTTGGCAAAGGATGATGGTACATGAGGTCTTTTCCCAAATAATGGCAAAGTATTTGGAATCACCCAGTATTATGGTGTTTGATTGCATCTTAAGATTGTCCAGTATGTTTATAACAGTGTAGTGAGAAACATGGACCATGGAGCGGTATCAGTAGGCAGCCACAATTTGGATTGCAGCCTTACATAGTGTTAGTTGCATCTGGTGATTCTCAGATGCATTGCGTTTGACACTAGGCTGGAGGTGTGAATGACCTTGGTGAATATGGACACTCCTCCACCTGTAGTGTTGTGGTCTTGGTTTGTTGCCCGACATGTGTGATAAGGGTTGTAGGTAGGTATTACAGGTGTGCTCTCTGGAGCATTGCACCAGGTCCCAGGTACTGTACAGATATCGATGTTCCCCATTTGTATGTGTGGCTCAGGAGAGTGCCTGTTAAGGTTTAGACGTCTAACATTGAGTCGCATTACTGGCAGTTTTGCATGCATGTATCTGTTACAGTGGTGGCTTTTCCCTTTGAACCTTGCCTAGATTAGGTGCTATGGGGGTGCTTGGAGCTGTAGCCAGTAACCTGAATCCCAGGGGCAACACGTGCAGTCCGTCTCTGCCAGAGCATCATGGTTTGTACATCATGTCACCCCTAGGCGGGCAGATAATGGATCCCCTTTGAATGACTTCAGATGCTTAGCCACTTGTTAAAGTCTGTGCTGTGTATATGTATATGTGTGGTATTTATATGTATATATGTACATATATATCCCCATATATGTATGTGGATATGTATATGTGTATATATCTACATAGATATGTGGATATATGTGCACACATATCAGTTTACCATAAGTGCAGAACATGGAGTAGAGTCCTACCTCACTACCAATAGTCTCAACACCATAGTGCAGGGGGATATCACGGATGTATTGTGGATATATATGTACACTGTTGCCAGTGTCATAGGGGTGTCTTAACAGACATGTTGAGTGTGAGAGGATGCAACTGTTGTAGACATGTGCACCATTGCCTACGGACAGACATAGTAGGGGCAGCATAGTACAGACCCACTGCTGACACAGTAATGATGCTGTAGACTACAGCAGGGATATGACCACTATATGTGGACAGTGTGGCACTCTGTGGTTAGTCCAGAAATGTACACATGTCCCCTTCATGCGAGACATGTGGACCACGCCTCCCAGTGTGGATGTTACTAGCCATGTACATGGTTATATCACGACAATACTGGGGTACATATGCCCACACAGTGTATGCACGCACACACGCCAGTCTGTCCAGACACATAATACCTGGTGCTGCTGAGTTCACATGGCCACATACTACCCAGTAGAGAATGACAAACATCTGTACAACATACCACAGCTTTGTCAGTAATACACAGCAGTTATGCTGGCCTGGCAGTAGTATGTCCTGCAAATAACTGGACATAACAGCACACTAGGTATTTACAGTAGGCTGCTATGCATGTCACAAAGCAATGGGCAAACTACAGGCAGACTGCCAGAACTCTGGAAAACATATTGTATGGGGGAATACACATGAACCTGCGATTATAGCGGGCTTGACATGGTCACAGTGCAGCATAGCAGACACCTGTGAGTAAATTCATACCCACATCCAATGGCAATGCAGCCACAGCCACATATGATATACAAGGTTAACACTGGAGTGGAATGTAACATCAGATAGAACTGGATGGAGAACAATGGCATCTATCACCGTCTTTACAGAGCCTATGTGTCATAAGTGCAATACACATACAGTCGTCAATCATCCTAACCCAGGGGTCTGCAACCTGTGGATCTGGAGCCACAGGTGTCTCTTCAGCTCTGCAGTAGTGGGTCCTTTACCTGTGAGGATTAATGGACACACTACCGCACAGCAGGCACACACACCCACACACATACACAAACACACACACACACACACACACACACACACACACACACACACACACACACACACACACACACACACACACACACACACACACACAAGGTGAGACCCAGCCATCCCAACACAGGAAAACAGGAATGGACATATGTTAGGTATTGTTGTTATACACATGGTTATATTATATGTAGTATAACTATATATGGGACCGTATGTGCTCTGCTATCTTCATTGTAGGAGTCAGATAGCTGTTGTGCCCCCCGGTGACATTACTTTGGTGGGTGAGGGATCAGGAATGGCTATTTGGATAGTGAAGACCGCAGACCCCTGCCATACGTATACTGACCATAGTACTGTACACACACACACACAGAATGTCCTGGTAATGTCCTCGGACACAGTCCCTACTACACACAACATGTCCAGCAGTCTGTTATCTGACTGGGTTTATATTATAACATCGAAGTTCAAAAACTTCGAATGTTATAATATCGAACCCTTTAATGCAAAAGCTGAGAATAGTGAAGCCCGGAACATCTAAATTTTACCTAGAGTAAAATTTCGGTGGTCCGTGGCTTCTCTATTTACAGCAGTGTGATGCAATGGTTATGGAGCGGGTTTAGGGAAGTGATCGAATGGAGGTTACGGATTGGGTTCAGGTAAGTGTGGTGCGATGGTTATGGACCGGGTTAAGGTAAGTGAGCGAACAAACTGGGTTAAGGTGAGTGTACGATAGTTAGGGACTTTAGGGTTAGGGCGCAGGTGAGGTGAGTGTGCGATAGTGACAGACTTTAGGGTTAGGAGCAGGTTAAGTGAGTTAGGGTTAGGGCATGGGTCAAGTAAATGTGCGATTGTGTGGATGTGATGGTTAGGGTGGGGTAGGTGAGTTAGGGTTAGTGAGTGGGTAAGGTGAGTGTGTAATAGTTAGGAACCTTAGGGTTAGGGTTGGGTTAAGGTAAGTGGGTAGCCAGTGGTGTATGTCTGGTTTAGTGTAGGGTTTCATGAAGTGTATATATGTGGGTTATTTATTTTGGTGTGCTTGAGTTGTGTGTATGTTTGTCGGAACAGCAAATTTTTTCCCTGGGGAAAAAATTTGCTATTCTGACAGTTCAGTTTTCTGGTGTTTCGACTGAATGAGGTCGATATTATAACATTCAATGTTTTTAGACTTCAATGTTATAATATAGACCCTATCTGACTGGCTGGTTATCAGGTATGTTGTCAATAATTAATGGTGTACAGACCATATGCACCATATATATGTGGGCTTCATTTGTGCAACACATGTATGCACATCTGCAGTCTTGAGGTCAGTGTATGTAACAGTGTGCTATGCCTCTGTAAGGCAGTGTATTGGGGGTATGCACCACAAGTATCCCAGGGTGTTACAACATGTGAGGACCACCAGTAGTAAGCTGCCTTATGGTATGTGGATGTACATTACAATACATTTCACCTTGTGAACATTGCTGGCCTACTGCTGACTGCCATCAGTGTGACAGTGATGATTACAGTTATGCATTGTTATGTGACAGATACCACCCATAGTGTCATCCCAGGTCTGTTCACCCTAAGGATTGCAAGCAGAGTGTATTTAGAGGCCACTGGGCTATACATCTGCATGACATACTGTGGATAGTTTCTTATGCTGTGGCCATGTCAGTCTTTTCTGTTGGATTACCTGAAGGCCTTGGCATGGACACCAACAGATGTGATGCTTTCGGACTAACGTCCTAAAGGATGTGTTTGAGTGATGCGTTACACTGTTTGTATGTCAGAGCATAATCATCTATATGACATGGCATATACAACTGTAATAGTACACAACTGAACCTTTCCTATGTATACCACCCTGTCTGTTGTGTTACATCCATTGACTTCTCTGTGGGTATATGTGTCAGGCAACAATTGTCTGTGGTATGGGTGACTCATACAATGTCCATCAGATGAGGTTTCAACTATAGGGATACTGGCTGTTCAGTATGGTGTGCACCCTCTTATGTATCTTCCTAGACATACCTCTGTGTGTGTCTGTGTAGTTACATATATATCTATACATATGTATATATATATATATATATATATATATATATATATATATATATATATATATATATATATAGATAGATAGATATTTATATATATATATATATATATATATATATATATAGATATACATATATATATATATATATATATATATATATATATATATATATATATATATATACATATGTATATATATCTTCATATGAGTATCTGCATGCATGTGTCTGGTATAGGTATCATAGGACCGTTCATTGCTTACACATTGTACATTCACTATGGTAGCCAGACTGTAGTGCATGATATGTTATCAATACCCGCCTGACATAATACAAGTGGGATGGCTTACTGTTAACATCTTGTGGACATGTTTTGTCAGGTCCTGGTTATGGCATTTGCAACAGTCGGTATTGTATTGCAAAGGGGATATCACTATGTGTGAAACATATGTTGCTTGAGCCCGCTCACCCAATTAATGGTGCCTGTGGGCATATATGTCTTTATGTTCTCTATGATATCTATTGATGTATATCTGTATACACATTGTGCATATATATATATATATATATATATATATATATATATTTTTTTTTTTTTTGCTGTATATATATCTATATCTTGACATATACATGTAGATAGATTTGTATAGATGAATGCATGGGGAGAGTGAGGTATATATATATATATATATATATATATATATATATATATATATATATATATATGTACACACACACATACATCTGGATGTTAAAGTACATGTACTGTACTGTTGGATGATTGTGCTGGATGACATGTTTCTGGAGACATCAGATGTATGTGTATCTGTCATGATTTAGGAGTACTTCACATTGTCTATGGTGTGTTGGGTCCTTGGTTCGAGCCTTGCAGACACTGTTTACTTTATTGCTGGGCAGAACATGGACCTTCTGGTTACACTGTCATACACACATTTGGCTTCTATTTTGCTTAACCTGTGTAGCTTACCCCCACGCAAACCCACGTCCAACTGCTCAAAAGTGCCTTCATCACACTGTATACAACAGGCTGTGTTCTGTCCAGCAACAAAATACACAGCTCCTGCAGGCCTTGAACCCAGGACACTGCACACTATAGACAAGGTGATGTACCACTAAGCCATGCCAGATATCAAAACATCCGATGTTTTCAGAAATGTATCATCCAGTCCAGTCATGCAACAGTACAGAGAATGTATACTAACATCTAGATGTATGTCTGTATACATATATAAATATCTAAACAGATATAACATATATATATTTCTGAAACTATATACATATATATCAATATATATGAACATATATACATGCAAACGCCTAGACCGACACATATATGTGTCTACACCTATATTTCTACATATACACATCAAGTTACATATGTGTACGCAGATATATATCTATGTAGGTATATTCGGACTTAGTTATATATATGTTAGCAGATGTATAATACAGTAGACTGGAAAGATTCACAATTGTTGCTGTCCAGGCCAAGCCATTCACATTGTACAATAGGGAAAACAAACTGTGCCACAAGATACCAAACAATCAACAGTATGTAATGCAGGTGTACAGTTCAACAGCCTCTATCTACACACTGTACAAACTCAGTAGGTGGTAAAGATGTCATTTGACCACATGGGTTATAACTGCTACATAACATGGCATAACTGACACCATCACGAGCACACTGACAAACAGAACAGTTTGTATGGCAGGGGGCAGTAGTCCTGCATTAACCAGATTCATGTCAATAATGTATATATATATATATATATGTGTGTGTGTGTGTGTGTGTGTGTGTGTGACGTATATGGTACTGTACATCCAGATACCTTAAGGCAGCTCATCCCTGATACCCCCCACATTTTGTAGCAGCCTAGGTCATTTATGGTGCTCCCCACAGTCTCAATAATACAGGGCCATATACCACTGTTACATACACTGGCCTCTGGAGTGTATAATGGCACACTCGTATTGTGTAGGTGACCACCACACATATATGGCCCCAGCCCCACCGTATGTGTGGCGGATACAACAGCAGTGGACTGATGGCAGCAATGGCAGTGTGATATACTCACAGCCTACTACAGAACAACCACCAACAGCATGACATATGTGCAAAGCTTGGTATGTAGGTGATGGACAGAGGCTGGAATACAGGCACATATGTGGACAACTGTAGCCATACACTAAGCAAGGTGCTGGTGTTACAGGATAGTCTGTAACATACCCTTCATCTGAGAATTGAGGTTAGAAACAGACATGGATGTAGCCATGTACTGATAACACTCAACACACATATTGCCAGTGTAATATCTGACACAGGATCTGTGTGGTGGACAGACAAGACATGATAGGCATAGCTCTGGCAAGCATGAGGATAGGCCCACAGTTGTATGCTATGCAGACAGACTGAATTCCAAGGTAAACTAGTATGAACACTCACACCCTGTAACACCAGTACTACACAAAGGATAACACAACTCTACTCGCAGTCTGTCTGTAATTCCTGATCCTCCTACAAATATGTGGCTGCCCTGAGTGTGCCGGTTCTCCTGTAAGGGGTATTGTTACCTGCTGTCAGTAGCACTGCTGCCCACACACAGCATGGATGTCCATCACACAGGAAATGTAAAGGGATCATGCACACATGATGTTGGGATTTATAGTAGGTGGTTGCCATGTCTGTGTTAATTGGGAGTAGCACACATGTGTAATCATGTATATCTAGCTATCTGGATAAGTATATGTACATATATTTCCACCATATGTCCTGGACATGAAGTGTAGCCCAACCCCAGCCTATATGATCCCACTTTCGTGGTTGAAGGGGATGTCAGGTATGTATAGCAGGTATACTAGTAGATTATTGATACTGTCATTGGGATTGTCTTCACAGACATGGTGTGTGTGGGAGGTCACATTTGCTTATAACGTGTGCCATTGGCTACTGACAGACATCCTAAGGACATCATTGTACAGTACCGCTGCTAGCACATAATTCCACTGTGGACTGCAGCAGAGATATTGGCCAATATATGTGGAAAGTCGGACACACTCTGTACAGTCCAGAGGTATACACATAAGCCCTTAGTGCTGCACATGTGTACCATGCCTGACAGTATGGATGTAGATGACCATGTAGATGGGTATAACACATAATGAGTGGCATATAATGTCCACCATAGGTTATGCAGTCACACACCCCTGTCTGGCCTGACACATTATGACTGCAGGTACAGGGGCGTCATGGCCACAAACTACCCAATAGATATTTATATACATCTGCACTGCATCCCACTGCCCTGTCTGACATACATGACTGTTAAGGGAGGCCTGGCATCGGTACATCTGGCAAGTATCTGCACATGACATCCCACTGAGTAAGTACACTAAGATGCTAGGCATGTAACAATGCACTGTGCAGGCTGCAGGCAGACTGGCTCAACACTGGCCTACATCTCCTATGGGGGAATGCACATGTATCTGCATATAAAGCAGGCTCAACAGTCATGTCACACCACAGGGTACGATACACCTGTGTGAAAGTGCATACCCACAACTAATGTGAACACAGCCACAGCCACATATGGTTAGCTAGCATGATATTACAGTATTTAGACTATCTGTTCTACACCATCCTCATATGTGCCACTCACAGACTGACCCTACATATACTGACCTGCTACACAGTTTGGTCTGATGGCTGTCTGTGGTATTGGACATGTGTGTGTGTATGGCCCTACAAACATGTACGACAATACAGTACCATACAATGGAGCAGCATGTAACATCTGATAGGAGGGAAACTAGGACAATGAGATCTACCACAGTCTGTACACAGGCTAAGGTACATATTAACAATACACACACTGTCGACATTCACCATAGGTACACAGACCTCAGTACTGTACAAACATCCACAGAATGTCCAGGTAATGTCATGAAATGTAACCCCTACTGTACATAGCATGAGTAGGAGTCAGATATATCACTGGCTTGTTCTCAGATATGATGACACTAATTATGGTGTATAGCACATATGCACCACTGCATGCACGACATTGTACAAAGGTTGACAGAGGTGCGGCTGGAAGCACATGCACAGGGCCAATATTGACATGTTGCTGTGATAAGCGCATACATTTACTGTTGTTACAGGGTTTGTTGCAACATATTTCCTATGAGGGATATGACATCAGTGACTATCCCAGCTTTCACCATCTACAGACTGCAATCCTCACACTACCTTCTGCAGTCCACAGCTAGATGCTCCGTTAGTGAGACATGAAACCAAGGACACAACACTGCCCAGGCTGCAGATGACCCTGCAGATGGGGATTCCTCATAAACATGGAACTGACATGGCAGGTATTGAGACTTGTACGACAGCTATATCCACACAAACACTGTTAAACCAACATTACTCCAAATGCTGTATACAGCACTTACAGTCTGTAGTCAGGTCAGGCACATCCCCCTCCTATTTGTTGCACTGTTTCCACAGTGTATGTTGTCAGAGGTAAACCCCAATCCATCTGAAATGCTGTTTGCCACACAACAGATCTACTTCCTGCTCACAGTGGCTGGAAAGATCAACACCACCATGATGTTCCTAGATATTGGAGTGTGTTTCCATAGAATTGGCTATGGGAATGTTACCACAACTGTTTCACATGCAATTAGCTAGGGGAAGGCTGCAATTCATGCAGAGGCCATCAGCTGATCATGAGCATCATTGAGAATACACATGATGCTGCCTAAGCAAAGCAGGCGTAGGTCTCCACATCCACCAGAGAGGGGGTGGGAGAGGCAGACAGAGGCAAAGACATGTCAGGGAGGGGTGGGAGGGTAAAACTGAAGCATGTTTATGTCACACACCTACCAGCACAGGGTATCAACCCCCTGACAACTATGTAGTGCTATCAAAGTTTGATGCAGTTATGGGATGCGCCACATGGGTTACCTGTTGTAGAGCACTCAAAACATATATGTGATGGTGAGTGACATCTGCAACAGGGCTACAGTAGCTGTACGATATGTGATATACACGTGCCTGTGTGCATGAACAGGTGCCAGCATCAACACAGCTACACTCTCACAGGGACACACACACATTGCACACTTGGCAGGGGACAGGTGTACAACTCATCGGTAGTGTGATTGCCACATCACATCACTGTGCAGGTATCACATGCACCACACAGGTCATATGGGGGCTGTATGGGCAAAGGATATGGGGAGGTTTTCTGACATCAGACAGCATGCTGCAGTATGCCCATGGGGGTTGTAGGGAGTGTGGATGTGAACATAGGCAGCATGCAACATACACACAAACACACTGGGTGCCAGTACTGACATGCATGGGTGCATGTCTGCATGGATGTGTGGTGTTTGACTGTGCCGGACGGCTGTCCAAGGCTAGGTGATAGATGTATCTTGGCATCAGGCCACATGACGATGGTCTGCATTGTGGCTCAGAGATGCAGTGTCTGCATTTGCCCACACAGGTGGGTATTGTATCCCCCATCTGGTCACCTGGGTGACTATTGTGTGTGGCCAATGCTGTCCATTGCTTGCCATGTATGTGTTCCTTAGTCCATGCTATGGATGGTGTCTGGGATGTGCACACCACCCACATGCATGTACAGTGACATGAGGAACTGTACCTGGGGTGCCAGCCCATGTTGTGAACATAGATTATCATCAGATGTGCCAGTCCTGCCCAGCTGTGGTGGGAACCGGTAATGACCAGCAGGTTTACTCTGCACCTACATTGAGAACATGCTAACAGCATTCCTTAGTGTCAGTGGCATCTGTCTACACAGGGCATGTTGTCAGGAATGGTATGTCCTTTGTGGGTCACATGTGATGGCACCACAGTTGGTGCAGGTGCCCATTGGGGAACATGGGGGAGGTACACTTTCTGCATGTACATGCATATTGGACAGATGGTCAGGTTGACCTTCCCACTGTAGCCCACTGCTGTCACTCCATAGTTACTATCAGTGGCCAATATGCAGTGTACTACCCACATATTGGGTGTTACCTAGGCATGGGTGTGTGTATGACACATGTGTTGAGAGTGTGCTCTGGATAATACTGGGGTTGCTAACTGTGATTGCCTGGCCTTGATGTCACATGTATGGGTATGGCTTTGTACCCCAGCCTCTCAGCCATTTCACATCTGTTATCCCTGTATGGTGGACATTGTGATACATAGTAGGGCCATCATATAAGGAATATGCAAAACCCACTCCACATTGGCCACAGGTGTCACACAGTCACAACCACCTCTACACAAGATATGGGTTAAAAACACACACATGCACATGCACACCTGTCATGTTTGGGAGTAGAACCCCTACCTAACTAGTTTATTACACCACAGCACTACGCAGTTATTGTATGCACCACGGATATCACTGGAATACTCCTTCCACATTAGTGTATTTCACAATGATTGACATCAGCAGGATTGCCAAAGTAGGGCATTTGAAACTGACTGTGAGTCACTAACCTGCAATGCATTGCTCCCTACACAGACAGTGAGACACACAAAACATCCACAACCAACATGTGTGGGTATAGAACCCCTAACCAAGGTCTATATCACACTACAGCATGAAGCTGATATAGGACACACCACGGGTATTACTAGAAAACTCTTTCACCAAGGGTGTAATTCACAATGAATGACATCTGCAGGATTGCCAAAGTAGGGCATTTGAAATGTACTGCGAGTGACTAGCCTAAAATGCATTGCTCCCTACACAGACAGTGACACACACAATACATCCAGTCCTGCCATGGGTGAGGATGGAACCCTACCATGGTTCTAATTCACACTACAGCAGTACGCAGTTACAGGACGTGCTACAGAGATTACAGGGCTACAACCTTCCCAGGGGTGTATTTCTAGGTGCATGACATCAGCAGCCTTGCCAAAGTTGGGTATGTGAATCATAAGGGGTGTAAGTACCCTAAAAAGCATTGCTCTCTACACAGTCAGACATGCACACAAACACACACACACACACACACACACACACACACACACACACACACACACACACACACACACTCACACAGTTGCCAGGTTTTGGGTTGTTACTCCTACCTAACTAGTTTATTGCACTACAGCAGTACGCAGTTATGGGATGCACTACAGAGATTACTGTGCTACAGCCTTCCCAGAGGTGTATATATAGGTGGGTGAAATCAGCAGCCTTGCCAAAGTTGGGTATGTTAATTGTAAGGGGTGTGAGTACCCTAAAAAGCATTGCTCTCTACACAGTCAGACATGCACACAAACACACACAGTTGGCAGGTCTGGGGTTAGAACTCCCACCTAACTCCTTTATCACACTATGGCCGTACAAAGTTATAGGACATGTTATGGGGATTACTGGGCAACAACCATCTCAGAGGTATATTTCTAGGTGGGTGACATCAGCAACCTTGCCAAATGTGGGTATATGAATTGTAAGGGGTGTGAGTACCCTAAAAAGCATTACTCTCTATACAGTCAGACATGCACACAAACACACACAGTTACCAGGTCTGGGATTAGAACTCCTACCTAACTAGTTTATCACACTACAGCAGTATACAGTTATGGAATGCGCTATGGAGATTACTGGGTTACAGCCTTCCCAAAGGTGTATTTCTAGGTGCATGACATGAGCAGCCTTGCCAAAGCTGGATATATGAATTGTACAGGGTGTGAGTATCCTAAAAGGCATAGGTTTTTACACAGTCAGTGACAGACAGACACGCACACAGAGACTCACACATGCACAGTTGCCAAGTCTGGGGTTTGACCTCCTACCTAACTGCTTTAGCACACTACAATAGTACGCAGTTACGGGATGTGCTGCAGAGATTACTGGGCTACAGCCTTCCCAGAGGAGTATTTCTAGGTGGGTGACATCAGCAGCCTTGCCAAACATGGGTATATGAATTGTAAGGAGTGTGAGTAGCTTAAAAGGCATTACTCTTTACACAGTCAGAGAGAGACACACACTCACACACACAGTTGCCAGGTCTAGGATTAGAACTCCTACCTAACTAGTTTATCACACTACAGCAGTACGCAGTAATGGGATGCGCCAAGGAGATTATTGGACAACAACCCTCCCAAAGGTGTATTTCACATTGGATGGCCTCATCAGGCTTGTCATAGTAGCGCTATGGCATGAGCGGCGTGTGCATGAGCCTTAACCCATTCATATAGGGGTGACACACCACATGCGGCCACACACGGGGTCATATGTCACATGTACGTGTATACAGTTACTAGATGACTACATCCTTGTATAGTCATGTTGTGCAGCTGGCACGTACACCACATAGTCTGTGGTGTTGACAGGTGCTGGTCGCTAGTATCTGCAGTGAGTGACATCTGCACCTAATGTGTTTGGGAACCTTTGGCTGTATGCTGGATGCAACAGGCCTGGATGGCTCCTTGTCACGGTCACCCTCTTCCACATATCTATGTCCATCTACCTTTGGCTTATTATAGTGTGTTGTCCTTACATATATGTCTTTATTCCTACCCACTGCATGTGCAAGGCATGAGTGGTGCATACTGACATGTGTCTGCGCTAACAATTGCAACTGCCGGATATGTCTAGTCCACTGGTGCTTGCAGACATGGCCTTCATGTGTTTAAGTGTGTGAGCATGCCCAATATGACGTTTCAGTATTTTGATGACTGACATTGCCTTCATTTCTCTAAGTATGTGAGCATGCCCAGTAAGGCCATCTGTATTGCATGTGTGGATCATGTCCAGGTGGTTTGTACTGCAGTGCTGACCTTTGTGTTGTACACCGACAGGTAGCATGCTGTGTCTGCAGGGTATCCATTGATCATTTGGCATTGACTGTTGCAACATGTCTGCATAGCGGGGGGAAAACTTGACTACTTCTATGTTTATACACAGGATTAGGGGGGGGCACACCTGACTGTTACTATATTTCTATGTAGGATGAGGAGCACTCCTGACACTTGTACACATTTGCTAGGACTGTACTGGTATATCATGTACTCCATTTCAGTCAGTAGTCTTACCTATCATGCTGGCTAGGCCATGCTAGTGTACTACAGTTCTTATCTTTAGATTACCTACATATTAGTTTCTGAATTCCCACCCGTCACAACTGACTTCCCACTACCTGGTCTGCTGTAGTCTGTCTGTGTAGGCCTGGGAGGGTGGTTACCCATAGCCCTCATGCAGAGGCCATAGTACAGCATTTGTTTGTGTTTGTCTACACCTGTCCTGCTGGCTGTGACTGTTGTTGCGTATGTGACCCCCCCTCCTGACTGGCATGTGTGAGTCCCTTAAAGTGTGGGTGTCCCAGTATTGAGGGTGGTGCTGCAAGGCTGCATATGTCAGATGCATATAGGACACTCCATACGCATGGTTAGGCACAGACAGTGTAATGTTTGGCATCCCTTTTACTGTATGTGAGAGTCAGAGAGAGGTGCTATTCCCTGGGTCCCTCCCATGTCAGAGTATGTGCTACGCGTTGCCTCTTTGCCAGGGACAGGGCATACTGGGCACACCTCCTTCTGCCTACTGGGGCAGGCTCAGGTTGTTCCTCCTCTGAGTCACTCTGTGCCTGTGCAGACCTTGGCATTGGTCGGGGCTGTGTGGCCCTGCCCCATGCTGGTCCTGCTATAGCTGTTTCCACAGGATCATATTGTGTAGCATGACACATTCAAGGATGATTTGGGTACAAGTAGTTGGTGAGTACTGCAAGGTTCCACCGGATGTGTCCAGGCACCGGAACCATAACTTGAGCATCCCAAACACATGCTCTATTATGATTCTTGTTTGTGCGTGTGCCTCATTATGGAGTTCTTGTTCGGGTGTGTGTACATTTCTGATGGATGTCATCAGCCACAGCTCCAGTTTGTATCCAGCATCCCCCACTAGGTGACCGTGTGGGATGTCCCCATTGGCAAATTTCTAGTACAGCTGCGTCAGATGCCAGATGCGGGAATCGTGATAGCTTCCAGTGCAGCCAGCACACATCTTCAGTATTATGCCCTTGGCATCGCACATGACCTGGCAGTTGGAGTGGAAGCCCTTGCGGTTGATGTAGACCTTACCCTGCTCACCGGGTGGTGCTTAATGCATATGTGCATGTAGTCTATTGCACCCACTACCTCAGGGTATTCTGCTATTTGGTGGAAGAGAGGCATATTGCTGGCCAACGCCTCACGAGTGATGGGGAAATATATGTGCTCACCGACATGTGCTGACATGGCATCCAGGAACTGGTGGAGTACCCTGGATGCTGATGCCTGTGCAATCCCCATCATATCCCCAGTTGTCCTTTGGAAGGTACCTGTAGCTAATATTCTTAGGCCTACACATACCTTGGTATCCACTGGGATGGGTTGCCCTCTGTTAGTTGTGTGTGTCAGGCATGGCCGGCACAGCTCAACAATTTGCTGTAGGAGGTCCCTGTCCACCCTATAGTGCTTCACTGATATCCAGCTCATGTAGCTCCTGGTAGGTTATCCTAGGTCTGTACACTCTTCTCAGTCTCATCACTGTGGGCTGGTCAGCAGCATTCACATCCTCACCACCCTCAGCCTCTTCCACAAGTTGTATGATAGCTATTACAGCCCCTAACATTTTGCTGTTGTGAGTGTTAAAAGTTCCCTGCTTGTTTACAGTGGTGGTGTAGGGTGTGGGAAAAACCAGAGGGCTAGGTGTTTGCATAGTTTATAGTAGTGTTCTGAGCTGGGCAGGTCTGCTGCCTGTGTAATTGGCTGGTTCTGATATATTTCACCTGGCCGTTAACCTAGTACCCCTTGATTACCTTCCTACTGCTGTTTTCCCTTCCCGTTGCCTTTCTGTTTCAACCCAGGGGCATGCCACACAATCGGTGTACTCCAGTTTGCACACTACTGCTATTTCCTGGTTTAACTTCCTTTATCTTCCTGTAGATCCCAGTGCGAATTGTGCACACCCACTTACACTTTGTCAAAAGTGATAGGCAGGTTTAGACACACACCCCTAGCTTAGCTGTGCTAAGATAGGAGCAACCCGAGACACAGGTCTCCAATCCGCTTACAGTATGCCTGATACACTCACCCATGATGTCAGCTATCTTCTAGTCTTGCACTCAGCTATCCATACTCTTACAGTGTTGGGACCTGCCTCACATGCTGGAGAAAACTGGGATTCACTATCCTTCCCCTCATTTGCATAGGATTGCCTGATAATGCATAGGTATATGTGTCACACTGAGCCTCCCCCCTTAGCAACCGCTATTCACTGGCCAGGTTGTCTTTTGCCTGCCATTGACTTGCATGGCAGAATACTGATTTTAGTTGGAATGCTTGTTTTAGGTTTATTTTCTTATTTTCCCACCGATCCTGTTTGCACGTCGCTGCCCTATACTTCAACAGCCGTGATCGGCGGTAATAAAATAAAAGTTGTATTTTGTACGTTTTGCATTGTATGCAATGCCAATGGCCTTACACTTGGCCATTGGCATGCTTCCTCAATGATATGTCCCCATTTTGGATTTTGCAGAACCGTACTCGGTTACTAACCAAGTACATTTCTGCATATTATGCTAGTCCTGCACACCCTGATTCCTGCTTCCTGGATAGCAGATTTACCTCATTTGCATGGTTTTCACCTGCAAATGTGGTAATTTGCATACAGTGGCTGGGAACATGCAGCACTAATGCTAGAGAGCTCGCGCACGTCAAACGAGCACATACGTGGATCACTCAGCCTCCATATTGCCAACATTACCTCTTACACTGATCATGCACATGGTGCAAGCTTTTAAGATTCCAGGGGAAAGTCTTACCACAAAAACACAGTGTAGTAAGGGAAAGGAAGAGGAGAAATTGAATGCCATCATGGAAATATCAAATAGAGAATACTATAAAGCAATTAAGACAAGAAGTGTCACTGTTAGAAGAGTACAGAAGAGGGAACAGATCAACAGAATACTCAAAATGATACACGTGATAAAAGCAATGTGCAGTATCACAACAGGTGCACTATTGCAGATAATAAACTAAAAATAGCACAAGCAGAACAACTTCGAAGATATGCAAATAAATATAAAGGAAAGCTACAAAATAAGCAATATAATGCTGACCCAAAAAAGTTTTATAGAGAACTGGGAAACAAGGCAGAAGAAAGTAAACACCACTAAAAAAAGAAGAATAGATACATTTTGGAAAAATATCTATGAAGATCCTGTGGAACATGACAAAGATGCTAAATGAATAGAAGAAGTAAAAGAAGGAATAAGAAGTTTAAAGATACAGGGTATGAAATGGGATGAAGTAACACCAGAGAGATTGAAACAAAGTTAAGAAAAGCTCCTAACTGGAAAACCCCAGGCCCAGATGCAGTACCTAACTTCTGAATTAAAGTATTAACATATTTACATGAAGACTTAGCCATGAGTAAGAGCTATTTATATGTGCATCCCGAACCAACCCCAGCCTGGTTAACAATAAGAAAAACAATACTCCTACTTAAGAGTGAACCTGCAAGCTATCCTAAAAACTATAGACAATTTTGTGCCTTCCGACAACGTATAAACTATACACTGGAATTCATGCCGACAGAGTCTATAGTCATTTAGAAGAAAGTTCAATCATGGCAATAGAAAAAAAGGGGAATAAAAGAAAGTCATATGGAACAAAGGATCATTTGCTGTTTTAAAAAGTCATAATGAAGAAGTGTAAAAAGGGGAAGAATCTAAGTATGGCATGGATAGACTACAAAAAAGCATTTGATAGTATCCCACACTCATGGATAAAAGAGTGCTTAAAATATATGATACACCCCTCCACTGATTAACAATACAAAGACCATTAAACAGTGGCAAACAATTTTGCAGTTAACCCATGATAAAGGAGAAATTATTATTCCATGGATAAAAATTCATAGGGGGATATTCCAGGGTGACTCTCTGTCACCGCTGCTCTTTTGTCTTGTCCTTAGCCCATTAAGCTGTGTACTTAACATATTAGGTCATGGCTACAATTTGGCTCCCAGAAAACAATAAAGTGTAAAGACTTTACATCTTCTTTTTGTAGATGATTTAAAACTGTATATTCATCAGATGAGGAACTGAAAGCACAACTGCAAGTCGTCAAAACTTTTTCCGATGATATAAGACTGTCATTTGGTCTTGATAAATGTGCAAAAGCAACCTGTAAGGCAGGAAAGCTGCAGCACCAAGAAAACCTCAGTTTAAGACAGGAATGTGATATAAAAGAACTTGAGCAAGAGGGACTGAACAAATATTTGGGAATTGATAAAGGACCAACAATAAAAAAATGAACAAATGCGAATAAAGCTTAGTAAGAAATATTTTACAAGACTAAAATTAGTACTGAAGACAGTGTTGACATCTAGGAAAAAAGTCCAAGATATAAACCAATTTGCTCTTCCTGTCATAACTTACAGTTCTGGAGTGATTGACTGGCCCCAAAAGGTTTTGGATAGGCTGCACAGGAAAACAAAAGGAAGCGTCATGCTCATCATATGAATTATAAAAATTAGTGTATACCAAGATTATATACTGCCCCTTCTGTAGGAGGTGTGGACCACCTCAAAACTGATTGCATGTATAGATCTGCAATCTTGAGACTACATACATATCTGCTGACCTCACAAGAACACAATGTAGTGAAAGTTTTGAAACATGAGGAGAATGAATCTAAGATCACTTCCCTGCTTAGTTTAGCAGAAGCATATCAGCATGAAGTGGGAATGGAAATCAAACCAGAAGTAGATAAAAGTCAGGCAACAACTGTATGTGCCAAAAAATAAAATAAATAATATGAGATGAAGGATCAGATGAAAAGACAAGAAATGTGGAAAAAACATAACTATAGTTGCAAGTATAGACAAATCTTGGAACAACCTCATGTTTTTCAGGACTGAATGCAGGACTGGTTAAGGAGAGGTGAATTTAAACCAAAAGATGAAAGGTTAATATTGGCTGCCCAAGATAGTGGACTACATCCACATTTGTTTGCAAAGTCCATTGAACATGTGGGAGAAACAGACAAATGTAGGTTTGCAAAACTGAATTGAAAGCAGTCACACATCTAGTTGCTGACTTTGACATACTAATCACAGTAGGACTGTATAGTAAAAGGCATATTAATGGGGTAAGACTGTTGCATTGGGGATTGCACAAGCATTATAATATTGAAGTTTCCTGCCTCATCTAATTAGAACCTTTCTCCCTTCTTTGTACTTAGTTGTAGCTGGCTTTGTTCTTCTCATGCATTAATATTGTCATCCCTTTTAGATATCTTGGAGAAAGAAGAGACCCTATTCCCTTTTCATGAACGTAAAAGTCATCTTCAAAGTTTCTTAGCAGTTTTCAAAATAAACTATAGCTTTTAACAAATTGAGGAAGGTTGCAGTCCTGTACCTTAACAGATGAGTTTAACAATTAAGTAGTTTGAGATGTTCATCTACCAGCATATCCAGCATCAGCAGGAGGTGGCTAATAATGCTAGACATACTACAATACAGCCTATCTCCAGTTATGTACTTCTTGTTGGGAGAACACCAGAATGAAAGCAAGCATAATAAAGAAATCACCTTCAGTCATTGCCATTTTTTTTATATTTGCTTATAGATTTCCTTCTAAGTTTACTAGTGAATGCATGTGCTTTGTTTTTGCTTTAAATAGCATCAGGGGTCTAAATTTATTGATTGTGCAGATCATTGTTTTCAGAAGAACAGTCCATTTTACTTGATATTTTGCATTTCTGCTTGGATTCAACTTCATCTGTAAGACCACCAAATCTATTATCTGTTACTTCTGTGAAAAAATCGCTGGCTTCAAGTGTGTTGGGTTTTGGATTTGAGCCACATAACGTCTGTATAGATTGTCAGTTCATTTTGATTATTAGTGTTACCTTCTCAAGAATGGATTGAGAGAATGCAGCATATTTCCCCAAGCCATTTATACCCTTTGATTTACATGCTGCTAATAAAGTTTGTGCTTGGAGAATTGGATGAGCTCAGGGTGGCAGAGTTTTTCACAGTATCCTGTAATAACTACTTTTGCAGAGATCCCATATGATTATTTTATTAGTTTCAATTTGGCTAATATTTCTGATTCTGTTTGATAAGATGAGTGCCCAGAATTTTAAGTGCAGTAGAAATGTTATTTATGAAACATGGATTCTGCACCTCAGATAATGATTAATTTACTAGTATCTGCACTGCGAAGCTTACTGTTTGGTGGTGCTCACTTCATTCATACCTAGAATATTGTCACTGAATGTTTCTTGTAAGCACTGTTAGATTCAATAAAGAGCTAGGAGAGTTTTGAATTTTTAATTATTTTCTTCCTAGTGTGCAAGTTTGTGTGATAATGGAGATAAAACACACACACACATATTCTTATACATATATGTACAGCATATATATATATATATATATATATATATATATATATATACATACAGATATATATATATATATATATATATATATATATATATATATATATATATATATATATATACAGACAGATAGATAGATTAGAGGTATCAGGGTCTGGAGTAGAGAGAAGCTTGTTTCCCTACAAATTTTTTTTTTTTGGTTACCTTGGGGTACCACTGTTTTGAGTGGTGACCCTTAGCCTCAAAGTTTTTATTTCTTTGAGCTTGAATAATAGCATATTGGTTAAAAAGGACATAATTATTCATAGTAAACCTATAGAAACCAAATCTAGATATCAACATAATTTGCAAGTCACCAAAACAGATTTATTTTCTTCTCTGACTTTCTCAGATTTTAATTTTGTTGTAGTTTAAGAGCTTAAACGTTAAGGTTTTTGTGTGCTTTGTTATTCAAGGAATTAAACTGAATTCTGGCTTTTAGTGCCTTTTTTCAACCTTAGGTTATTTCATTGTAGGTGGTTTTAAGGGTATTTAATCTTTTTTGGATATTTGACTTCTGATTACCCATTTCAGCCTTTTAATCTCTTGAGTTGTCCGGCCTGAACAGATAGCATTGAATTGGAAAATGTTGGCTCAGCTGCCCAAGTTTTGATGCTGAATTGAGCTCTCTTAACTGCTTTTTTTAAAAATACTGCATTTGCTAGCAACTTTTTTAGGAGCTGGATTACTTGATCAAGTTTGCTAATATGTTGGATGTATTACAGTGGGATGCTCATATAAAGAAGGGAAGCCAAGCATTGCCTTTTAGTCCTCCCCTTAGTGGATCTTCCATACTTACACTCAGGTCACTCCTCGAGCATAGCTCACAATGATCACAAGTATGCATCTTATTCCAACACTAGACTTCTTCAATGTAATATACAGCAAGGTGAGATATAGTGCTGGAGAGCTCATCAACTGAGTAATTAGATTTCTCCCTCACAACTTCAGAGTCAGGAATTTATTCCTCTCTTTATATATTCCAGTCATGGCTAAACTGGCTACATCAGTGGTTTTTAACTTTCCACCTGAAAACATGATCATTGTTTGGAATAGTACTTGCACCTATATCTACCGCAAATTGGTTAAATGGCATGGAAATTTGTTCTAATGGCTTTCATAAAGTGTCCAGTTGTTTAACACAGATATAATCTGTTTGTAATACATATTAAAGACCAACAGGCAACATGTAGTACGATGTACATAGAGAAGCTAGCCTAAAATCATGTAAAGAATGTTTTTGCACAATTCCCATTTGACTGTACATAGTACCAAAAGACAGCCTTGTCATTTCTATAAAAGTGAAGGAAACAAAATAAACAAGAGTCAACACAAGTATAATATGTCTGATACCCAGTTCAGAGTTTGCCATCACACGTTAGTGGTAGAACGCTTCATGAAACAGTTTGAGACTCACAACTGACAGTAACAGAGTGGCTCTATCTGTGCTTAGCGGTTTGATTTTTGGAGGAAAATACTGTGGTGATCATTGTATTCAAAGATGGTATCTCCCCATGCCTTTGTGCTTTAATTTGTGTTTGAAAAGGATCCATATACCCATCACTTACATCCATCCAGCCATCCATCCATCCATCCATCCATCCATTCATCCATAACCAATTTTTCCTGTTTTGCACATGGTGTCAGGGTGTGCCACATCAACAAAGACACTCATCTAGAGCCAGTGTTCATACTGCTGGGTGGCTACCCCTGCCATTGCTGTTCATCCATACTAAACGTGCACACACACACACACACACACACACACACACACACACACACACACACACACACACGCACACACCCCTATGGACAATTTTTTTGCCCATCCTTATACTGCATGCTTTTGGAATTTGGGAGGGAACCAAAGCACCTAGAGAAAACCCACGCATACACAGCAAAGACATGTATACTCCACACAGAAGGCTCCCCAGCTAAGAATCTTATCAGAGAAGCTCTTGCTGTGAGAAAACCATTCTAAATGTTGTTGCACCACCTCACACAACTTACATACTCAACAAATTATAAATATAAACAATATAAATTCCTTCAATACATAATGGCATATAGCTTGACATTGACTTGTACACCTTGTTCATTCCTGAGATACTTAGCTCATGTATGTACTGATATTATGCTACTCTCCATGGTGCTAGATAGAAATTGAAACCATATGTTCTAGTCAAAAGAGGTGAACATATGTGGTTTAAACTTTGTTGAACATGTTCATCATAATAAACCTTAAGGCCTGTAAAGTGAACTTAGGTAAAGTTGTAAGATGTAAAGAAAATGTTAACAAAGTAGAACATCTTAAGCTCTCTGTCCAGGCATACAGAGATTTTGAAACATCTTGAATGAGATGTGCATACCTATCTTGCATATTTGAGCTGTTCTTATTTAAAATGCTCTGTTAGTAAAAAACAGAAAAAAAACAGGCCTGTATTGTTTGAATTTGATACATTGAAAGTCTCCAAAAACTGACACAATTAAATTTTTATATTGCATGGCTGATAGAAAAATACTTGAATCAAATAATTTCAATTGATGATCAGACCTTGTTGGTTGGAGCTGATATAAATCTATAAGCTCAGTTACATAGTAAGAAATTGTGAGTGAGAAAGTATAATTAATGTAGGTGTTTATGCTCTGTGCATATTCTTGTAATTAATTCAAAGCAGCAACTGTTTTGTTTTTGGTAAGCAGTATTGACAACAGAACACTGGAATAGCTATGGCTGTAGCAATATCCCCCAATCATATGAATTAATTGCTGACTTCCTCAGAAATATAATGCATTTATAACTGTGTTCACAAACAGCATTCTTTTGCTTCCATTTTACTCATGACTTATTTTTAATTTGAGTGCAAGACCTTCTGTGACCTTCCGTGGCATCCATAAAGATTATTACTTCAAGCTCTAACAGGGAAACCCCTTACTGGACAAAAGCACAACAGCGATAATCTGAGATTCATAAACACAACAAAACAACACTAAGCAACAACTTATAAGTGTCTCATTATCATGCCCTGAAGTGACTAAACACTGTTAGACCTACCTGTGCTGGCAATGCAGATGCATGGGTATTACATGGGCATCTTCCAACAGACACAACACACACACACACACACACACACACACACACACACACACACACACACACATAGCAGCTATCTTTGGGAGTCAGTCAGCTGCCCCATATAAATAATAAAACATTAGCATCAATAGTATTTTGAGAGTTACATTGATAGGTCTTATGTTCTAGAACAGTTTTGTTTCTATTAATTGTTAGTATTATCACACCATGTTTTTTGTTTTGTATTTTGTAGCTGTGCGAGAAAAGTTCTGTTTCTTTAAAATTTTGATAACCACCACATTGTGTTTATTGTTTTGTGCTTTGCAGTCATGTGTCTCTGGCTTTTACTATAAGTCAGGTGTACAGAGCTTAGGTACCATAAATCCACATAACTCTCACTAAGTAATTTGCTGGTTTGCTGTGATTATATGGGAGCTGTTTATAATTTCGAAATACTGAAATGTCGAATTTCAGTATCTCGAGAATATAAACCCGAATGTTTAAAATAGCGAAAGTTCATAATCAAATTCGCGGTTATGGCCTTGCACTACGTGATGTCTGGGATTGTGTGTTTATGGTGCTCATTGCCATATGTGGATCTAGGCATTTTGTCAGTTAAGTGAGTATTTTGTAAGGGATTTGAGTGGGGATTAGAGTGTGTTTGAGTGTGCTGATATGTTTGATGTGTGTGTGAGGGACTGGAGAATGTACGTGTGTGAGTTTGCTTTTGTTTCCTGTTTGTGCGATCTCTGAGTTAGTATATATAAGTAGAGCTGTGTGTATGAGTTGTGTATGTGTGTATTTTTTGTTTGTTTATGTTGTGATGTAGGTGTTGTGGTGTATGTATGGTGTAGTGTATGCAGTTTGTTCAGTGTTTTGAATTTTGCGGTTTTGGGCTCGAGGTTTTGTAGTTTCGGTGTTTTGTGGATTTGGTTTCATAGTTTCAAAATACTGAAATTCGATGTTTAAGTATTTCAAGATTATGAAGTGAATCCGATTATACAGATTAAATGTGCAACATTGGCACCAAATAATATAAGGAAAGCAGTTGCTGGTTCTGAATGCTACACTGCCACCATGTAGAAAAGAATGGTGATTGGCCCTAAGAGCGTATAACAAATGTGTGCTACTGCCTTATGACCAACATATTCCATACCCAAATAAGCTTTATGCTGTAAAGACACAAAACCGTGCTATAATCACTAGCTACCTAGGATTTTATCCACTTTAATCTGAGCACAATACCTTTGAGTGAAATCTTGCCATCAGTCACTGAGACTTAACCAAATTATGTATAAGCATACAAACATGACATATTTCCTGAGAGGAGCTTCTGATACCTATCCGATGACAGTAGTCCACTCACGTGACCAGGATATATATTACCACCAGCTAAATCAGTATGATATTCAGGTTTCAGTAATTGAACACTGTTTCAACAAGTCAAACAAAATATTAAATTATAGTAGCTTAGTCAGTCTCTCTTCAAAAAGTGCATATGACCAGTCCTATGAGGCTACCCTTTTTAAACTCATAAATAATGTGCCAGCCACAAAATCTTGTAAATGAATAAATGAAACCTTTTACTTAAGAAACAAATGTCAGGTAAAACAATAAAAGTAAAAATATAGAAGCCGGAAAAGTAATTGCATATGGAAAAATTAAGGAGTAAACAAATTATGACACAATTGTAACTACAACTAAATAAACTGTCACTTTTTACAGAAGATCGTTGCCTAACGTCCACAATATGCCTAAAAATACGCAGTGGTTACAGAAAACTCCTAGGAAGAGTATCAGTGATATATTACAGCTTGTGGAAGATCAGTTTTCTACCCTTTCTTTAGTCTCTGATGAAACTTCTTTCCTGTTTCAAGTTTGAAAAATGTTAATTAAAGTCTATAATCCAGAAGGAATATGTAAGCACAGGAACTTTGATTCAGTGTTCTCTGCCAGTTACAGGTTTCTCAAAATCAAACAGCAATCCCAAACAGAAGGAAAAGAGTGCCATTTGCCTTTGTTGAGTATTCTTTGATGGTTAGCATTTTGGGATTTGAAAAGCGACCAAGATTTTCTGTCTTGTGAACCAAACTGCTGGAACACAGATGTGATTTAGTTTAATTGTAATTTTCTTATGAAGTCCTAGACATGTTTACTAAATAGGATTAGAAAGGGAATGGCAAAAGTTCAGAGCTAACATTCACAGCCAAACGTGTAGAGTAAGAAGCTGACTTACAAGAAACACTATCTGAAAAGCTAGTAAAAGAAATATGGTAAGCTTTGCATGTCCATGAAAGGAAATAAACTAGCTATCATGTTGGCTATCTTCCATCAAAACAGACAACAATGGTCACGATCAGAACAGTGAGGGAAAGTCTCCATATAAAAATATTACAACTCATTGGAAAACTATTGTACAATAGCTACATAAAAAAATAGAAATGAGAGAGATTTATAGGTAAGACTTCAAATCTTCTGATAAGTTCAAATCAGGTGATGAGGTCCTTTTCTCTTAAACTATTTAAACTTTATGAAAATAATATGTCAAAATTCAAAGACTTTTAAGTGCACAAATCTAGTCAAATTCTATGATGAGGTCTTGAAATTCACTTATAACAACATCACCCCAGTCATTGCCCCAGCAGATAGAGTCACAAAGGAATTTTGCACTCCAAAAATATATGTATAGAATTTTCAGACCCATCCAGATCCCAATGTTGTTCTTCTTCTTTCAGCTTTTCCTGGTTAGGGGTCACCACAGCGGAACTCTGGTCCTCTAATAATTGGCAGTCGATTTTTACAGTGGCGAAGTGCCAGCTCGTTGCCTAACCTTCAACAAAGGCTCACCCATTCACGCATGTCTTTTGAATGCCACTCAACTGTGGGGAGGACATGCAGACTCCACACAGAAGGTGCTCCAGTCGAGAATCGAATGGGAGAACCTCTTGCTTTGAGGCGACAATGCTACTGCTGCACCACCATGGCTTACCCATCCAGATCCCAATACAATGAGAAATTTAAAAGTAAACCGACCTAGTGGCCATTGACGTAAATAAAATCTAGAATGAAGAGGAAAATCATTAGCGTATACAACAGATCTAAAGACTATGAAAATATTAGGAATTTGGCTATTAAATCTAGTTAGGCAGTCCATGAACCTGGACTGGCACCAGAAGTAGAGGACAATTAGAAATGTTTCTTTAGTTATGTTAGAAAACAAAGAAATAATATTCCGCAATGTACAGAACTCTTACTAAATGGCAAAACCTTCTCAGACATGTTGGGCACTGTCACTATACTGGCGAATAAATGCAGTACAAATTTCACTACTGAGATGACTATCCAATAACTAACAATTCCTGTATCACTCAAAACACCATGCCTTCACTAAAGAACATGTACTGAAAGTGTAGTCCATAACTAAGATCACTTCTTCCACTGAGCCATATAACATACCTGACTGTTTCTAAAATGGCAGAATCTCTCCATAAGCTATTTGACCTGAGCCTGGCAACAGGCTCTTTGCCAGAAGTATGGTATACAGCACTTGTGATGCCAGTGATAAAAGTAATGCTGCTGCTGACACGGGAAACTATAAGCTCATTTCCATGCTGAGTCTCATTTGCAAAGCTATAGAATATGTTATAACAGACTTGTTTAACATTGATATTAAAAATCTCATCAGACTAGATCCACTGAATGTAGCTTTGAAATAGATTGATACTGCAGAACAAACCTTGCAAACTTCTTTGAAAAAGTAAAACGAGCTGTTGACAATGGTCACACTGTACACACACAGCCTACCTTGATTTGACCAAGGTTTCTGACATTGTCCTCCATGCTAGCATAATTAATAAACTAAGTGCATTACAAATACATCCCTCTATGACAAGATGGATGGCAAATTTGATAAACGCATAATTCACATGACGCAGGTGGCAGGGACAGCATGAATAACATGAAGGTAATCACTGGTGTCTTGCAGGGCTCAGTGTTGTGATCACTTTGTTCAATATTTACTTCTCTGACCTACAGACTAAGAACCAAGACCTATATCTAACCAAGTATGCAGATGATACAGATGCCCTCCAGAAAAAAAAAACTTATAAGTATAAATGCTTGATGTATTGAACATAGGTTTAAATTAAATGCTAGAAAAATCAACATTGTTGCATTTGGCTTGCAAAACATCCTCCAGCATATGGTATTGACAATACCCTCTTCAAAATAAAAATGTAATTAGAGTCCTAGAAAACTTGGATGATAATTCCCTCTTCTTTGATGTGTAGGTATCAAGGGTTGTGTGGAAGTTCTTATAATTGGCACAGCTAATTGCCAAGGGAACATCATCCAGATCAAAATGGTTATTGTTTCCTCATATTAGGCACTAATTAGACCAATTATAGAATAGAATCCCCCTCCCCTTTTTGGATATACCTCACCAGATATAACAAACATGTTTAAAGACTCCAGATGTTACTAACAAAAATAAAAACAAAACAAAGCAAAAAAAAAAAAAAAAAAAACAAAGAGGATCATGGATTTAAAACCACTAAGCTATCTGAAAGGGATAGAAGTACTGTCACTCTTTGATATATCTGATAGACCCCTGACAGGAGACATAAGCCTTGCCTTCAGAGCAGACAGGGGCATATTTCTCCAGGATCTGTTATACCTTCACAAATCAGTTTCACATATACCAGAATGAGGGATCTAAACATGTTTCAGCAGATCAATAAAACAAGGTGGACAGAAAGAGAGATAGAGAGAGAGATTCATCACACAGCATCACCTTCACCTTTGGAATAGACTCTCCCTGCAGATAAAGCAATATGATACAATATATTCCATCAAATGGGATCTGGATTATTGGCTGGATATTCATAAACTGACTCTGAACTTGACTGGCATAGTAATACTTGAGAGAAGAGATACAGTATAGGGTGAGAAGTGTCCAGACGTAATGGTTGCAAGAGTGAGTAGCCTTATGCTTCCCATGACATCTATGATTTGTATGATTCCTATGAAATTAAAATAAAATAAAGGGAGTAATGTGGTTTACAGATGGGTAGTAAAGTATAAGTTCTAGACAAAGATAAAGCCAAATATTATAATGGAAGAATAAAGAATAATAAAAAAGTATCTCTATAAAGACATAACTTGTATAATATGTTACTTCTAGCAGAATGATGGACATCATCATTTAAAAATAGTTATAAAGCATACTTATTTATTGAGCAGATTTACATGATTGAAACTAACTTTCAGTCCTGACTTAAGAAATGAGATAACAATGAGTGATATAGGCAGAACAGACAAAAAATAAAAGAAATGAATGTAACTAATTAGAATTAATGATAAGGGGTTTTGCTACAATTATGTTTTATATGTGCTATACAACAAGTGTTGACCGTGTATGTTTTTTTATTATTTCTGTTAGAGATTTTCTTTTAAATTAGACTTGTGATTATGTTACTTCATTGATATAGGCAGCAGACATATCATCAATTAAAAACCTTTTGTTCTACTCAAAATGTTCCAAATGCTGGCCAAAGCTAATTTTGAGTGACATAATAGATGAGCTAAATTAATATAATTTCTGGTCCAATAAAGTGTGTGATTTTGCAGAATATACTGGGATTTTAGCTAATCATACACGAAGAGAGCTACTACAGAGCATTAATTAACATTGCATATATAATTGTGAGAATCACTGTATGTAATTAATCATATTTAAAGATTCTGTGCATGAGTTTGAAAAGAAAATAAAGACCTCATGGTTCCTTTTTCGAAAAATTATGCAGAGTCATAAACTGTGTAAATTGTAAGCAATACTTGCTATTTTATAGCCTCATTTAACCTAAATGTAATCTTTCTGATCAACAATAATTATGCACTGAATCCATTTCATAACTGATTAGCTGTAAAAAAACAAACGTCACTTCTCAGCAGTGGTCAGGCTATCTGCATAATGTGTACTTTCTCAAAAATAAGAAACAAAAGAGATTTGCAGTAACTGGTTTTAAAAGTATACTGACAGATCACACCCAAGTGTTCTTAAATAAGTGTATAAAATCGTTATCATTCTGTATGCCTAAGTCTCTCTCTATCTCTCACTCTCTACATCTCTTACTATATATCAATCTGTTTGTTTATGTATGTATCTATCCGAACAATGTTTTTATTTCCATCTCATTCTACTTATAAAAACTGTTCACAACATAATAAAATGGACGGCACAATGTTATTGATTAAAACAATAAATCTATAGACAAAAACAATATGTTAGCAATCTGAAGATATTTCTCTTCTTTTATAATTTGGAATGTCACAACTTTAGTCAGACTAATAAAATGTAAGTGCTAAAGTTATTCAGTGGTTTTGTGTAGTATTCATAAAAATTTTGTGCTACATCACGATCCATGTGTATGTAGAAAATGTCTTTCTGCTACTTAGATGGCTTATACAGCTGCCATGTGTATAGTCACCAGCTCCTCTCGCTTTGGTCTGAACTGAATGCGTGGATAGTAACTGTAGCCACTTACAGGGCTTATACAACAATTGCAATAGCATTCATGTGAATCTTTAACATTTTTTTGCTAAAATATAGTCATCTAACACTCCTGCCTCCTCCAGAAAATGCAATATTTACGTATTTTTCATTTAATTATTTTGTTAGTTGATCTGAGGGTTTCATTTGCACAGTGTCTCAGACCACACACACACACACACACACACACACACACACACTCTCACACACACACACACACACACACACACACACACACACACACACACACACACACACACACACACAAAATGAATGTTCATTTGGTTCTGAAAGTGACATTTGGGCTAACCTCATGGGCTGTAGCAGATGAGCTTGTGTATGGAGGAATCTGTACATCTGCCAGTATATGTAAGCCCTAGAGAAGGCACGAGTCATATGCACAACAATGCAATGGAGAGCAGCTGCAGCAGCGACAACATTCATTTCCATTCTAGTCAAGAAATACGTGTCAGTGCAAATCAATGATCAAACAGAAAAGTATGAGTGGAACAAAGAGAAGAACATGATTCATATGACAGCCACATTAATGGCAAGAAGGCAGACACGATTTAAAAGTGCTGTGATGGCATCACTATGGCAGGGAAATAGTAAGATTGTTATTATTATTATTACTTCTACTACTATTAGCAATTTCAATGAATATGAAATTGGCTTAGAAAATGTATACTGTTAAAATACCTTGCTCCTCAGCAAAACTACTTGTTTCTCTAAATCAGACATAGTAAATACACATGGCCAGATTCCAAAAGAGTTGCTCTCAGTATATGTCTGCACTGATTCTGAAAGACTTGCTCTCAGTGTAATTGACTTACTTCAATGGTCTGGGAGCAAGTCCTTTGGAATTGGACCCATAGTGTAAGACAACTTGTAAATGATGATACTTGAGGTGATCTATTTTGTTTTCTTTCATTTTTAAGAAAATGAAAATGCATATAATCATTCCATAATGTTGAGCATTGCACAAACAGTGTTCATTTTGGAAACAGCAATTTTTAAAATCATGCTAATATTTTATTATTTATTAAGGATGACATTCTTCTGGACAGAAATTATTTTCAGAGGCTTAGAGATAAAACTAGAAAGCAGTGGAAAAATGAGGTATACGTGGGTTTCTTAGGACATCAAAATGATACCTGCCAGCTCCCGGCTTGTGATTCTGTATTCATTAAAAAATTAATAGTCAAACTCAATATCAGAACACGAATGCTAAGACACTTGTTTTGACAACAATAAAAGAAACCTCATGTTTCTGAAAAATACTTCCCTTCTTTACATTGTTTTTCTTTTTGCTATACACCACCATACTTAAATATAACAACACTGATACTGCAGATTCATATATTTCTTCTTCCATACACAGCTATTGGGCTGGATTCTGTAAAGTTCGCAGAATCTGGTGATTTTTTCCAGTATCTGTGCAGATGTTGCAGATAACCTTGTAATATGTAAGTATGTCTCAGTGAACTTAGAATATTTCGGCACATAACAGAGTTCAGCAGCAACACTGACACACTGTCAAGCAGTCACAGGCACTCTGTAAGTTATGACAACTGCCGCATAATGCTTGATATACATTAACAAAGTTACAGAAATTATGCTATCCCAATGTAAGCTGCTTGACAGTTGTAAGTAATACATATCTTCAGCAATCTCTCTAGTAAGCTTAGAGACAACTATGAATGGCACCATAAGTCATTTACTAAAAAATATACTTGGTAGCACTTATGTAAAATTTCCACAAAAAAAAATTAATAAAGGCAAAGAACAGTAGCTAACAATGGGTGTTGGAGATGTGAGGGGAACACAGGTAATGCAATACCCAAGGAAACAGGGGGACATAAAATCAGAGCTGAGGTATGTGTGAAGAAGAGGGATACACACAGACAGTCAGAGGGGAATGGACAATGTCTTTTTTGATTTGAGTAGGCACCATTTTTTTTTTTGGAGAACAGTAGGAAGGTAAAGACAGGGAAAGACAAGGAGGAGGGCAACCCAGCATGTATGCACATATAAAAAATATCACATGACATGATAGATAAATGTTAGAAATAAACAGTAAGGAAGTGTAAGATACACAGACAGTACACTCTACAACATGGGCAATGTAAACTTGGCAAGCACGGTGGGGATGCATAACAGCCATGGTGAAATGCATATGTACCTATGCACTATTACAGTATGACATGTCGCAAACTGCGTGGCAGTCATATCTGGATGTATATGACTGATGGCATAACAGCCATGGTGAAATGCAGAAATGCATATGTATCTGTGCACTATTACAGTATGACATGTTGCAAACTGCGTGGCAGTCATATCTGGATGTATATGACCAATGGCAGTTGTGTGCTGTAGGGTAATAAATAGGGACCACAGTACACATTAGATATTTAATCCAATACCCAAGTTGTCTGTCAACAGTGCAAGTGTAAGCTAACTAACAGCCCAGATGAATAAATGCAGCCCATTAAATGCTAAATGCTGGAAAATGCAAGCAGAGGATGGACTAGATCCTGTGACTATGCATGCAAAATCCAATCGACCAAGCACAGTGCCAAACAGCAGTACTGTAGCAAAGCAACAAACTGGCTGCTAATTACACAAATATGTGTACACAACCTAAACAGATGTGCAAAGGAATGCATATTTCAGAGACATATGCCATGTCAAAAGCAACACACAGGTATAGATGTATATGTATGACTTCATTGGTTTAAAAGAAAAATATCAGAAAGCAATGTCAATGCACATACACACACACCAATGACATGTAATAATATACATTCACATATATATCACAGAGAACATTGAAACATCGGTATAAACATACATTATATTATATTTCTTTATGTATTTTATCGTGTGATTTTGTAACCATTTGATTGTTATACATAAACAGCTGGTTTGGCATTTTTCACAGCCTGATGAAGTTTTGCAAGGATGAGAGCACTTACTATGATTTTTGCATATATAAGTTTTATTTTTGTGAGTTAAAATTTTGCCATTATTTCTGCTGTTGGTACAGGATTTATTTATTTTGTCAGCATGTGTTTTCTCTGCTAAGGTAGTTTGTGTGGATGTCAAATCATTAAGTCTGCAGCCGACAAACAGTATGGTTTTCAGACAAATATTATGTTTCTATCTCCTAAATCTGCCATCTGGTAAAGTTACACAGGCACTAACACTTCTTAATATACAATGCTTACACTAGATCTCATGATGTTTAGAACAAAACATGCACCATTTATTTACTGGCTTTTTTCTTATTTTTTAAACTGCACCAGAATGGAGCTTATCTGCAGGTTTAGGAAATTTAGCTAATAATCCTAAAAGTGGCAAAAGAATACATTTTCTCTTTTTTTGTTTACTTGTTTGTTGGTTTGTTTATTTATCTATTGACTTTGCATTTGGAAGGAATAGGAAGAGCACTGGAAAATTAGAGCAAATGGACCCCTTTACCAAACACTGTTGTAATATGTTTTTGCATCGAGTCTAAGGCTATTATCAGAACATGGAGTGTTGAAGTCTCACACGGCTTTTTTGTAGAAGATGATAGAATATGGAGAATTCAAGAATGGCACCTAGATTCCAGTTGTCCATAATTTGGTCAACCAAAGACCTTGGACATATGTCTTTACATCAGAGAAGTAGGTAACAAAAAGAAGGTAATAAGGCACTGATCCCTGAGGGACTTCAATAGTCCCCAGTTTATTAGATGAGAAAGTACTGCTAATACTTAACCTTTGGGTATGATCAGAGATCCATTTATCAAGCAACTGAGTGATATAGAGTTACTACTGAAGGTAGTAAATTTATTTACCATCCTTGTGTGGGGAATCAGATCAAATTCCTTTTCAAGGTTCACAAGTGGCATGGACAGAATAACCCAGATAAATGCCCTTAATCCACATAAATGCCTTCAGTCACATCTTGAAAAATAAACCAGATGCAGCAAGCAAGACCTTCACTTCATAAAAAACAGACTGGATAAAATGAAGCTATTTCAAGTTACCAGTGGAATTGAAACTAACTTAGACCCACTTAATAATTTTCCAAATGATACTAGGTAGTGCTAAAGGTATTATTATTTCCAAGGTCAGGTATAATACTTCCCTTTTATAGCAGAAGCACAATTGCTCTCCTCCAGAGGACAGGCACGTACCCTGTACACAGTCTGATTTAAAAAGGCAAATGTGATTAAAAACAAGGAAGCCTTGTATACTCCCCAGGCCCATAAAGTTGTTTTTATTTTTGATATTGCTTCCAGGTTCTGGGCCATAGTGGCAATGGGAAGAGCAGAGTTAAAAAAAGATTTAACAGAGAGGGCTTTATGATGTAAGAGAGAGGAACTTTTGAAATAAATTTGTCAGCCAAGACATTCAGTAATAGAATCAACAGGGCTGTTAACTTTTTGGTACAGAGAATGCCTTCTAATGTTCATAGCGTAGTTAATAAAAGCCTCCTGATTATCATTCAGTTATGTAAATATTTATTTTCCATTAGTTTGTATTACTTTTCTCAGTGCAAACTTTTGATCTGTTAAAAATGCATATTAAACTATTGTTCTGTGTCTACCATATTAGACTTCGTATAACCTCTGCATACTAAGATTCAGGTTTTAACACCAGGAAAAAGTAAGAAAGATAGTATTTTAAGTGCACATTCCTGCAAAGGAAAATAAAATGAGCACGTGATCCCAGCTTGTAACACAAAGGTTTGCTAACACGTATCCTCCATAAAGAATAAAATAACAGCCATCTGAAGCACAAAATGACACACAGATGAGACTAGGCATTAAGAATATACGGATATATAAATTCATATGTCAGATACCTAAAATTTCTGCGAGTGCATAGCTGCATCACATTTTTTCACCTTTGTTCACAGATGAAAAACCTGTCAAGTCTCTATGTATCTCAAGGACAATATGTATCATTTTACAAGAGGGGTAACTCAATGTGTTTATAACAGTATAGAGGTGTGCCTCAAAGAGATAGAAACCCATCAGTCTGTGTGTGTGGAAAAATGCCAAGTATGACCCACAAGAAATTAATCTGAATGAAAGAATCATAGAATCTTCATCATCTACTTTTACTTTCTCTGCCATAAGCCTGAGATACCGCTACTTACTTGCTACATATTCATAATCAAGTGCTATACCAGAGGTCAGTTGTAGTGGGCAGCAGTTGTAGAAAGAGTGTGTGGGTGTCAGAAAGAAATTACTTATGAAGCTCATAAACATATACACACACATGCAAGCACACGTGAATGGGAAATATGAGATACACATATGGGGGTGGTTGAAGGCAGACAAAATAAAATGGTAGTAAAGCTCTAATTCATTATTTCTCCCATGTGTGTATTAATCAGTTCAAACTACTTGCTTACCTTCCCAGCAATATTAAAAGATAACACTTTTCAGGATACATTAGGGGCCAATTACCCATCTACATAACAGAGATGCTGTGAGTGTGCAGAATATACTGGTTACAGCTGTACACCCTGAAGCCAAAGAGGCTACTGTAGGAGCTCTTGGGTGGCAGGAAAGCAAGAAAGTTGTGAAATATACAGCACTGTTTGCAAATGGTAGTTTGCATGCTTAAGGTTAGAACTGGGAGCCAGATATTCAACGAGGCTCAAGAATCCTACTTGAACTGCAACATTAATTGGACTATTAATTTATCAATTAATTAAATGCAAATTAGGCTTATTGTTGATAATGCTCATTATTCTGTCTGCATGCTCTTTGGATGAATGTGCTCAATAAATCTATCAGAGAAGTTGTGCATCACTGTGACATTCTTTTCCATTTGGCTGTTTTTAGAGTGCAAAAGTTGAACTGCAATAGGCAGGCTGCCATTAGTTTCAGGTATGTTTACATAAACATGATGTTCAGCTAGGACCTTCCATAATTATCCTGCACATTGGGAATTCACAGCATGCTACAACAGCTCATTTGATATTTAACATTTCTCAAACATCATCATATGCATGGAATGTCTGTGACTTTGGTCAATTCAACTACTCATTCGGCACAAATGACTGTACCCTCACCAAATTCTTTAACTTGTCTTTTGTATTGTTTAGAGTAGGTTAAGAAACATGATCACATTGCTTTCTCTTAACCAGCTTCATATTCACCCTTGCATTTCCAAAAGATACATTTATGATTCCTGCAGACCTGGTTACCCTCCTATTTCTGACTAATTGTGGATTTTTTTTAATACAAATCATGTAATTTTCTTCTCCCATTGTAAAGATTACCTGAGCGTTCTACCATAGTGGTTTACCCCTGAAATCATCACCACTTGTATGGGTAATACGTATTTCTTATCTGCACATTGCTTGAGATGGTTGTAAAAATCAAAGGTAAATGAGCTAACTTTGCAGATTAGAATCAGCAGGGACAAAGCACTTTTAAAAATTCTTAAGGCCTTCAGATAGGGATATGAGGTTGGCTTCTGAGTAGTCCTTGAACATATATGAATTTTCAAACAACTTGGTATTAATTTTGAGAGACACGTGAATGCCTAATGGACAGATCTGATCAAGGAAGGGATACTATTAGCAGATATGTAGGCAAATGTTGCATATTATATGGAAAAGGTCAAGCAAATGTCAACTTGGTCAAGAGAGTTAACATTTACTAATTCCAAGAAATCCTGGGCATATTTATTGCTGGTTGTATAAGACCTCAAATAATGGAGGGGGTAAATGAAATTGCCATAAGTATTGAATTGGAATTAATGGATATTTATTGCAGCTTGTCAAAGTGCCTGCTGTGATCCTCAAGTGACCATGCTGGGGCTATCTAGTTGGCATAGATGCACTAATGAGATGTTATCAAAATGTCAGATTCATAACTTTTAAATATTTGGTCTGAGTTAATATTTCATGTATAAAACCAAAAAGTGGGATAAGCACTGTACACTATTAGAAAAGGAATGTGATCAGAACTTTAGAACTAGGTTTCTGTAAGAATAGATACATATATGAATCCGTCTGAGCATCAAGAAGGCCTTCATATCAGGTAATTTACTGTTCAGACTCCCAACAGAACAGCTTCACCTTAATATAGGTTGAGTTAGAAATTGCTTTGCTAGAATGTCTAACAAATGGACTTTGCTTAAACAAATGTACTATGGGACAGCAAAGTTCAAAACCAATATATCCAGATTTTTATCTCATATTTTTGGTCTGATTTTCATAAAAGTTGAGGTTTTCCTACAAATTGTTGATGATTGCAGTTAGGAAATACAAGCAGCTATTTGAGTTTCAGACTTCATGTCATCCAGAAAATGCATGTTAATGCAAAACATGCTATTCTAGCAACTTTTTAAGTGCTATGTTTAAAAATTGTTCCTGATTTGCTCCTCCCTCTCAAATTATTTTAGGTTTTAACCAGCATTCTTGCACTGAGATGTAGAGAGGTATGAGGAACTGCACTTAAAAGTTATACACACATACATCTCAACTGTCCAGATTTTTGGCTCATATTTTTCGACTATTCCTCATACAGGTTTCTCAAATAGTTAAGGACTGAAGTCATTAAGCAATGACAGACATTTGAGTTTCAGACTCCGTATCGTTTAAGAATGCATGGCAATGCAAGCACTATTATTTTTGCAACTTTCCAAGTTTGTAAGAACTATATTTAAAATCTTGCCCTATTTTGAGTCTTTGCCCCACCATTATTATTACCTTTGTTCAGGTGTCTTGCACTAAGAATTAGAAAGTTCACATGATATTGCTGCTAGCAGCATCTACATTTGTAACTATTATTAAAACATGCCACCAGGTAACCGTTTGTTTTTCACCCTAAAATGAGAGTACTAGGGGTAAAATTGATCAGGTCTCATGAGATATGTGGGGCTAAGTTCTTCCCCATAAGCCTCTAAATAGATGGGGGTTAAGTTGAGGGGCTCATGGGGCATTATGTCATAAAACCCTACAAACGTGATCTTGTGTAATTCACTTTGTCTTAATAGTGATGTTTCCATGTTCCCGAGTCAAGTACAAGCATCTTATCAATCCAGCAGAATATAAGATTACAGGGCTTGTATGGTGCTGGAGGTAATCAAAAATAAGTACTATTTTGTCATGTGACACTGGCTAGATGCATTTTCTTTGAATGTGGGTTTTAATGCTGTTTCAATGAATGTAAGTTTCAAAGGCAGAGATGTTTTAATACTGTCTGTTTTCATTGTGAGACTGTATTGCTTTATTTAGCAGATGTCTGTCTGTGTTCATTCTATAAAATTTAAAAGTTTTAAATGAAATCCAGATACAGATAATCCTTGTAGAAATAAAGCATGAAACAGTATGCACTTACAGTGTTTATGGTAAATGGAGAGAAATAGACAAGTAATGGGACACTGGAATGGCTGGGGGGGTGGGGGCTGTGTATGAGGGGCCCACATTTGACAATGATTTTGTGAAGGGGAAGGGGCGGCAAACTCAAAGACAGTCCCAGGCAGCACAAACTCTAGCTATGCCACTGGCTCAGTTATTCAAGAGCTTTCAAATTTCATTCTGTTTATATAATGTTGTAATGTCATCCATTAACCATGTTGCACTGCTCATCTCATTTACATATACATTTTAAGTAAACTGTTGATTATTAATCTTACAGTATATTTTAATGCACATATTCTAATATGGTATTTAGATTTGACACATTAGTTGCACATAACAACAAGTTATAGTATAAATTTAAATATTATATTAACACCTGAGTAACGAATAGAAGCCCTGTTCTCAAAGAGTTACTCTCAGAGACTGTGACTGACATTGGTGTAAGAACTACAATGGCAGCCACATTCCCAAAGGTCTAGTTTGTGTGTGTGTGTGTGTGTGTGTGTGTGTGTGTGTGTGTGTGTGTGTGTGTGTGTATGTGTGTGTGTGTGTAAACAGCACTTAATCATAATGTGGATCAGATGAGACACTAGTATGAGGGGTACTGGTCAGAGTCAGCATTAGTCTTGGTACCTGGCATGTTATGATCAAATAATGCCAAAGAAGACTAATGCTTGAACAAAATGATTGTGTACCTCTTTATCATACTGTCAGAATGCAATTTGAGTCTGTGTGATTGATAAGGGATAGTGGGACCATGGAGTATGTGTTCAGAGCAAGGCACATTCACATGATTTCTCACATCAAGGCAGGCCTTCAATCATACTGGGGAAACAGTCAATAGCTCCACATTTGGAAGGGAGAGGGTGATCACTGTCCTATTTTACCTGTGTTTTATGACTTTAATTTTTATAATTGAAAGATGGATGTGTAGTTGTGGGTATGCTATATGAGAAATGCAAATTTATTCTTTACTGTATGGGTGTTAGCAGTGAACACTATCATATTCAGAATGAATACATGAGTAGGCTGGAGTCTTCAGACACTGGAGGTATGAGTGGTATAAGGAATTAGTTGTGACTGAAGGCAAGAGAGGTGAAAAGGTAGGGAGGAGGTACATACCATTTCTGAAATGTGTGAGGAGAACGAGGGGTTTTACACTGCAAGAATGTCAAAATGAGTGGACAGTGGCTTTGGATGTTGCTATGATTCAGATGCTGTGGCCAGGGCAACAATCACTAGTCAGCAATCACTAATATGATATTATCAATACTATGATGTAAGAGGTACTCCAAAGGATCTACTGCCTGCTAGGCTACGGCATGTGCATTGACTGATGCTTGGTTTGGTTTGATCTTGTGTAGGGTCAAAACTATCATATCATTTTAAGGCAAATGACATTTAAAAAAGTGAATATATCCAGGGCTGCATGTACATAAAGATAGTTTACATAAACAGTGCAGCAGAGGCAAAGGTGTCCTGAAGATTATATGTAGTGTAAGGAAGTACACATCTACAACTGAATGTACTTGAGTATATTCTACATACTGTTAAAGCAACAGTTATAGATATGGGTTGATGGTCATGTGTTGGGTAGGCACAAGAAAAGGTGTTTGTGCTTGGAATGGACACACTTTTCAAAAAAGCTGACTTTCCTCTTATTTAACATTTATAAAAGAGATGGCATAGATCATTCGGTTTTTCATGCAAAATGATGCACACATAAAATGCAATTTTTACCCCATGCCAGTTTTTAATGTATTTTCTGTCCCAGTTTGCATGCTCCCATATGACTATCTTCCACGTTCTACAGCTACTCCTTTAGCTCTTTTAACCTTTTTCCTCCAAGTGCTATATGATGGGGCTAGGACCGTAGCAGTGGCAGGTCAAGAATGGGAGATGATGAGGATCAGACTAGCTGGCAGCATCAAATACACTGACCTGCATGCTACAACATTGATTTACATAAAAAAAATCACTATGGGCTAAGTGCAGTGCAGAAACCCAGTTGTACTGATTAACATTTTGTCTTGACTAATTAAAGGCCTTCCTCAGAATAAAATTTTTCATGGCCCAACTGGTAAGAGCAACTGACAGCACACTTATCACTGCATGTAACATCAGTTAGCTCTGGCCTTCCTGCAGTGCTGATATGTTAGCTAGTATCTTCTCCATGACTTTGCTGTTCTCCCCATAATTGGAGACTTGTTTGATCATGGGTATAACCTCCCCCTCCCAGAGTAGTTGAGCTGGGTAAAAACTTCCCACCCCTTAACAACTCCTGTTGAGGTAGCATACACCCATTCAATAACAGAGTAGGCAGGCTGTCCACAGCATTTAATTGACTGAGAGCACTACCATATGTACAAGTTTGCTACTGCCAACTCTGCAAACAACAGTAACAGTGCAAGCTACTTATATGTAAAACACATACAGGAGGGGTAAAAATTTAAAAAACATTATAGAATGACAGTACAACAGCACACACAGGACTGTAGGTATGTTGAGATGTGAAATGTGCAATTATTGTAGATATATAGACATTGGAAATAAATTTGTAATTAGAGAGAGAAATTACACACTTAAAAACAAATTTAATTGTAATTCAAGATCAGTGGTTTATATAGCTCAATGCCAGACATGTCCAGCTTTCTATGTAGGCAAAACTGACAGAAGGTTACGAGATAGAATTTACGACCACATGTATGCAATTAGTAGATTTAAACAAGACAATGCCTTGGCAAAACATTTTGCAGAGAATCCCAATAACTCATTCAAGTTCAAAGTAATTGAATAAATATTGGACCAGGAAAACAAGGTACAAACTATGATAAGAGGAGGCCCAAAATCTTTACGCTTAGAGAAAATAGAACTACCGTGGCAACTGAGACTTGATGCATGTAGGTCACCAGGTTTAAATGAATTATATTCATTAACTTATATATTAAAGTTAAGAAACTGGTTAAGATAAATGGTAGAAGTAAGCACAAGAATTAAAGAATAAAATAATAAAACATTCCCCCTTTCTTAAATTTACACACTAATTTACACATCGGTGTACATGGTGGTGGTATCGTGAGTATAGCATGGTCATTATCAATAACCACACACCATATAAGAACACATTTAACAAGAGTACCTACATTTAATTTACTATATCTTTTTACTGTTTGTTTACGTAGCACACAGAACAAGTGCAAGTTAAAAGTAGTAAGGCAGAGATACTGATAGTTTGGAAGTAATATAACGCACAAACATATAAAGTGCAAGTTATCACCGAATATTACAAACAAGCTACCGGGTCATATAAACAAGATGTCACATAGTGTTCACACAATTTACTGTTTTTTTTAAATTCTTTTAAACTTTAATTGATAAGTTTTAATGTTTACAAAGTTTTATAATGTGGAATAACATTGTTGAATGTTTTTAATATTTATCATACATTCTTATAACACTGACATAAAGAAATGGTTTATTTAAGCCTATAAAGTGTTAATTCTAAGTGGGCCTTTAATCATGTGACTTTAGTATTACATTTAAAGTACCACGCGAACGTTGTGTTATTATCTGAAGAAGTCTGTTTATCTGTGCAGATGAAAAGTGCTTAATACTACATCGGCTTTATTGTTTCATTTACTTGTTGCGGTTTGCAGTGGTCGTGCTGCATTGTCATGTTTGCTGTTTATTCATTAAACATTTCATCTTGGTTTCACGTTGATGCTGCTCCTGTGGCGTTTTTTTAATTCAGCAGTTTACTGTTTGTTTTCAAGTGGTTTCTACATAACACAAGCACTCAGGTCACTCCAGAACAAGTACAAATATGACTCTGTCATTGTCCATATTGGTGTGAATGACCTGAGCCATACCTCCCTGGACTACATGAAGGGAGACATGGAAGAGCTCTCTGATCACGTAGCCCAGGCCAGTATGACCCTCACCCTGAGTAGCATCCTGCCCTCACCAAGAATGATACCACGGTATAAAGAAAAAATTCTCAATTTCAACAAATGGCTAAGTTTCTGATGGCATTCAAAGGGGATCCAGTGGCTGTTTACCTGGGATGACATGCTCAACAAGCCACACTGCTTAGTTAGAGACAGTTTGCACCTGTCACCCTTAGGCTTTCAAATACAGGCCAAGGCTCTTGCCACCCCCATAGTGCCTTTTTTAAGCAAGGCTCAAAAGACAAACCCACCGCCATAAATAGAACAAGTAACAAAAAACTGAGGGTAATGCTACTCAATGCCAGAAGTCTAAACCTCAAAATTCACGTACTCGAGGCACTCCTTAGTATGGAGAAAATCGATATATGTGCAGTAACAGAAACCTGATTTAAGGCTCCAGAGAGCACCCCAGCACTACCAGGCTCCAACTCATACCATACATTTCGGCCACAGAACCCAAACTGAAATACAAAAGGTGGGGGTGCATCCATATTCATCAAGGATACCTACACCTCCAGGTTAGTGGCACAGCATGATGCTTCAGAGATCATCCACTTGCAACCAACAATGAGCAAAACTGCAATTCAAATTGTAGCTGGCTACAGATCACCCACCATGTCCCAGGACCCACATTCATTGTTTCTGGAAACACTGGGAAACATAAAGGTCCTACCAAACACCCTAATATTGGGTGATTTCAATTACCAAACATTAACTGGGAAAACTACTCAAGTACTAACTCCCTTGCCCAACATTTCCTAGAATTTATAAACTCAAATGCCTTGGTTCAACTGGTCAACACTCCCACCAGAGGTGACAACATATTGGACCTGGTCATCCGCAACATGGGCGACCGGTGTTCCACACCAGAGGTCAACCCCTTGCTGGCTAGATCTGACTATAAACAAATCACTTTGGATATCCACATTCTGCCCTCATCCCAGGACAAGAAAACCACTGTGAAAAACTTTTCAAAAGCAAACCTCACGTTACGTAAGACCAACGTGGAACGTTTCAAAGCCCCCATGCTAAAGGATAACACTGTCCAAGCTGCAAAATCCTTTACTAATGCATTCTATGGGCACCTACAAGAATGCATGGATCATGCCATCCCAAGCAAAACCAAGACTCACTCCTCCAATAAAAGGAAATCAATCTGGTGGACTCCTGCCATAAACAAGCTATACAATAGAAGGAGGAAACTAGTACAGAAAAGAGTAAAATCCCAAGAAGGGAAGACATGCCTGATCAGTATCGACAAGAAACTATGATCCCTCATAAAATCATCCACGGCGAGCTTTGAAAGAAAAATTGCCAAGGACTCTAAAGATAACCACAAGGCATTCTTTAGCTATGTCAAAAATCCAAGTGGCAATGCTCAGATCTGCTCGAAGTTTGTGCAGAATGGCACAAAATACACTGAACCGACCGATGTCGCCAACATCCTGGCAGACAGGTTCAGTGCAAACTTTACCCCCCCTCTCACCCCCAAAAGGGCCCATAACCATACCAGAAGAATGTAAAGTCCTTGAAATCACAGACACTCAGGTTAAAACAGCCCTCTCCAAAGCCAAAAACACAGCACTAATGGGACTGGACAGTGCCCCAGGCTGTGTCCTACATGAGCTCAAAGACAAACTAATCCCTCACCTAAACACACTGTTCAAACTCAGTCTCCCACAGGCTACGTACCCATAGAGTGGTGCACAGCAATGGCTTATTCCGCTCGATAAAGGTGGAACTATCGCCCTGTAAGCCTGACTAGCTTGGTCTGCAAGGCTATGGAGCTCATCATTATGGAACTCATTAACAGAGACATTGGGAACCTCCAAACACTGGACCCTACCCCGTTCAGCTTTGTTAAGGGCAGATCATGCCTCCTAAACCTGGTGGACTTCTTTGAGACAGTTACCAAAGCTATTGATGAGGGAAAGGTGGTACACACAGCCTACCTAGACCTCACTAAGGCCTTTGTCTACATTCCCCATTCTGGTATTATAGACAAGCTCACCAGCCTGAACATAAACCCCTACGTCACAAGATGGGTTGCCAACTGGCTCACAGACAGAACTCACATGGTAAGAGTTGCAGGAGCTAGGTCTGACTCTAAACCGGTTACAAGTGGCATTCCCCAGGGCTCAGTCCTAGGACCCCTCCAGTTCAGCATATACTTCTCAGAGGTACAGGCAAGCACAGGAGGACTATGTCTGACCAAGTTCGCAGATGACTGCAAACTAGGGGCTATAACTGACTCTCCGGCTGACACAGACTTCCTCCAAAAGGGTCTCACTGAGACGGATACCTGGTGTCAAAATCATGGCCTCAAGCTAAATGCCAAAAAGTGCATAGTCATCCCCTTTGGAAAAAAAAAAGTACCCTCAAACTACCACATAGGTATATCATGAGCAGCATGGTTCTTCCTACACCAGAAACATCTCAGACAAAACAGTGAGTGTGGAAATTTATCCAGAAGTAAATCAGTAGTACCATTAGCCATGTCCCTGTGATAGAAGAAATACAAAGTGATGACCCTTTAGTGAGACCATTTTAATATTTATATCAAGACAATGCAAGAATCTTTGACTCAGTAGAGGAATGTAATATCATCTATACAAATGGTGGGCTAGCAAAACATAATAGAGTGAGGAAGGTCTATGAAGTAGCAAACCTCTACTTCTCTTGACTCTGAAACCCTAAAATGAGGCCCTCAGCAGCATGAACTGAAGAGCACAGCATGGACTATGAAATGAGACAGGTTCTCTGAAATGCTGCTTGAATGTTTAGTATTGTTCAGATTATTATGCTCTTCACATGTCCTGCTGTGACTGTTATCCTGCTCATTATCAAATTCCATAGCTTTTACATCCACTCTGCTTTTGTTTAAAGAAAAATAACAGTCAGTTTATGTTTTCTTGTTATCTGTAATATATGTAAACTTTCTTTCTTTTCCTAGCAGTAAATTCCCATACTTGAGTAACTCCTTATATAATCTTTCCACTTTACTTTCTACGATTACTGTTCAAATCTCATATAATAGCAGCATGCATGTTTACTACAACATGTGGAGAATCATGTTATTTCTTTCATATTTGTATTACTATAAAGCAACAAGTGCCACCTTTACTTGAATTAACATGACTCTCAGTAATTTATGTTACCCTTATCAAATACCATAGCCAACCCGGAATATTTCTCTACTGAGAAAAGCTCTGTATCACAGAAAACTTCAACCTGCCTATACTCAGCTACCAGATATATAACAGGCAAACCAGGTCACATCTAACTTAATTGCACAATCGACGTAATGCTAACCATAAAACTTCTTTTGCCAAGCTATTTACATTCAATGGTGTAATTTAAACATCATCTTCTTGTGTCAATCTTTAACTCTGCCTTCAAAAGAATACGTCTAACAATTCTTCATTACTTTCATCACCTTAGCCTTCTGACTCTAATTCATCATATTTGTTAACTGTAGGATCATTCTTATAACTGACTTCTTTTTCCAAATGCTCATCACTTATATCTACACCTTCAGACTTTCTGTTCCCCAGTATCTATATTTTATACCCTCTATTCCTCTACATCTTCTTGTGACCCATTGTTGGCAGGAAGAAAAATATGGAATACTTAAAGTAAGTGCTCATATTTTCTGTAAATAACACCTTCTGTTCCTCTCTGAATAGACTCAGTCTTCTTGGAACAGGCAGTACAATAACCATTCCATGCTCTTCTGGTAATAACAGAAGAGTCAATAACTATAGTATTCTGAAATTTCTTTCATTTTGCTTATCAAAGTCCTCACTGTTTGTCTGTCAGAAAAGTACATGAAATAATGTCTACTCGAAAGCCTTTCTTACACTACAGCAATGCTGTATGGCATAAATTGCGTTCAAAACTGTTGCCAGACTCTAAACGCCATTTCAGTTCTTTGTTCCTTCTCACACAAAAGCATTGCTTTCTTAAGATGCTCAAACCAAAAAAAAAATTTATTTTTGAATGAAAGTGAGCTGCAATTACAAGACATGTTGGCATGTTAGCAATTACTTACTCCACTAGAAATCATGGGTCTACTTCACCCTGTCAAAGGTTGACAATATCGAAGCTGATATTGTCGGCACCAAAATGTTGAAAGCAAAAGTCATCATGCATCTAAATGAAAATCTCCGTAAGGGTAGATTTCTGTTTACTGCAATGTAGTGCGACCATGGAGTTGGTATATTTAAGTAGCGAGGGGTGTGGGGGATGCAGTGAGGTTTGCCCCTCTGCATAGAGCAATTTGTGCTGTGCTTCGGTGTTTCTTTTTTTGTGTTCGATGTTCAGGGGTTTCGACATTTTCTTGTTAATTATTACGCTGTCGACAGTTTGAGTTTTCAACAGCATAATATAGATGCTATAAAACAGATCATTGACATACGCCCGACATGTAATATGAATGTTAATTTAAATACTGATATTGAAGATGATGCAGCCAGATATTAAATATTTAAGAAAAAAAAATAACAGAAATGGAAATATTTTGAGACTAAAGAAATAGTACGTGGTAGATGGACTTCCAGTAGGGAGAGGGAATTATGCCCAGTTGGAAGTACAGTAGCATATATTATGATTTTGCATCTATATTACGCTGTTGAAAACTCAAACCATCGACAGCGTAATAATCAACACGAAAATGTCGAAACCCCCGAACATCGAACACACACACAAAAAAAAAAGCACCCAAACACAACACAAATTGCTCAATGCAGGGGGGCAAGCCCCACTGCACCCCCACACCCCCCACTACTTAAATATACCATCTCCGAGATCGCACTACATTGCAGTAAACAGAAATTTCCCCTTACAAAGATTTCCATTTACACACGCAATGACTTTCGCTTTCGACATTTTGGTGCAGACAATATGAGCTTTGATTTTGTTGGCCTTCGACAGGGAGAAGTAGACCCGTTTTATATGACCAGTGTATTTTGTTTTCATGAGTCTGTTCTTACAGTTGTGAATTAGTATACTTAATGATGACATTTTCCTGGATTTTCACTTATGACAACATCTTGCCATCCCTTAACTTTTGGAATATGATTGCAGACACACACATATACTTTGTTTAAAATGTAGGCATCTGACTAGACAATAGCTAAATTCACAAACGGCTATGAAGCCACCCCCAAAATATATCCCTTTCTTTTCCTGGGGTTCTGTATGTAAGTGAAGCTCCCCTGCCTGCTTTCCTTGTGGGCAGTACACAGACAATCTTTTACCTATTTAAATGAATTTATTCATACTTATTTCCATTACATATACTTCTGCATTTTTGTATCAAATTCAATTATTTCTATTTCTCTTTTTGCCATTTTAATTTCACTTTCTCATCCAATTTATTTACATAGGAGCTGAAATGTGTGTTTCTGTATGCAATTGTTCAGATACAGGCAGCTTTTTATATCATATCTTTTAGCTATACTGAATACTCAGTGATAGCATTGGTATATAAGCATCCTGCTTTAAATTCTCTTCTGTTTTCACAGCTGACAGCATGATAGGTGTTGCAGCCATTAGACTGGTTTTACTTGCACCATCACAGTTATGTCTTACAAATCTGCAGTAGGCATGGACAGTATCCATATATATATATATATATATATATATATATATATATATATATATATATATATATATATATATATATATATATATATATATATATATATATATATATATATATATATATATATATATATATACATACATATATATATACATACATATATATACACATATATGGTCCAGAATGCATAGAGCATATATGCCGATACAATATATTACCAAAACCCTATGCAACTCACAGAGCCTTGAGAAGTGTGGGCCATGCACAGGTGAAATTGAAATCCTCCTTTAAAGGTCCTCAGTTCTACTAGAGAAGTGCACATTGAGGGAAAAGTCCAGACACAACAGAGTAATCCATAACTAGTGCAGACAAGCTGCACAAAAGGTGCATGCAATTACTACAAGCAATGAATACAGCAAATGTGCTGCTCATGTCAATATTAAAGAGCAACATAAACATAATACAAAGTCAGTAAACATTCCCCAAAGATGTATACAGATATGTCAATTTATGCTCATAATTTATATTATATGTACACTGTACACAGTCATAACAAGCCAAACACACCTATTACCTCAACAGAGAGAGAGAGAGAGAGAGACAGAGGTGTCTGCGATTATCTGGCAATTGTACACCAGTCTATAAGAGTGCTTCTCATTTACACTATACATATATAATATGAAAGTAAGATATTTTCTGCAGAACTAGCTAACAATGGTGAAAAATTTATGAATAGCCTGGTATCAAGACAGTCGAGCAGGACATCCCCAGGTATGTTTTCATGCACATGTCCTATACAGCATACTAACTCATACTACAGTCAGTATGGAACAGTGCTGTGTATAAGTTAATTATTCTTAGGTCACTGCATTTATCTTTGTGTTTTAAAATACTTTTAAAATGCAATAAAGATACATGTAGGATCAGAAGTGATGGTAAAAGTGGGAGGGTGGATTTTGTCTGCTAAAATGAGTTTTGTCTAGAGAAGCATGACAGGAATGTTCTTTCCCCATTGTGTTTGCAATATATATAAAGCCCTGTACAGCGAACATAAAAGGTACAGACATTACAAAGTATGAGTGGATGGAGAGAAACGAATGAATAGCATTGTCTGATGATGGCATAATGTTAATATTTGACAAATCCAGAACACAATTTCCTTATGCTGTGGAATAATTTAATACAATTCATATGTTCTCATGTTAAAAAATAAGTGTAGATAAAACAAAAACCACAGCTGTAACTATTTGCCCACGTATGAATTAGTACAGTAATTTCCATACCTTTGGGGCATGAAAAAATTAAGTAGCTATGAGTACGGATTAGGACCGATTCATTAACCACAGCAAAGGAGATATGGGGGAAAAAGTAAAGATAATCCAAAAGGTAAGAGAGTAGAAGTTCATGATTATGCATCTGAATAGTAAGATACAGGCAGTGAAAACGTTTTGCTCCCCTTGATTCTGTATATTAGCCAAACATATTTCCTTCAACTAGATAACAAATAATGGGAAGAAACGTAAGAACTTTATTTGGGAAGTAAATGAGTCAAAAGTTAAGTAGAGTAAAATGACCCTAGCAATAGGGCAAATAGGCATGGATTTGCCTGATTTAAAGGGTTACTTTAAGCCAAAGTGGATACAGCTATTATACATATATATTACAAGTAGAGAGATATAAACTGAAATGAAATTAAATGATGGGGCAAGAAAAAGTCAAGAGATTCCTTCATTAGAAACAGGGTGTTGGGGAAAATAAGAACAACTACACAGAATGTTATACATATAACATGGCTGATAGGATACTGAAAATTAAGCTAGTGAGGGTATGGAGGAAGGAGGTTTTGTCAGTAGGGTTTCCAAATACAGGAACAGAAAGAAGGCAGGAAACACAAGTAGGTAACTGAAGAAAGTTAGCCAGAGAACCAAGGTAATGGAAACAAATCACTACTGGGGTAAATCTAAGAGAATGAGAGAAAGCAAATTAATGTTTTTGATTACATAATACTGATTCTATATTTGGGAATAATATCAGAATATAGGCACCAAAAAGGGAGAGATAGAGGATGATGGGTGAGGTGCCAATGTTAAGGGAATTTGTGGTGTACCAAGAATAGATACAGCCATATGAAAGGTTAATAAGTTGGACATACAAAATAACACACAACAATTACTAAAATAATCTGGTAAATTCAAGCATAAAAGATTGGATGAACACATTTCAAAGCATCCATGGGGAAAATTGTACAGGGCTTTAAAATATGTTATTAATTAAAGAGTGTTCAGAATATTTGCATAGAAATGCCTGCATGCATATTTCTATACCATGAGTAGACTGTAGAGATCTTCTCTAAGGTTCAGAGTTAATTATTGGAAGTCTATGTGGGAGAGTGAGAGGGGTAACTGGGATCATGCTTTCTGGGAGTGAGCAGAGCTAACTGAGTTTAAAGATGCATTGCAAAATGCCATATTACCTTCATAATAAGGACCAGAATAATGCAGTAGAAAGGAATTTTGGCAATAATTTGAAATGGCAGAACAGAATTCTGAATGTAATATAGGTTTACTGTTTGAAAATCTTTATATTTTTGAAAAGATAATAAAGTTTATTAAAAAGTGAATATTGAAATTCAATAAGTAGGCAAATGTGATATTATACTGTTGATGATTTTTGGATAAACATTGTTTAACAAAATGTGACTTCAGTTCAATAAAGTTGTGTTAAAAAGTATAGTATATTTATAAAAAAAATGTATATATATATATATATATATATATATATATATATATATATATGGGTTCACTACATAATCTCGAAATTTTGAAATATCGAATTTCAAAATCTCAAGACCATATAGCTGAAACCCCTAAATACCGAAAGACCAGAAGCAAGAATTTCAAAATTTCGAAGTTCGGAGATGTTGAAGTAGCACTTCTGGTGTTGCGGTTTGTGAATGGATAGGTGGTAGGTCAGGTAATTATCTATGTTTGAGTGTGTTGTTTAGGGGCTTTTGTGTGTGTGTAAGCGTGTGTTGTGACTATGATGTGTGTGTGTGTGTGTGTGCACGAGGGGAATGTAGGTGTGTGGTGGCATTTTCGTGTGTTTGTCTGTGTAGTGCAACCTTGGAGTTAGAATATTTAAGTAGGGGGGGGCACCACATGGGGGGTGCAGGGAGCCTTGCCCCCCTGCTTGTATGTAGTGTAGGTTAGAGTGTTTGTGTTTTGGGAGAAGGTGTGTGTATGTGTATGTGTGTGGTGTATGTTTAGTGTAGTGTTCAGGATTTTAAATTTCTCGCTTCTGGTCTTCTCGTCTTTCGGGTATCTGGTCTCAGGATTATGGGCGTCAGTATGATGGGTTTCGGTCTTATGTAGTGAACCCATATATATATACATATATATATATATATATATATATATATATATATATATATGTATATATGTATATATTTATATATATATATATATATATATATATATATATATATATATATATATATATATATATATATGGGTCTACTTGATATGGCCAAATTTTCATAATGTCGACTTTTATAGGGCCGAGACCATATGATCGCCATTTGAAATTGCGACTATTCAAGTAAACCACAAAACACAAACACAAACTTACCTTAATGCTGCTAACAGGGGGGCTCCACCCCCTCGTAACTTTAATATACCAACTCTGAGATCGCACTAGAGTGCGGAAGTGGAAATCTTTCCATTCCACACAGTAGCATGATGCTGGTTCCCCATGGTTGAGATTTCAAATGTCGATCATATCGTCTCGGCCATTTGAATGTCGAAATTTTGAAATGTCGACCATTAGAAGGGGACCCATATATATATATATATATATATATATATATATATATATATATATATATATATATATATATATATATATATATACTGGTTACATGTTAAAAGATCGAATGGTTGAAACATCGAACTGCATATGGTCGAGACCATATGCTCGATGTTTTAAAACATAAATTTTTTAACAGGGCTAAATGTAAAAGAAAGACATGAGGTAGAAGACTGTAATGCAGGGGGGCAAGTCCCCCTGCACCCCCTATGTGGGGGGCTGTGCCCCCACACTCCCCTACTTAAATATACCAACTCCGAGATCAAGCTACATCAGGGAATAGGACAACTTCCCATTCTGCACTGTATTCTCAGTGTAGCGCAATCTCAGAGTTGGAATATTTAAGTAGGGGGTTGTGGGGGGCACCGGGGGGCTTGCCCCCCTGCATTACAGTCTTCTACCTCATGTCTTTCTTTTACATTTAGCCATGTTAAAAGATTGATGTTTTGAAACATTGAGCATATGTTCTCGACCATATGCAGTTCAATGTTTCAACTATTCAATCTTTTAACATGTAACCCATATAGTATATTTGGATCCCCTCAAATTATTTATGGTATGATCCCAGTAAATATCATTAGGGGCAATATATAACAATTGACCATAGGATGGGTAAGGCCAATCTGACAACCATTAAAAAGGAAATTAATTATGCTTAATATGGCTTGCAAGGACAGCAAGCCTAATACTTTCCTATGAACCTATAGGAAGTAACACACAAGACAAAAATATACATTGCAAATGTCAGTAGAGGTCAACACAGACATCAGTCACCTGTGCTGCTGATGACATGCTAGCTGTGTATCTGCTGACCTGATGATTAGGGTCTGCCATTTGCTCAATTCAATCAAATATGTTAGAACTAACACAGAAGTTGTAATGCAGGGACCTGTCTGCTAGCACACCTCAGTCATCTTCAACTAATGCAAATGTTATTGGGAAACCACAACAGTTACCACCAGGCTATTATCATCTTGAGAATTGGCCACATTGCCCAACAGTGAGATTTCCAGAACACCACCAGCAGGGTGGCCTCAATCCACCTACTGGTTAGCTGGTATGGTGACCACTGTCCACCTATTGCCAAAGACTTTGACCAGTACATGCTGAGATTACTACTGCCAATTTTTGTGCAATCACAGCTACTGGACCTTCAAAAAGAAAAGAAAACAAAAGTAGTACACTTTAATATACCATTAAAACTGTGTCGCACAGTAGTGCACATGGCATATGCACTCCACTAGTAGGAGAGGTGCACTTCTGTGTTATCCCTCAAGTCTTCAGCTACTGTAAAAGAAAGTATTAAGAACTTATCACAATGGTTGGTCTGTGAAAACAAAAGGGAGAATAAAAATGCTTGCATTTGAAATTCTGTCCAAGCTTTGGTTCCCTTTGGCTAAGTTTGTCAGGGTGACAACACATCAGGCTGTTATAATGATGCCTGCACTATTCCCGAGACTGGGTGATAACAGTGAAATCACTCAGTGTCTTAGTAAATAAATGTCAGGGATCAACAATGTAGAAAGAATCATCATCTTGTTCCAGCAGGCATAACTGAAGGTGTCTGTGGAAGAAATGCCAGAAAATATTTCTTTCTCTTGGGCATCACATAAGAGACGTTCTGGTCTCAACAACTGAAACAGTCATGGTCACTCAGTAAGGTCCAGTCAAGGAACAAAATGGTAATCTCATGCACAGAGATGCACCTTACAGTATATCATGTGATGTGCATCACTGCACTATAACAGAGTACTTCAAAAAATTGCTGTAGGGTAAATCATGGGACTGCGGTCTTCACAGTTGCTGTATATGCAGGCAGGAATGACATGATTAGTACTGTTTGTTGTTAATAGCAGAGGTGTGTTAAGGTCGTGATTCCGGGAAAGCTGAGATCAATTTTTGCTAATGAACATTACTGCCTGTCTATGAGGTCAACAATAATGTGATATAAAGTGATGATGGGAAATTGTGAAAAAGCCTGGCTAATATGAACAGCTGTGGAATCAGGAGTTTACTACATTGGGACATTAGACTTTGAACAGGCATTTTGACGAAATATGTGCTGCCTGGTCATGTGCTCTCACAGAGGATAACAGAAAGGTGGTCATAGAGCAAATGGTGTATGCTGGGTGTGGGAACATCCCATGGATCCATTATATGGCATGTCAAGCTGTGAGTTTGGAGCTCTCCAGAGGCACTACCAGCATAGCACAGGACAAGCCATGTAGGACATGATGACCCTAGTGCTTAGAGTGAGGCATGACAGCATATATTGTGGGCACACCGGGTATCAGGGTGTTACAGGGTTTCAATACACTGATGCAGGAAGGAGTAAAGGTGCGGAAGTGTCAGTGCACAACAGGGGATAGACAGGTGGGCACCACAGGAGGCTGATATCATTATACAGTTATATGGCACATCCACATAAAGTCACACATGTACACATGCACGTACACTAATGAGGTATATAAACTGCAGCTGTACACATCTTGTCATGAGCAGAAAGCAGAAGCATAATATGAAAAAAATCACCACCAAGGAGGCAAAAGTATTGCTGCACATGTTTTGTACAAATGCCATGTGCATTCTGGTCAAAGATTATATGCAACACCCTTTATAGCCACAGGACTAGAAGGGAATGGTAAAAGATATTAGTGCTGTCAATCACCATAACAAGTGTCTACATCCGGTTTGGAGAAGGATTACCAATATTATGTCAAAGTCCAAGAACTGGTGATGCACATTGCCAAAAAAATGTTCACCCTGTGAGATGACTACCAACAGAGAAATCCCTTACAGAGGTGGAGGAGTTTTTGGTGTCCTTGACTGGGAAAGGGGAGTAGAGGTGCCATAGTAGCTGGTGGTGACATGGATAATGGTTCTGGACTGGAGATGACTTCATAAATATTTGTAGGAGATACACAAAATTATTATTAGCTGTTACATTGTCATATTGTACAGTGCACTGCATGTGAGACACGATGTGTTCAGAAAGAGGTTTTTGCATATCTGTCATTCAGATACCACCAGTCTGTAACTGTAGCAGCCTTTACTGAAACATATGTGGGTATCTATATTGCATTCACAGAGGTAATCTAAAATTATGCCTGACACATGGGTGAAGGGTTAGCCATTTATTTCAGTGGTACAACATGTTTCTCTTTTTTATGTTTTCTCAAGTTTTAGTTTTGGAAGGTAAAGTAGAAGGGACAGCATGTCTGATGTCAGAAGATCTTTTGTGGCTTATGGTAATAGCTGCACAGCCTGATGCGACTTTTAGCAACACTACACAAGGACAGGCTAATTCTTCACCTCTTTAGTGCTGGGCAAATATCATGTAACTGTGAGCCTCACATGAGCTATACAGGAATCCAGCCCAGATGGCATCAATATGCTGCACTGCTTCTAATGTCTACAACCAATACACATGGGGCAGAAGTAGTAGTCTATAGTAACCCTGAGACTTCAACTCTATCCCTGACCCAGGTGTAAAACTTGGTATTAATTAATGGACTTGCTCGTCGGTGATCCAGGCATACAGAGCTACTACCCATATAACTACAGATGTGATGAATATGCTATTTAGCCTATTAGATGTCATACACTACTGGCATGACCTGCATGATGACATCCAGAACATCCACACTGACATGGAAGGTAAAAGCAGAGAGTAGATGGTGCTTAGGTCATTAGTGGCTAAAATGCATCAACAGGTACAGCCATGAGGCAGATGCCAATTATCCTCTGTCTAACTCTGCAGGCACTTTTGCTTATGGTTGTGGAATGATCTTAACAACAACTGGTGAATTATATGCATGGTATACCAGATGACACAGACAATTCCTGAGACAACATCATTGTTAGTACTGGTTACAGAGTGCACCGAACCTTGCCATGGCTGATCTCCTGTATGTGGCCACCAGCATGCCTTATGCTCACACCTGTGATACTGCAATAGGTTGCATTATCTTGCTCCCCTTGTTCTATACCAGGAATATCCCCTGTGGGCAGCTGGTGTGCCAGACCTACTTGTGGCTGTCATCTAGGTAGTGGACCCCATATGTCTGAAGGCTCCTTAAATGGGAGACCTGTCAGGGTGCACACACATGTTCCACAGTTCTACACATTTCCTGCCAAGGACTTAAGGCTACAAAAGTTCATAATTCCAAAGCTCATAACATGGAAGATCCACCTCTGTACTATAAAATGTGTTCCCTGACTCCCTACTACTTAGTAAGACTGCTTAACACCTGCATCTACCTCCTTTGACACTAGTTCATATAATAGCACTGCTACCACCTGTCACCATGCCTGCCTACTTATGCAAACAATGGTAAATTTGGTCTGCCTGTCTACCCCCAACCTATGTGGGTAAGATAATGTTTTATGCTTTGTGTAGCTAACACTTGCATTTTATTACACAGCACAAGTTGGATAATGCATGCAGCATTTTTCTTGTGTTGTCTATGTTATAGTCCACAGTTGAGGAACAGATGGTATCTGTTTTCTACTGTCACTATGTACTGTGCACAACTCTGCTTCACTTAGGATGCTGTTGTAGCCTGTTCCACGGCTGACTGGCTGGTCACCTCTTCTGTTATTTGACTGAGTATAGGTGGCTTTAGTGGGATACTTTCCTTATGTAAAAGCAGTTTCAGTACAACCATGCAATATAACATTGCACATACTACAAATATCTGTCACATTTCACTGGTGAATACTGCAGTTCCCCAGCAGATGCATCAAAGCAGTGGATCATTCCTTAAGTAGAATGAAAAAAATGTTCCAGCATTTTACTGTCGTGACTGCAGTATTATATAGCATCTCTGACATGGTCTGGGGGTTGCTGATGGAGGTCATCATCCATTCTCATTCACTCCAGTGGAGCTCAGGAAGTTAATGTGCTGTAACTTCCAATGGGTGGAGCCTAAACCTTTTGACAGAATAAAATTACGTCTTCACATTTCATACAAATGTTCATATCTCTGGAGCCATAAGGGTTATGACAGAACTATAAATGTCAAACTGTTCAGCACAAACTATTTTTATAGTGGTAGTATTTCTTAGGTTCTAGGTCCTAAAATGAATTTTATAAGTCACAGTAAATGCAGTAACTATTACATTTGTAATATTTTGTAAACAACTTACAATATCTCAGCAACCACTCAAGTTACACACATACTGTCAGCTACATTTTATTCATCTAGCTGAGAGCTTTCATATGAGACTAAGGAGTTCCAGCTATGTTAACTTGGTTGTTGAGATATTAAGAAAAATGTGAAAATGATATCTATATAAAGTAATATCATAAAATAACACTTAATATCTATTTGCCTGCACTAGACAGAGGTCAAATGTTAATGCAGTTGAGTTTGCCATTGTGTAAGCTTTAAGATGAAATCTTTTAAAACCTTGTACATAGCATGGTAATTATTGATGCAAATATGAACAAGCAATATTTGACACCTAGAGGCATCAGTAGAAGTTAACTGCAGATGCATCTTTAAGCATCACTCGGGTGCAATGAGTTAATGGATACCTGGCATCTCCTGCAAAACACAACAGTGACACCATTATATGGGACTTACCTCACTGCATGGCAGCTATGTATTCTCCATGCAGAACATTCAGAATTATCTCATAGCTTTTGTGGACACACTTCCTCTTTATTTTTTTTATATGTTATGGTAAAAAATATGGTGTTGATGGTAATGTGTGTGCAATGAATGGCTCCCAGGATGTCATGTAAATGTGCAATTCTATATAAAGTCCATAGAGTGGTGGCTCATTCTTCTGAACTCTGAAGTCCTTGAGAACATGTTGCAGCATAATGTTGAGCACATATGTATGATACATGAGGCTAATGGTTGCAAAATTACTGGTTGGTCATCTGTAGGTTGTTGGAATGCCTTGGAGCTGGGAATAGTTAGTCTATATTGAGATAAGAAGTCCTTGAATCCTGCTTGATTCTGTATGTGAGCTACAATTTGGCAAGCTCTCATAAGTTATCCATAGCCACATATAAGTAATTCAGTATCTGCTCGTTGAACAAGTAAGAGAGATTTAGGCATTGGCACTGCTGTATACCTTGGCATGGGGGACTAGGGTATGCCAGCTCAAAGGAATTGGCTAAGACAGTAGCTACTAGCATGTGTTGTTATTCTATAACTGTTGCTATCATAAAAATACTTGCATTTTGTACACTGGCAACTTCTGGAGTTCAGCTTTTCTGAAGGCTGAGAAGAGTGTGCCTGTTTCTGAATCACTCAACCATGTTTGATGTTGCTATTTGCATATTCATTGCCCCTCATTGCATCTGGAAACGAATGTATTTATTACTATGCAATCACTTTCAAACACTTAATAGCAGAGTATTTTTACCCTAACATAGTCAAGCTCCTTTTGTCTTAGAATTGCATCTTCTGTACATGTCATTAGGCTCCCTGTTTTAGAATTTTCTGTCTATGAATTCTGGCCATTATGTCATGAAGCAGAATCCAGTCTGTGACTTGTATATATTCTTCTGTCTGTGCTAAAACATCCTTTTTATGAGGTACCATGAAGTGAGTACTTACTTAGTATGCCTTTTTGCTATAGCATGTTTACTGATTAATTAAACTGGTCTTTAAGGGTCTCTGTCACCTCCAATATCGACTTCATAGTTAACTTATTCATGTTCCTTAATATGCTGTCATGGATGGCTGAAGTCAGTGCACTTCACAACTTTGATGGCACCTCTGACAGCTATTACTGATTTACATGCATTTTCTTTTTACAAAAGTGTCTTCTCATTTTTTCTTTCTTTCTTACCTTGGCACATTTGCTGTGCAGTACTACATATGATAGCCTGGTATATCAGAACAACCCCTGCATCCTTTTCACCCTACTATCTGTCTTTCCATCTGTCATTGCAAATTATCAAATACATATATACATAATGATGCCAGCAAATGTTGTAAGTTTAGTGTATATCTATTATGTGCATCAAGTAAAGGGAAACAACAGTATAAATATAAAACATGTTTTTTAATGCACAGTACTGTAATAGGGAATATAATTAGTAGAGAAGTTTAAATATGTGGCCACTAAATAATTATATTTCCATGCTACGACCTAAAAGGAATGTATTAATTGGCTTGAATTTTTTCTAAGATTGTATCTTCACTGCCTACACAGCCATCCATCTAATCAGACTACACAGTGATTTTTTAGTGTTTTAATTAATGGCTTCATTAATGTGATGCATTGCTAATACGGATCTCCACCTGACTGATGATTTGGAAAGACAGCAATTATATGAGAATTCAGTGGGATGTGATCTAATGACTCACTCAGCAGTCATTCAATCTGCTGAAAGAATGGAGAATAATGTGGATTTTTAAAAGAAAATTAAAAACAGTTTTCAACACTACCCTTCATATATTTACAGCACATGATTATTGACTAAAGTGATACTGATTTATATAGCATACAGTAGGATTTGAAAACATGATTTTCACAGTGTTTGTGGCCCTTCATTGTGAGATATGAACATTGTGCTTCAGTCTTCTCCTTGATTACTACATCTTTCAAAAAACATTTTGAAAACACTTTGAGCGTCATTTGATGGTAACATCTATGACTCAAGGCCATTGTGTTTCACATTTTACATTATGTGCAAGGCATTCTCATTTGGGATCCATACAAACAGCTGAAGGCAAAGGTAGGCAAAAATCATGTGCATAAAGGACATAAAACAGATGGCTGCAATTACATTAAAACACCATCTGAAAGGTATGGAAATATTTAATGTAATATCCTAGCACTATAAAATATTTTATTATTTCTGGACTCTGTGCTACATAAGAGTTATGGCTTACCTTTAGTAGTGTAAGACTATGCGTGTGTGTGTGTGTGTGTGTGTGTGTGTGTGTGTGTGTGTGTGTGTGTGTGTGTGTGTGTGTGCCTATAAAAATGCTTCTTGACCTTGGAAACAAAAGTCTCCTATTTGGTGAATAGTTAAGTTATCCTTTGGATCATGTCTCTTGCTGTTAAAAGAATATACTACATATCCACCACACACATACACACCCGCACATGTGTGCGTGCATACACACACACACACATACACACACACACACACACACACACACACACACACACACACACACACACACACACACACACACACTCAATGTCAGACTGGTATGTAACAAAGTTTGTACTTTGTTGACTATTCTTTGCCATATCCTAACTGTATCTGTCAGATGTCACACATTTTGGAATATGGGAATTTCACAAAACTGTCAGTTATACTTAAAGCACATTTGGTGAAGGTCTTGTACAAATGCAGTCTAAATTTTGCTTCATTTGATTCCACTGTGTTTTACATTCTCAATTTAAAGATTTAGAAGATGAAGATGTTTCATGTAAGTCTTGCCTGTCATACATTATGTCTGTCATTTTGCTGAAGACCTTAGGACAAATACAAATAAAAGTAACATAAACAAAAAAGTGGACTGCAAAGTTGTAAACATAGTGTCATGCTTATTTTAACTTCATACAATCTAGTGCCTAGACAGTTTGCCTCCTAAGGATCTAATTAAACAACTAACTATAACCCTTTTATATAGTCAACAAACTCAATCAATTAAGTAAAATAGGTAAAAAAACAAATTCTATAAATTTTATGTTTCAATTGTCAAATTAGGTTAATGATTTACATCCCTTGGAATTAAAGTATTATATATAGATAACATTGTGAGGCAGAAGGGGCTGGACGGCACAGTAAGAAATACATTTATGACATTATCCTCAGGGTATTTTCAAAAAAGGAACACCACAGAGTTTTCCAGTGTTGTCCTGCCCATTCCTCATACCATATGATGAATGATATGCACAGCCAACACAAAACACAACCCTAAAACAGAATCACAAGTAAAAAATGATTTAATTAATGCTACACCCCAGTTCTCACACAAGGAAATGTATACTTCCAGATTGTTATTTTGTTTCTTTTCTCAAATTACATCAGTTCATTGTTTAGTAAAAAATAGCTAACATTCTTTATTGTTTTCCTAAAAAAAAAGAGGAAGAAAAAAAATGTTGTAGCCATAAATCAGAGGTTAAAATATGCAAATTATTCTAAATAATCATATATTAAACAAGAGAAAACAGTTTAGCTAGTAATAAAATCCATAGCAGAGATCTGCCCATTTATTTCTACCCTGCAAAATCACTTTTCTAATATATTTGCTCTGCTAATCATGGCCAAGATTCCAAAACATTTGCAGAGTGCATCTGATTGCATTGAGTTCCATGCAAGATTTGCAATAAGTCAAGTAATATGCAACTGTATCCCACCTGATGAACATATCCACGTACAATGCAAACACAACAGATAACCAACCATGTCTGCACAATTGCAGGCAGGAACTCCAACATTGTATTACCATGAAAAAATGTCCATAATATAATATATTTCCATTAGCAAAGCATTTGTGTGACAGGTAGTAGACTTAAAGAAACATGTCAGTCATGTGTGGGAAGAATTGACTGATGAGAAATGTGCATCAGCAATAGTCCTGTAAATCCAGAAATAGCCACAATAATATCATCACAATATATGCATGTATATAAATATATATATATATATATATATATATATATATATATATATATATATATATATATAGGTTTACTACTGAAATTTCAAATCAGCTTTGGTTGACCGTTTAAAATGTCGACCAAAAATGCTGAATTTGAAATTTCAAAAAGTAAACCAAAGCGAAATTGAATACATCGACCACCGTGGTTCGATGTATTCGACATAGCAGGAGGTGACATCATTCACCTCCTGCTATGCACATTAACGTACTGTTGAACTCTACAATCAATGGCACATTAATTCTACTATTATGCAAGGGAGGGCTATACCCCCTGCACCCCAATGAAGGGGATGCACCCCCCACACCCCCTGCATATTAAATATGCCAAATCCGATATCACACTACAGTGAGGAAATGGGCTAATTCCCTGTTACTCACTGAACTATGACCTCCCTGCACAATGTCGAACACAAATTATCAACCAACACTACCTGTTCACTGTAGTATAGTTGTTCGTTTTTGGGTCGACATTCTGCCATCTTGGAAACTGCAGTCGACCACATGCCGATCGACTGATGCAGTTTCCAAGTTTTGATAGTAAACCTATATATATATATATATATATATATATATATATATATATATATATATATATATATATATATATATATATATAGATAGATACACACACACACACACACAAAAACACACACACACACACACACACACACACATGCGCGCGCACGCGCGCACACACACACACACACAACGCACACAAACACACGCGCACACACATATACACACACAGATACAGACACCACACATACACACACACACACACACACACACACACACACACACACACACACACACACAGACACTCATACACACGCACACACATAAAACACAGGCACATATGTTATCATTTACAATCCACTGTAATCCACAAAATATTTAAATTAAAAAAATGTAATCATGGTGAAGTGGTATCCACAGCCACGTCACCAGTGCTAACTTCACCTAACAATGGGCTGAGTACATGTGTGGGGGTGGGGAACACAAGGAATGTACTCATTTAAAGAAATTGGGTGATAGCAAAGCAGATGTGAGATGAGGGGGAAGAAGATGGTCACACAAAAGGGATGACTGAGTGGAAAGAGACAGAGACAGAGAGTCATGGGCAAACTTTTTTTTTTTTTGGAAAATTGGAAGGTATGTTGGCAGGTACAAACATATATCAAGTAACACAATATAGGACAGACCTTACAAGATGGCAGTATACATAAAGGATAGGTTAGGCACACAGTCAGCACACATACAGACTGTACAAAATGGGTTAAGGGCAAACAGAGTTACCTGCCATGATCCCCCTCAATAATACATTGCATACCAATACACAAAGCAGTGATGGGATGTTTGCAAACTGTGTGACTGTCAACTGTGTTACACTCCTACTAAAAGGAGTACAACTGATGGTATGTGTAAGACACAGAACACTAAATGTGAATTGCTGGCATTGTAGTACACAATGAACCTCAAACATCATCATCCACTAGGATGCTGCCAGTGTAAGTTTAAGCTAAGTAGCAGTAATGCTGAACAAATCCTGAAAAGGAAATGTAGGAGCAGACCAGCACAGGTCAGATTAGAATATCCACTCCTACATGCAATAAACAACCAACTAAGCACAGTGCCAAGCAGCAGTACTGCAGCAGAAGAATAATGCGGCTATGTAATAAACCGCAAACTATATACAACACAGTGTAGGGGAGGAGAAGTGGGATCATCATGTCAAAGTAGATATTACATGCCAGAGGCAATACAGATGCTGGTGAGGTATGCAATGTAGATTTGTGACATGTCATGATATCACACCCAAACTGAGCATACAGAATGGTCATCATACATATCCCCCTCCAATCACATGTAATACAAAACTGCCTTGTAGAAAACACATGATGATACAAATACATTACTAAATAACATATGAATATGTGAAATTAAGGTATACTAGCCTGTGCATACATAGTTATACAAGAAACGTGGAAAGTATGTCAGGAGAATGCACACCAAACATGTAAAACATGGACAGGTGGAAACATCACACTGACCACCATGGTAAGTGGATATGCATTGCATATGTCTGACAGACAAAAGACCAGTACATTTATAGGCCAATGATCTTACGGTACATAAAAGTGCTCATAAACACATACATATGCCATGTAGATGTGTAACATATAAGTAAAATCTATAAGAAGTAAGGGGAAAGGACAACATATATCCAGATTAGTAAGAAAAATGCATGCCTGAGAAAGCAAGCACATAAAAATACAGGGCATGCATATCCAAGTAAAAACATTGCAAATGCATGTGTCCCTACCACAGGATGGACTACAAATTCCCTGCAAAGTACATGCATTAAAGGGCCAATGGCTGACACACATGCATCTATGATGGCTATTATGTCAGTGGACAAATGACACAAAACACACTATTGTGCAACACATAAACAACAGTTAGCATAGGTATTTAACAAAACTACCCATATATACTGCCATGAAAACCTAAGACACTAGTTGGCCTACTTAAACAAAGAGATAGCAGTATTACATGTAAATGTGTATAACTGATCAAAGGACAGTTGTGTATACACAACTATGACATGCCACTTCTGGGAGAAATACTCTTTCATAATATTAGAATAGAAGATGTGATTTGCATGTTGTCACTGTTAGAAGCATACAAATGTACAGCCCTACAAAACAATGCAGGTGTATTATACAGAATGAAAATTGCCCATGCATGTTAATATGTAACAGGCAATAAAGGTGTGCACATGTCAGAACAGATGCTATAGGCACAATACACAGGTGTTTTGCCATAGCAAGGCTGCACAATAAAGTGATTCATTACTAGTGCCATTGATATGATTCCATCATAATATGTCAAAAATTATGTTGAATTCCAATCTTTTTCATTAATGCCATACAGCAAGAAGTCAGCCCTCTACAAAGTGCCAAGGTAGTTTCCCTGATATAAAATCTCAAACAGAGCTCTCTGACCAAGAAGGATGCTACCCTGCTGAATACAGTACACTGAAGTCAGCCCACTACAAAGCGCCAAGGTAGTTCCCCTGATATAAAATCCCAAACAGTGCTCTCTGACCAAGAACAATGTTGCCCTGCTGAATACATTACACTGAAGTCAGCCCACTACAAAGTGCGAAGGTGGAAACTTAATACTGTTCACCATTTTAAACTGTAAGCTTGCTGACTGGGGTCTAAAGCACCTATAGTTTGCTGCATTACAAATCGGCTAACTCCAAACCCTAACTAAAGAGTAGTTTACCCCTTCCCCCTCTAATTATTGTATTTCTAACCTTAAAACAACCCTAAATTTGTAATAACTATAGCACATTCACTAAAAATTGTATTAAAAAACAGCAAACCTATAGCTAGCAAAATTAAGAGCTAAAACTAGCATAATTAAGAGCTAAAATACTTACCTTACAGCTCTAGGAAGCCCTAAGAAACCTTATAAACTGCAATAGCCCTGCTCCGCTTTCCCTCACTATGCTCGAGCTCACTTTGCTCCCCTCCCTGCCCCCAATTTTCTCCCGCCCCCACTACCTCTAAATTTATAGTATAATAGCCACTCCCCCACTTACTAGATCCTATCAGCTTTCATCTGGGTTATTTCTTCCCACCCCCATTCCTCTACTTACATTTTACTAGCACCTATTAGCTTTTATCTGGCATTTTTCCACCCCCTTCCAGTACAGTTACCTCACCACCCTATCTTCTGGTGTTGCATCACCAGGAAAAACAGTTCCTCAATGCACTAGTTGTATCCCAAACAATGATACACTCCTCTCTACTACTCCTCTTGCTGGTCCCATACCTCCTTACCTTGCATGAAAACTAGTTTCTTATGGAATTTTAGGTCCCAAAGGGGCAAACTCTCACCCCAGCTGTAAATCATCCCACCTTCAACCATACTTACAGCACTGGGTCCTGTCCAACATCTTGTTCACATCAACCCCAGGCACATTAGCTCTAGATCCAAACACTATCACAAACATATAAACAAATTCCTGAAGCTTAACAATAAGTATAGACCTAGCTTAAATACTTGGTGGTGATATTCACCCCAGCCCTGGCCCATCCACTTCAGATATACACACCCCCTCTACTTGTAACCTAAGCTATAAACCTACAATTAATAGACCAACTAACTCTCTCCTAGCCTGTCGTCTCAATATTAGAAGCATTAATAACAAGGTACATGAACTGCATGCACTCCTGGCTGTCCACTCCCCTGAGATTCTCTGTTTATCTGAAACCTGGTTAAAACCTAACACTACAGAAAATGAAGTGTTACTTCCTGGGTATAACATACACAGGATGGATTGTGTTTCCAGGAAGGGGGGTGGGGTAGCTATACTCTATAAATCTGAGTTGAATGTGACCATAGATGTAATACAACCATCTCAGATTAATAACACAGAGATTCTTGCCACCAAATTGCAACTTAATAAATGTAAATGCAGTAATATCATCTGCATGTACATTCCCCCCAGGTAACAATATAGCTACACTTGAACACACCCTGCACTGGCTATCATGTCACTACCCCCAAGAAACCCTACTACTCGAAGATTTTTACATAGACTGGGGAACCTGTTCCTCAGAATCCCCAACCACCCATATTAACCTGCATCCATTTACACAAATCATATCTACCCCTACCAGGATAGGTAAACCCAACCAAAGAAAAAGCATACTTGACTGGCTACTCATAAATAGTCACCCCCAAATGTACGCCTCTGGTACCCTCCCCAATTACTTAATTGACCACCTGCTCACATATATAATTAAGCACAAAGCCATTAACCCCCAACCATCCTTACTCAGAAAAGTTAGAAACAAAAAAAATTTGACCCTGCCAAATTCCAACAGGAACTAAACTCATGTAATTGGTCTATTCTAAAACACCTACCCTTAGAGGAGGCAGTTGTGTACTTTAACAACAAATTCCTTAAGATCCTTGATTTGCATGCACCTGTTGATTCAAAGAGAACAAAGGCAAAAATTGCACCATGGCTTTCTAAAGAGTTTAGACTCAAAATTACCCTTGAAAACAAAGCATGGGCCTTATGGTGTTCTACTAAAGACCCCCAAAATCACATTAAATACAGGCACTCTAGGAACAAAACTAAAAAATCCATCTTATAAGACAAAAAACAATACTACTGTAATTTACAGACAGTAAATCAAAATAACCCTCAGAAGTTCTGGGCAGGTTTGAATAATCTACTACATCTTGGACAAACGTCTAACCCTGTCCATGCTGCTACTATTGATAAACCCTCCGAGGATGTTTCAGATAGTTTTACCCGATTCTTGACTGAGACAATTCAAGCCCTAGCTAGCCAATTACCTCCTAGATCCCATGGCCCTGAAAGTACCACCCCTAGAAACCTACTCTCATTCAGCTTCCAACCAGTCACCACATCACCTATCCGTACCTTGGTCAAAAAATTAAAACCCACCACACTCTCTGCTGATCAACTCCCTGCTGAGTACCTTCAAAAATCAGCTGATGCTATTGCTTACCCAGTATCAATACTAATTAATCGATCCATAGTAGAAGCTAAAATTTCTACCATCTGGAAAATATCCTATGTAATCCCACTTCGCAAAGGAGGCAGCTCTATTGAATTCTCCAATTATAGGCCAATAGCTATACTCTCTCCATTTGCAAAGATTATGGAAAACTGTATTCATAGACAACTCATGCATCATCTAATCCAGAATCAGCTCATGCCAGACACCCAGCATGGCTTCCGTCCTCACCACAGCATTACTTCAGCCCTACTAACCTTAAACCATAATCATAACAATAAATATATATCCTCAGCCCTTTTCTTGGATCTTTCCAAGGCTTTCAACATGGTTGATCACCAACTTTTTATCCACACCCTGCAAACATTCTGTCTAGATACTAAAGCCCTTCAATGGTTTAAATCCTACCTGAATGGGAGACAGCAGGCTGATCTTTGGCAGAACAAACTCTCTCACCTGCTACATAACACCCTTGGAGTACCACAAGGCTCTATACTAGAGCCCCTGCTGTTCTCCATCTTCATTATCAACCTGTATACTGTCATCCCAAAAGTCAGCTGTATCCAATACGCTGATGAGTCTACCCTGATTTGCTCGGCCACATCTCCAACAGACTGATAGCCAGCTACACAAACCACCTTTAATACAATAGAAAACTGGCTTTCTGAATGTTGTCTGATACTAAATCCCCAAAAAACTAAAATGCTGTTATTTTCACCTACACATAGGTCTACTGCTTTTACCTTTACCGTAAATACAAATGATGGCACAATAATCTCCCCTGACCCCTCTACAAATCTATTAGGTGTCTTTATAAATAATAATCTAAAATTCATCCTACATGTAAACCAATTGATCAAAACCATCAATAAAAAACTAGGGTCAGTTTACAGAATAAAAGTCTTCCTAACCCCTCCAGTCAACATTGCCATAGCTCACTCGCACCTTCTTTCAACACTTCTGTATGCATCCCCTCTACTCTCTGATTTAAACAAGAACGTCCTTAATAAACTCTCAATCTACTATAACCACATTGTCAGGTTTGCCACTGGCCTGCCTTTTAGGACACATCATTGCTTGAACTACCCAGTCTAATCCAGTATAACCAACTGATTATGGCCTATAAAATCCTTTATAATCCGGACAATACTCCTGCACTTAAAAATCTTATCACCCCCTATAACAGTCCTCGACTGCTTAGATCCTCTACCAGACTACTAATTCAGACAAGCAAAATTAAAAACACAACCGGTGACTCTGTCTTTGCAAACTCTGTAGGTAGATCCTGGAACTTACTTCCAGCTGATATTACTTTACTTTCCTCCCTAGGTCAATTTAAAACTAGACTCAAACAACATCTGGCACTAAACTGGCTATGTCATTGTATCAAGCCTGGCTAACTCTCTTCTAGAATGTGTAAAATCTGTTAATCTGTTTACTGTGTAATTTAATCCTGACTTTCACTCGGGATTAACTCTAACCTGTGAAACTTGTTTTTCTTATTTGCTTATGTAATCACTGTAAATATTCTATTTGTAATATGTTATGTTGTATCTGTTTACCTTGGAGCTTTTCTCCCCGGGCCTCCTCTGAAAATGGACATGCATTCAGTTGGACTATCCCGGTCAACAAATGTAAAATAAAATAAAATAAATAAAAATACAGCAAGGAGGCAGGTGATACAGAGATTAATGCCGGAGGCATAAATGATGACAGTAGAAAAAGAAACTGTTTAATATTATTCATACAATGTAGCATGAAACATCACACAGAAAGGCAGAGTGCAAATGGGACTTTGTGACACACCAATGTGACAAACATAACAAATACACTGAAATGGCATGTATGTCAAAAGAGATACCAAAAACCCACATTGTGACAACAAGGTGTGCAAAGTATGCACATAAATTAGCCATGTGCATATATTCAAAGGAGAATGGCACTACAGTAGTATGTATGTGGAATGTCATAAAACTTAGCAGGCGTCATACTTGCATATGTCATCACCTTTTAATGTAGTCAAGTGAGCACTGTCAACAGGACAAGTGTGTGACAGTGGCAGACTGCTAACTGCATCAGACCTATCTGTCACATACAAGGTCAGACCGGGTCTGGAATAATCTCATGGGCCCCTATATACAGATGAGGCAAAAGCCACATACAGAGTGCAGGAAAACTTGTCCTGCATGTCCATCAACCTGTCTGCATAAATGACAGCATATGAAGATCACATGACATAATGGTGTTAATGGCAAAGACATATTTAAGCATGTGTCATAATGCAGCAAAACTCCATACATAGACATAACCTTAATTATGAAGGGTGCATCACAAGGTACATATTAAAAGCATGACTGCAGTATGGAATGTGTGCACAAACATATGGTTTATAATGAATGATAGCCAAGTAAGAACGCTTCATGGTGGCAGCATAATGTGATTGGAACGCATCGACAGTATTTATGTTCCAGAGGGTCCAGTTTCATGGGGTTGAGCATCTCAAATGATTTCTTTTGTGATCTCTAAGAAGGAGTCATACATGGCTTGTGCTATGTCTTGGAATAATGTTCCTAAAATGTCCCTCATCTTTGTCTGGAAAACATCAGTGTCAACAGCAAAGATCTGGTCCTTCAGTTTTTTTGTGATGGCATGGTGTAAACTGCCATCACTGTTGGTCCGTGGGAAAGATGGTCTACCATGGTCCTGGGAAAGATGGTCTACCATGGTCCTGGTCCCTCATCATTGTCATCATTATCCTGGTGTCCCCCTTGTCCTTGGAGTAAGAGTTTGCTCGAAGAGGTCAAATGTGTCAGCAACATTAATTTTCTCATAAAAGATCATTAACAGTAAAAGATAACTGCAACACATATAGCGATATAACAGATTCATAGTCTGTGCACATTACTGAAGTTCTATTTATGTGATGTGTCACTAAGCTGAGCATTAATCCATCTGTAATGTTTTTTTAACAGCTTGCAATACATCCAATGCTAACATATTACAAACTTGTCTGTTATATAAGTCAGATTGTTGCAGATGATATAGTTGTAAAAGATCCATGTCATATGTAATCAGCCAGATAATTTAATAAATGTGTCAGGTAGTATCATCATCACATTTTGTAGAAATGTTCATTATGTATGTCATGTGACAGTGAAGTATCTGCTACTATCAATATTGTTTAAGAAAGCCAGTCAGTAGTAATATGCATAGTGGAAGTGAAACAGAACAGAGCTAGGAGACATCAGTGGACACATCAGAGCAGCATTTAAAATTACCTGTAAAGGAGCACACACACATCAATATTTTAAAATCTCTGTATGTAATTAACATGGCAAGGAAGACAATAAAGTTATCACTACTCCATAAAAGGATACAGTTACAGTATGTAGTAAGGGATGCAAATATCACTTAACAATGACAGCTGTAGCATCTATTGAGCATAAGTGGTTGACATGTGGGCATAAATAAATATACACTCAACTATATGATGTGTAATGAACAACATCAACAATTCCTATACAGGGTCAGTAAAATGTTTACTGTCCTATAAGGATGAATTGAAATTTTAAAAGTCACAATATTGTTACATAAGGATGATTATCATACCAAGAAGAAACGCTATTAAGTTATACTCATCACATGTCTGATATGAGGGCGTATGTAACATTGACACTATCACAACATAAATGGAAATAATCTAGGATGACTCACATAAATGACTGAATGGACCCATCAAAATGGTAAACCAATTCACCCAGTGACATCAATTTGAATAAATCACATAGGAGGTCAGGATAATATCTGTTGTTACATGTGCATTCTTGTCAGTAGCAGAATGCTGTAAGTTTGGACAACACATATACGCATTAGTAAAGCATACCTACAGAAATAAACATCATTATAAATATTAATTTCACTTTATGTAGACTGTGAATAACATTACAGAAAATCAACAACTACCACATAGAATGACTCAGAATACAATGATTAATACCCACCTATATGTTGAGGTGTCACTATGACAGTAACATGAGATCATAACACAGTAATATGAGCAACATCTAATAAATGTGGAGATAACCCATGTTGGATATTTGATTTTATGAAAATCACTATATATACAAATGCAAGTATATTGTTGGGATTTTATGTAAATAAGTTTAATATTGCACTATGGGTAACAGATAACATCACAGAATACTTACATCAGAATTGGAATGGAAATGAGGGGGCGGAGCCTAATGGCTAACTGAGAGCAGCTTGATTTTGAGCTCTTCATACTCATACTAGAAAATACAGGAAAAACTAAATATATTTAAAAAATTTGGGGTAAATATCAAAGATGAAGTAATTTATTACAAAACTACCAATTTTGAAGAAAAAATTCTGAAATTTTCCTGTCAAATACTACAGAGGACATTCCAAACTGTTTGAAGATGAGTAACTCCAAGAATTCACATTCAGACTCTATTATAAAAAAAGAGATGCAACAGATATCTGCTACTTTGCTGGACTTATCGCTAAAAATGGACAGATTTACTGAAAATCTAGAAAGTCTTAAAGATAACTGCCAAAAACAAGCAGAAGTTTTTAAAGAAATCTTACAACAGCAACAAACAAAAATATCAGACATTGAGACTTCCTTAAGTGATGTTGATGGGAGGTTAAAAGAAAGTGAACTACATACTCAATTTCTGCTACAACAGAACACTTGGTTAATAAATAAAGTTGATGATATAGAGAATAGAGAAAGAAGGACAAACATAAGGATTTTTGGTCTTCCAGAAAAATCTGAAGGTGACGACATTATCTCATTCTTGAACTCTTGGTTTCTTGAAGTTCTCGGACTAAAAGAAGGCTTATCTTATGGGATAGAAAGGGCATACAGAGCTATCGGTAAGCCACTTTCAATTTCTTCTAAATCAGCTCCAAGATCCATAGTAGTTACATTTCTTTCTTTTATGGATAAAGAGCTTATACTGAGATCTGCATGGAGGAAAAGTCCTGTTATGTATAAACAGTCATTATTAAGATTTGATAATGACTATTCAACAAGAGTTCTGGATATAAGGAAGAAAACATGGCCATTAGTAAAACTTTTAAAACAACATAAAATCAAAGCGCAGCTCTCTTATCCAGCCAAAATAAGAATCCAATATAACAATGACATGAGAACATTCAACAGCATAGAGGAAGCCACATCTTTCATAAAGAATAATAACATAATTCCACTACCTGAAGAAATGGACTGGTTAAATCCATCTTCTTTAAAAAGGGCTCCAGGAAAAATATCTGGTTGGAGGCAAGAGAAAAAAAGAAACAAAAGACTGACAAAAAGAACTCTGATGATACTATTTCTCTCAAAGTATCAACTAAGGTATGATTATAATATATTAAAACTAAACTCTTTAATACACTAATATAAAGCAGTTCTTTTTTTCTTTTTTCTTTTCTTACTTAATTGTTTAGTTTAATATAATACTTAAATGTTAGTACTAATTAATAACTTATTAAAGCCCTGAAGTATATACTTATTCTCTATTTACTTATTCTCTAAATACTTATTCTCTATTTACTTATTCTCTAAATACTTATTCTCTATATACTTATTCTCTAAATGCTTGAAAACAATAACCAATGAAGCATACTAGACATTCTTTTTATTTTGTCACTAAGCTTTTAATATAAACTGCCATTTTAATTGGTTTTCTCTTTACAACTACTCAGTCGATAAATTAAGGCACTTTCAATGCCTGAATAAATATTATCATTTTTAGTAATCACATTTATGTTATTTTAAAGTGCACATTCAAAATTCATTGATTTATTTTGATGTAGAGTATTGTGATAAAAATGTTATACAATAGAATCACTCATGAACATTTTAGATGTATTCAGTATATTACTGTATTATTTGAAAGTAAAAAAACATCCATGAGCCTTCTGCTCAGTTATTTTACTTTCCCTATCTAAAAAGTTGTTCACCACTTCATACATAGCACGTGACATATTTAACTGTACATGGATGTAATTTAAGTTACTGGCCAGAAGACAGCGTATAAATGCACACTATTGCAGAGTTTTCCTTTTTAACACTGCTGTCTCTTTTCTATACAAGTGTTTGGTTACTAGAATAGTGCAAAATAATAATTTATTTAAAAGTGCACATTCAAAATTCATTGATTTAATTTGATGTAGAGTATTGTGATAAAAATGTTATACAATAGAATCACTCATGAACATTTTGGATGTATTCAGTATATTACTGTATTATTTGAAAGTAAAAAACATCCACAAGCCTTCTGCTCAGTTATTTTTAGTTTCCTTATCTAAAAAGTTGTTCACCACTTCACACATAGCACATGATATATTTAATTATACATAGATGTAATTTAAGTTACTGGTCAGAAGATGGCATGTAAATACACACTATCACAGAGTTTTCTTCTTTCACACTGCTATTTCTTCTCTATGCAAGTATTTGGTTACTAGAACAGTGCAAAATAACAATTTATTCAAAAGTGCACATTCAAAATTCATTGATTTAGTTTGATGTAGAGTATTGTGATAAAAATGTTATACAATAGAATCACTCATGAACATTTTAGATGTATTCAGTATATTACTGTATTATTTGAAACTAAAAAAAAAAACATCCACGAGCCTTCTGCATAGTTATTTTTAGTTTCCTTATCTAAAAAGTTGTTCACCACTTCATACATAGCACGTGACATATTTAACTGTACATAGATGTAATTTAAGTTACTGGCCAGAAGATGGCGTGTAAATACACACTATTGCAGAGTTTTCCTCTCTAACACTGTTGTTTCTTCCATATACAAGTATTTAGTTACCAGAATAGTGCGCTATCATTGCCTGAATAAATATTGCCGTTCTTGGTGAATGCTTTTATGTAGCTTAGAGGTACGCATTTACAATTTGTTAATTTGAATTAATGTAAAGTATATTAATGAAAATATTATAAAATGGAATTACTTGTGAACATTTTGGGAAGCATCTAGAACATTAAAGTATCATCTGAAGATGGACAGTATTCATAAGCCTTCTGCTCGGCTTTTTCAGTTTTTTTGTCTGAAAAGTTGTTCACCGTCCACATTCATAAGCACGCGATATATCCTAGCGCGTTTAGATGCAATTTAAGTTACTGATCACAAGATGGCGTGTAAACACGCACTATCGCAGAGTTCTTTCCTTAACACCGCTGTTTTGATTACAGTAAAGGAAGCGTTTGTTTCAATTATTCTCACACTTCATATATTCTTTCGTATTTTATTAAAAATGTATGGTTTATTATCAATCTCAGTTAATATCTCATGCAAGTATAGCATTAGATCTGCTTTGAAGACAATGCTATTATAACAAGAAAGATAGTGAATCATTTAAATACTGTTGTGTCTTAATGGGTGAGTGTCTGGTAAAAGTATAATACATGTGCTCTGTGAACACATCTAACTGACACTGGGTTGGATGAGTTTCTTATAGCTGTTAAGTTGCATAGAAATGGAAGAAGAGGGAAGGAAAAGGGAAGGTGAAGATCCTGAGTGTCAGCTTACTGGGAATTATACTTTCATTTATCTAAAGATTGCTTTATCATACTTGTTATTGTATAAAAAAAGTACTATACGTAAAATGTTTATTATAAATGATTAGTTATGGGACAAGAGTGCTATTGCAGCATTATCAAGGTAGATTTCCTTTGCAAGTATAATTCTAATTTTGACCTTTCTCCTTTCTGTTTTATAGTTTTAACATATAAGTTGAGACCTTTTACTAGTTACCAGACGTTCACTACATTTGTGATAAGCAGAAGTCAATATTCTGATATGTGTGATCTTTAAATTGAACTTAATAGAGAAAATCTTATGAATAATAACTTACTAATAACAGAACTACAAATGATCACATATAAGTAATTTAGGAGTGAAATTTTTTACACATTTTATTAATGTTAGATTGTGGAATTATCAGAGTTATAAAACTGACATTGACTGAAGAATGAGAAAATGCTTTAATGTAAAGCACTATAAATATTGCTTTAATTCTAACTGTTATTATATTAAATCTTATAAATGAATATTATTGTCTGTAAAGACTTTAATTGGTTTTGATAAAGTGGTTAGCTATATGTCAATTAACTTCACTATGCTGATGTAATACCTTATATAGATCTAAAAATATGTAAAAAAAAACTCTTTTATTTTAAACAGTATCTATCTATCATACTCACTCTACTTCTTTTTATTATTAATAATAATGTTAAATATCACTAATGACAATTAATGAACTGACATTTGCTAATATATTATTTACAATTGGTAATTTGCAAAAATTTCATAATATTAATGAAAAATGAACATCTAATATATTGTTAAAGTAATTAACAAATATCTTATTTAAAATTGTTTGTAATTTGAAATAATATCTCATTTTAGAATCTAATTAGTAATGAACAAAACTTCACAGACTAGGTATATATGTTATTTACATAATAAGTGTATCTTGTTCTCTGGTTTTAGTTTTCATTTTTTTTGAGGAGCTCAATTTAAAGCAACATTTCCTCATTAATGCAACTATTATTATTGAGGGTAAATATGTTTGAACTTTTAAGTCCAAACAGATTTGAGGTGCTAGACACTTCATGTTTGGGATTTAGAATGGTAATATCATTAATTGTTTATTCAATTTATGTTAATACAATGTTTTTCAGCTTTTTCATTTTTCGGTGGTCCAATTTGAAACTTTTTTTAAGCATAAATAGAAATAAATATATTCATTTCAAAATAACTTTTAAAATAAAGGATAAATCTAATACTCAAAACACATTAATTTCCAAAGTAAAACAAAATTTCAAGAACAAACAATCCAAAAGTACAAGTAAGTATTTAAAAAAATGACAGACACAACTTTATTATCTATAAATATTAATGGTTTAAATAATTCTATAAAAAGGTCAAATTTTGTAAGATATTTGAAATTACAAAAAGCACAAATCATATTTATACAAGAATCTCATTTTAAAAGAGATGATAATTTCACATGGAAACCTAGTGACTTTCTAATTCTTTCTCACTCCCTTTACAAAAAAAAAAACAAGAGGAGTTATAATTTTATGGAAAAAAAGTGTAGTTATTCCTCAGATCATTTACAAACACGAAGATAAAGAAGGGTTAATATCAATTGTAATAATAAAATATCAAAATAGAATTTGGACTTTAATAAATATTTACTGGATTCCTGAATAGGATTGTCTATGGTTAAAAACACATAGAATTAATTAACAAAGTAAATAAAGGTATGATAATAATGGGGGGAGATTTCAATTGTATTCTAGATAACTCTGAAACAACTAATAAAAGAAAGTTACGTCTCACACCCGTAAGTAAATATTTCAAGAGATGGTTAGAAAGCTTAAATCTAATAGATACATTTAATTTTAAAGATTCTAACTCATTAAGTTACACACATAGCGATTATCGCTTTAATACTAAAACAAGAATAGATAAAATATTGGTCTCCTCTGATTTAAACAGTAGGATAACAAAGTTTTCTATTATCCCATGTCCCCTTTCAGACCATAATGCCTTAATTCTTAAACTACAAATTGATTTCAAAAGATTAAACACTATAACTAGAATACCAGCTTACATCCTTAAATTAAAAGAGTTTAAACCTTGACTAGATTCAGAAATCAAATATTTCTTAGAAACAAATCCTATTAACGATACAAATAATATAATAACTTGGGATACACTCAAGGCTTTTTTGTATGGCAAGATTATAGGATGGTTTAAAAATAAAACAAAGGAATGGGAGTCTGAATTGCATAACATACAAAAACGAATAACAGAAATAAATACAAGTTCTTATGATGTAATAGTTTATCAGGAAAAAAAAGAAATTATAGATTTAAATAAAAAATACAATGAATTCCTCACTCATAAAACAAATCTAGCTTTGGAAAAACTAAAATTCGCTTCAATGTCAACTTCTCCAAAACACTTACATAATCTAGCAATGAGAATTAAAAAGCAGAACTTAGAAAATAACATCATAAATATAATACATGAAGGAAAATGGAAAAAAAAAGGTATCTGATGTGAATGATTTTCTTGAAGCTTTTAAGTTCTATTATGCTAAGCATTATGGAAATAATGATAATAATATTTTATTTTCAGATCGGAAATTTAATAGTTCCTTAATAAAAAAACTACCTGACCAATTAAAAGTAGAATTGGACAAGCATATCTCCATAAAAGAAATAAAAGATATAATTAAAGTAAGTAAAAACAACAAATCACCAGGAATGGATGGAATAATAATGGAATTATATAAAATTTTTCCAAATTCAGCAATTTCTCTACTTCATAACATGCCAAATGATATTCAAACTCAAATGATTACTCCACCATCCTGGAAATATTCACTAGTCACCCCTATAAAAAAAATATAAAAGCAATCCATCCCAATGTAGTTCATATAGACCTATCTTTCTGCTTAATAATGATTATAAAATCTTTATGTCTATTTTAGTAAATAGAATTAAGAAATCCGTGACTAAAGTCATAAATGAAGACCAAACAGGCTTTATATTTGGAAGACGCACATATGACAATATTCAGAGAATTTTAACCATTATAGAAGCTTTGAACAGAGACAATTCAGAAGCTCTTATAATCACATTAGATATAGAGAAAGCATTTGATTCGGTAAACTGGAAGTATCTATTTAAAATTTTGGAACTTTTTGAATTCCCATTAAACTTTATAAATTTAATAAAGAATATATATAAAGACAACCTGGCTTATGTAAAATTAGGCCCATTTACCTCGGAAGCTTTCAAAATAACTAAAGGCTCTAAGCAAGGTTGCCCTATGTCTCCCATCCTGTTTGCCCTGGCGATAGAATTATTTGCATCTGCAATACGAAGTGATCTAAAAATAGAAGGAATTAACTTTTACAATAAATTTAATTCTAAAATCATGTTATTTGCTGACGATATATTGCTGACTTTAAGACCGAATGAAGAGTCCATGCAAGAATTAGAGAAACAAGTAGAAGATTTTTTTCCCATTTCAGGTCTTTGTTTCAATAAATCCAAATCAAAACATATACTTCTAAATAAAATAGATGACTTGCATCTTTATAAATATCAAATAATTGGAGAAAAGGTTTCTTCACTAGAATATCTAGGAATTCTTATATCTGAGAACATAGATACTACCACGACCTTAAATTATAATAAAATCCAAAATTTAATTAAAAAACAAGTTAATAGCTGGAATAAATTAATGTTAAACTTGGAATATAGGTTACAGTTAATAAAAATGATATTACTACCACAAATAAACTATATAGCATTAGCAATCCCTATTTTACCAGATAAAAAAGTTATAAAGACAATACAGAAACTTTTAATGGATTTTCTTTGGTATGCAAAAAAGAATAGAATTGCATTCTCACATCATATTAGACCCTGGGACTTGGGAGGAATTAAATTTCCAGACATAGAAACGTATATTAAAGCTTCTATCATTAAACTTATACTAAATTGGGTAAATCCAAATTATTCATCCGCATGGAAAATTTTACATTTAACTTTCTTCTTAAATGAAAACAAAATATTAAACACATGGAGTTGGAGAATTATAACAACATATTTTGGCATGTACTATGTCATAGCTTACAAAATAAAACAACAAAGCCCACTAATTTATCATATCTGAATAATATTTATAATCTATTTAGAAAATTTATAATTACAAATCCGGATATAAAATTATGGTTCGATCTCTTAATACCATTTAAAACATCAAAGAATTTTAAAGAAAAAATCCAAAAAAAAATACTCATTGATTGGGAATCCAAAAACTTTATTTACTGGTTTCAATGCTTAAATAATCACAGTACTTTAACCACCCAACAAGTAATAAATGAGTTTAGTATATCTGAAATAGACAGAACAGAACTTCAAAAAATACTACAATATGCAAGTAATTTATGTAGAATTATTAATGGTTCAAGCTTTAATACTATACCTAAGTTCATAAAATATATGCAAGAATCGATTTATGGAAATCATAATAAGCTAATTTCTATATCTAAATTATACAAAATTTTAATAGTGTATAAAACCAAAATAGGTCAAAATGTTGTGAACATCTTAACAAAGGACTTGACAATAAATCTATCATCTGAAGGCATAAATGACCTTTTGTTGTCAGTTAAGCTAACATCAAACTTCCAGATATGGAAAATCTTCACATGGAAATTTTTACATAGAGCCTTTTATACACCATATAAAATAGCCAAATTTGACCCTGCCCATAAGCCCACATGCTGGAGATGTACTGTAAACTGTAAGGCAGATTGGATACATATATTTTATGATTGCATTAAAAAATTATGGGAAGATATTGATAGATTTATTCAAGCCATTTATAATGATAAATTTGTTCTAACAAAATCTTTAATTTTTTTGAATGTAGATGATTCAGTAACTATGAGTAAAAGTGATCAATATATTTTATGGTCTATTCTGGCTGTAGCCAGAAAATGTATAACAAGAAAATGGAAAGCCACTGTTCCTCCAAGTTATGAAGACTTCATATCTCTATTAAAGGAATCTGCACAGAAAGAAATAAAAGTCAAAGAAGAAAGAATTTTTCCCAGATGTTGGACAGACAATCCTTGGAATACAATCTTAATACTTATAGACACATTACAAAAGGACAGAATTTCTTCTACATGAAATTGAAATGCCATAAACTAAGATGAACTTATGTGAATATATGCCGGTAAAGGTTATACTAGTTCTATGAGATTATTCCTCTTTATAACCTTATTGGTTAATCCTTTTCATTGGACCACCTGTAAATATTGTACATATTGTTATAGTTATTAACTATTTTCTTTTATTTTGAATTGTAATTTAAAATTTACTGCATCATAATTTGTCTACAAACAAAAAAAAATAAAAATTATTTAGCAAAAAAAAGAATTGGAATGGAAAGTATTGGTCACATCTTTACACACTGCCTTTTCAAAATATAGCATGATCATGCTATGCTATATGTACATAACCGGCATACATTTTTTGTCAAATTATATAAATGTCATTGAACGCCAGAATATTACTCTGGCAGATGTGGCTGACATCTTGCAAAAGAGTATACTCATAGTGGACATAAGTTGTAAAGCCCCACTAACACAACACACCAAATAGGGATATGTGAGACAGCAAAATGCAAATGCATTTGCAATATAGTGATAACCACACTTGTGCACCTAAATGTCAGAATAAGAAGAGCAGGACTTTATCAATATACAGCATTATAACCCTGCCAACATCACTGACATTGTAAGATGGTAGATGCCTTTCCAATATATGAAAGACAAGTAAGGCACACCACAAGCTGAGAATCACTACTGCACATACAAACTACACATTATACACTAACAATACATAAACAGTAAAAGCTGTGCCATATGAAGTCAGCAGCAAATACCAATCCAACAACACATATCTTAAATGTAAGACATTCATATCAAAAGCATTGCTCAAGTACAACACCGACTGCCATTTAGGTTGTGTCTGCAAACATCATCTACCCTCTGTATAACAACTAAAAAAATGTATGGACATGTAATAATGCAGGGTAAAATCATGTGCACAGCAAAAGTGATAATCACTAAATTAACATGTAGCAGATATATTCTGCTGATGCATTATGGAAAGGATGCCAGCAAATTTGGATGCTTGGATTCCATCTGAATACAGATATCACACTGGAGATAGAGACATTTGATCAGACATTTGATCAGTCATACAGGGTAAAAACAATGTTAAAAATAGTAACACATACCTCTCTCCCCTCACTGCTCCTCAAGTCTCTACATCCTTTCTATATAGAGGTCTTGATACCCTGGTCTCTTCTCACCATCTGCACAAATAAAAGGATAAGAAATATTAACTGACAACAATGATTACCTGTTGTGAGGTTAGTTAGACTAAGCAAGTTACACGATTAAACAGTATCATATATACCTAGGTAATGGTTTCTACAGAAAGAGATTTCTTTCTTTTTGAGAATGCAAATGCATCTTACGCACTAGCATAACTGACTACACACTTAGGAATGCTAGAATCAAAACAGTGGCATTCAGCCCTGTCCACAGCAGAGCCCAGAACTCTCTCTACCTAGCTACTTGTTCAACACTACAGGAAATTATGTTTGATCTGTGACTACATAGTTAAAGAATGGCATAGTGTAGCAGGTTACTATGTCTGGCTACGCAAAATGATATACAAATTGGCTGGTGGATAAAATGTGAGACAGGCCCAATTTATATGTGATCAGCATTAAGCATATTTTACAGTGATATTAAATAAGGTTAGTGCCATGTGCGCAAGAATCAGTAGGACATGACCTTTACAATGGTATCAAATTCCCCTTAGTAATACATATATGTATAATTATTGTTACATAAGATATAGCACAGAAATGCACAGATGATGCATAAACTGACACTTTTAGAAACAAATATACATATTAATGATACTTTTGACATTTTTACATAGCTTAACATATATATATATATATATATATATATATATATATATATATATATATATACCAACTGATGCAAATGTTCAAATTTAATCATACACAAAGTTATATATATCTGTGTGTATGTTTGTTATTACTTAATATGTTTGTGTGTGTGTGTGTGTGTGTGTGTGTGCGTGTGTGTGTGTGTGTGTGTGAGTGTGTGTGTTTCCATATTATATATATATATATATATATATATATATATATATATATATATATATATATATATATATATATATATAAGATATATAGCTACAGACACAGATACACTATCCAAACATCCAAACACACACACAGATAGATGCTAGACAGATAGATAGGTAGATAGATAGATAGATAGATAGATAGATAGATAGATAGATAGATAGATAGATAGATAGAGATTAGGTGTAGATATAGGCTTGTTTCTATGTATATGTACATATACACAGAGAGTTTTGAGACAGAGAGGAATGTGCTTGCATATGTATATGTATGGCATGTAATAATAAAGATTGTCATCTGCTATCTTTGTTGTGTGAAAGTTGATGTCCTCTGTAAACATCATGCAATTATTATTATTCTAGACATTACAGATTTTGACAACACACATCAATATCCATATATACATGCATACAAATATTTCAAGCACAGGCAATTATGCCCTTTCTAGTCTGCCAATATACCAGAACAGTTGTTCCCATAAGTGTCCAGGCTGTTTTTTTTAATATTTAAACTACTTTCTTTAATGTAATTTGGTAGTCTATTCCACGTATCAGCAACTCTCTCAGACAACTATTAAATACACTTCTCATTCCTACAGAATCTTCTACATAGGCTGCCTGATGTTTTTCTATTACTTTTTGATAACTCCAAACATTCCCAGAAATAGTTGTCTCTAAATGCTCTATATAAATGAATAAGGTCTCGTCTTAAATATCTATATGAGACACTGTACAACTTTAGAAATGGTAGTCTTTTATGTCGTTGTGTATTTCGGCTTTTCCCGATTATGGGTCGCCACAGTGGAACTCCGGTCCGCTAATGATTGGCAGTAGATATTTACATGCTGAGTTGCCAGCCCTGATGCACAACCTTCAATGAAGGTTCGCCCATTCACACATGTCTCCACACAGAAGACACTCTAGCTGAGAATCGAACAGGACGACATCTTACTGTGAGGCGACAACGTTACCGCAGCACCACCACCGCAGTAGTAAATTGTAGTCTTTTATAATATCTTAAATTTCGACATCCATGGATGTCCTTGGTATGTTTCCTCTGTACTCTTTCTAGTTTACTCATGCTTGCTATTTTATAAGGTTTCCACATTATTATACCATACTCAAGTTTGGGTTTAATGTAACTAACAAACAATCCCCGGGATTCAGCAAACTTCCATGCAAGAATAGCTTATTCTTGCACGGAAGGGACAATTCTCATGTAGCACAGTGGCACGCCATGCATATTCATGAAGGTGTGCTGCCGTGCTGTAAAATGGACATGGTTCTGTGTACTAGTGTGGAGGGGGGTCTAAGAGCAGTGCTGTCAGAATACACACACACCCTGCACACCAAAATTGCTGTACGGCAATTTAAATCCAGTGAGAATGCTTGTAACACCCCCAACCTATCATGGTAAGCAATCTGGACAAAGCCATAAGGGACAATCATCTCTACAAAGCCAGAAAGTGGATAGAATAACAGGTTTAGCATAAGCATGAATATAAGGCAGTGTACAAAGCACATAGCACACACCTCCCAACACATCAGAGAAAGGAATCTGGACAAAGCCATAAGGGACAATCATCCCTACAAAGCCAGAAAGTGGATAGACTATCAGATTTAGCATAAGCATGAATATACAGCAGGGTACAAAACACATAGCACACACACCTCCCATCCCGTCAGAATAAAGAATCTGGACAAAGCCATAAGGGACTATGAAGGCTGCCAGCCTAGCCAGATAAAATTTTATAGATAATTCTATCATTTGTAAATATTAATGTAAGACACAGGCCTGTTGTCTTAAATGGAAAAAAAACTGCTGTTAGATCTGTAACTGAAAAAGATGTAACAACAGTACACTCTGCTGGCAGAAAGCTGACCAAGTAAAGCATGTTGTGACCCTTTTATCTAAAGTCGGCTCCAGCCTGGCTAGGTGAAGACATTATTTCTATTGTTTTAACTAAGAGTTAAATTGTTAAACATGAAAATGTATTTTTATTGCTCTGCTTCCTGACCAGCTGCAAGATAACACAAGGAGATGTTAAGAATGTAAATGTAGTTTATGTTAGCCTAGGAACCCATGGAAGTGTGAAGAATGATGTAATGGGAACAAGGAATGTGGGCCAGATTCAGGAAGGCTTACACGGAGTTCAAGAGTAGTGTAAGCCTCCGTGTAAGCCTCCCGATTCAGGTACAGCCCAAACTTCCGTGTAAGAGACAGCTAACACGTCTCTTACACGGACTGGGCGTGGAAATGCTCAATACCTCATTTGCAGCTCCAAGATATGCAAATGAGGTATTTGAGCAATCCACGAAGCAGAAACCAGTCCGTGTAACGGACGTGTTAGCTGCAGAAATGTACTCAGCTGACAACTGAGTACATTTCTGCAAAATCAAAAACGGAGCTATGTCAGCTCCAAATAAAGGGTGCATATGTGTCATTAAGCATGCCAATGGCCAAATATGTGGCCATTGGCATGAAAAGTGTTGCAAAAATAAGTTATTTAACTTTTTTTTACGGGATTATTGTGTTTAACTGCAGCGCACCAGCAAACGGGTGCGCTACCTAAAACTGAAAACCGAAGCTTATAAGCCCACAATTGTGGGATTTATGTATTACATGGAATGTCAATGGAGGGACTTGCAGACTAAAAACAATATGGCCTCCGTTTAGTGGTTGTCAAGGGGAAGCTCCGTGTAAGATATGTAACTAAGCATTACTAGGCAATCCTATGTAAATGAGGGTTACAATACTGAATCACACTGCCACATAGGTAATGAGCACTTTCTGAGTAGTGTAAGAGTTAGAGAAGGGGGAGGAACAGAGTAAGAGGTAGGTGACATCACGGAGGGGAAGGATAGAAAGAAATGTCTCAGATTGGAGGGCAATGTAAGGTAACAGATGACAGACAGACATCAGGGGGGAGGTGTGTCCCAACAGAACACTAGGAAAGTCAAGAAATTGAGGGTATACGGTATCCCTACACTCCAAGTTTCTTGATATACATGTATGCGCGCGTGTGCGCGTGTGTAAGGCAGGTTCAACATGTGGGAGCGTGTTGCAAACTGTTTACAACGGTTTGCTGGTGTACGTGTGTAAGGCAGTGTGCGCGCGTTTTAGCATGAATCAGCCTAGCTAACACCGTGTAAGGATGTGTGCGTGCGTGTAACACTGTGTAGGGATGTGTGCGCGCGTTTAAGTGACTGTGAGCGTGTTTAAGCTGGTGTGCACATTGCTCCCCCTCAGGAAACAGAAAGGAAACAGGAAACAACCAAAATACAGGGAAACTGCCAGGGAATACTGCTGGAGTTAATTGGTGGAAACAATTACAAGCAGGCAATTACACAGGCAGACTAGAAGCCCAGCCCAGCACTTAAAACACAACAAAGAGCAGTGAAGGCTGTTTCTCACAAGAGATACTGCCAGAAGCTAAGCTATCAGAAATGAAAACTGAAATAAAGCTGAACTCAGAGCAGAAATGCTAGGGGCTGCCATGGCTATTATAATCAGGCATAGGCGAATTGCTGAGGGTGGTGACAATGCAGATGCTGACAGACAACCCAGAGTGAGGAGAAGGAGAAGAGTATACAGGCCCAGGGTCACCTACCATGGGTTACATGAGCTGGAGATAGTAGAGCTATAGAGTGGACAGAGAGCTCCTGCAGCAGATTGTTGAGCTGTGCAGGCCACACCTCACACACAGAACCAACAGAGGGGAACCCATCCCAGTGGAAACCAAGGTATGTGCTGGCCTAAGAATACTAGCAACAGGTACCTTCCAGAGACCAACTGGTGATATGATGGGGATATCACAGGCATCAGCCTCCAGGGTACTGCACCAGTTCCTGGATGCCATGTCACCACATGTCAGTGATCATATATATGTCCCTAATGACCGTGAAGTTGTGGCCAGCAATATGCGTCTCTTCCAGCAAATAGCGGGATACCCTGAGGTGCTGGGTGCAATACACTGCACACACATACGCATCAAAGCACCAGCCGGTGAGCGGGGTAGAGTCTACATTAACCGCAAGGGATACCCCTCCATCAACTGCCAGGTCGTGTGTGATGCCCAGGGCATAATAATGAATGTGTGTGCTGGCTGCCCTGGGAGCTACCACGATTCCCACATCTGGCATCTGACGCAGCTGTACCAATCATTTGCCAATGGGGACTTCCCACACGGACACCTAGTGGGGGATGCAGGTTATGCACTTGAGCCGTGGCTGATGACACCCATCAGAAATGCACACACACCTGAACAGGAACGCCATAATGAGGCACACGCACAAACACGTAATATAGAGCGTGTGTTTGGGCTGCTCAAGTCACGGTTCCGGTGTCTGGACACATCTGGTGGAGCTTTGCAGTACACACCAACTACATGTACCCAAATGATTATGATATGTGCTATGCTACATAATATGATCCTGCGGAAACAGCTGCAGCAGGACCAGCACAGGGCTGGGCCAAACATCCCCCCACCATTGCCAAGGCCACCACAGGCAGGGGGTGACTCGGAGGAGGCACAACCTGACCTTGTCCCAGTAGGCAGAAGGAGGCGTGCCCAGTATGCCCTGGCCTTGGCAAAGAGGCAACGCATAGCACATACGCTTGGTCAGTAGGAACACTGGGACTGATACCCACTCTGACTCACTCATACAGTAACAGGGATGCCTAACATGACACAACCTGCTTCCAAATGTACAGGGAGTGTAGTATGTGTATCCGACAGAGGTGGCCCTGCAGCACCACCTGAGGCATGAATGCCATGTGTTAAGTAATGTAATATCATGTACAATATGCACACCTGAGGACCCCAACTAACATCCATATCCACGCATATGACCCTGTGGAAACAGCTGCACGTCATACAGTGATGTACATGTGCAAAAACATGGAACAAGATACAAAATGAGGGTGTCTAGCAATAAATAGCATGGATAACCACACACCCATGTTTGTACCACAACAAGAAGCAACATGGAATAGCCATGGTCAAAAACAATGGCTAAAACCGACTACTACTATATAGCCTGCTGCAGACCACTGTCCTAATAGCAGGAACTGCCCCAGGCCTATGTCCATAGGTTCATACTAGGCTATCTGCCCTAGGGCATTAATAAGCCTAGGCCAGAGTTTTGTGGCGTCTGCCACCCCTGCAAGTTGATGGATATGCCCATTATTTTGCTGTGCCTCTGTCAAGCAGTGATACTGAGGTTATCCCTGGGGTATACCTGCAATCTCCCATCCATTGGTCAAGATCTCACTTGAACAAAGCCAGTGAGGTGCTCAGCCCCACATGTACCAGGATGTTGTTCCACAGCATATGGACTCTCTGGGTGATGAATCTGTCCCTCCAGCACATCCTATTAATATCTGTGTTGAGGTTTAGGTCTCCTGCCCTTGTAGTTCTGATGGATGTAGAGGTCTTGAGGTAAAGCATGTTCATAAAGTCTGGGTTGGACATAGCCTTGTATGTCAGGCACAGATCACCTCTGAGCAGTCAGTAAGTGACTGAATACAGCTGGAATTCCTTCAGTCGGGCAGCATAAGAAATATGTTTGAGACCCTTTCACCTCCTGTCGAGGAATTTGTGGGCCCATCCAATCTGAATGGGGCAGTGTATGCAATCATTGGTGTGATGAGTACAGGGAACGATGACCTCCCTTGATCTAGATGTGAATCACTGCATGATGAGGTGGCCAATGTAGAAGGCCTTCCAAACTACCCTGGCAATGTGAGTGTCAAGCAAAGGTCACTGTCAACCTGGGTGCCCAGGTCCCTGATAACCTACGTTGTGCTTAGAGGATTGCCACCTAGATGGGAAGTAGTGGTAACCTTGTTCTTCCTGAAGGGTATTGCTATGCATTGTTTAGTGTTTAATGTAAGGCCATGGCCGTGGCACCAGTTATCTGTGTCTATGAGACCCTTCTGAAGGATGTCTGTGTCAGATGGGTTTCCAGCTATGCTTCCCAGTTTGCAGTCATCTTCAAACTTTGTCAGCCATAATCCTCCTGTGTTTGCTCGTACTTCTGAAAAGTAGATACTGAACAAATGTGGGCCCAGGACTGAGCCCTGTGGGACACCACTTGTGACAGCTCTGGAGTGTGAACTGGCACCAGCAACTTTGACCCTGTGTGTTCCGTCACTTAGCCAATTTGCAACCCATGCTGTGATGTATGGGTTCACAATTAAGCTGGTGATGTTTTCAATGATACCTGAGTGGGGTATTGTGTGAAAGCCTTTGCCAGGTCAAGGTAGGCTGTGTGGACTGCCTTGCCCACGTCAATGGCCTGGGTGAGTGTTTTGAGAAAGTCAACCAAGTTTAAAAGGCATGATCTGCCCTTGACAAAGCCAAACTGGATTGGATCCAATGTCTGCAAGTCCCTATGTCTTCATTTAGAATTCCCATTATGATCCTCTCCATAGCTTAGCAGAACAGGCTTGTCAAGCTGATGGGATGGTAGTTTCTGGGGTTGGTGGAGGCACCTCCTTTGTGGAGTGGGTCCACCATTGCTGTATGCCACTCCTTGGGAACATATCCTGAGGTGAGGCTAAGATTAAACAGCTGCCCTAACTGCGGGTGTAATTACTCATTGAGTTCATGGAGCACACAACTGGGGACACCATCTGGTCCCATGGATAAAGTGTTTTCTGCCTTGGATTGAGCAGTTCCCACCCCAGCAGTGGAGATGTTTGGGGGGCTACAATCCTCTGGTGTACATAGCCCCAGTTGGGGGAGGAGAAATCTGCACTGAACCTGTCAGTCAGTATGTTGCCAATGTCTGTAGGTGCAGTGATATTAACATTATTCTGAACTAAGTCTGAGCATATCTGGGAGTTTCCTCCCAGGTTTTTAACATAGGTAAAAAAGGCCTCATGATTGTCCCTGGAGTCCTGAGTGGGTTTACTCTCAAAACATGCCTCGGATGATTGTATGGGGGAACCCAGTGTTTTACTCACAATGAGCAGGGGTGCCTTCCCCCCTACGGATTACACTCTATCTTGTAGTAGCTCCTTCCTTGTGTTGTACAGCTTGTTTATGGCTAGGGTCCACCAGACTGGATGCTTGCCTGTGGTACAAAGAGTCATTATTATTTGGGATTGCCTGAACCATGCAGTCCTGGAGGTGCTGGTAGAAGGCATTTCTAAGTGATACAGTGGCTTGGGTAATGGTGTCTGCTGGCCTGGGGGCCTTGAAAGAGACCACACCAGTCCTCAGAAATGTGAAGTCGGCATTTGAGAAGGTCTTCACCGTTTCATTTCCCATCTGGGGTGTGGGTGGGATGTGGACTCCCACTGAGAATAGTCCATGATCTGATCTCACCAATGATGGGTATATGTCTGGTGTTGAACAGTGTGACCCCATGTTCGTGATGATGTGTTCTAGTATGTTGCCTCCACTTGAGGGGATTGGGACCAGTTGTTCCATGGCATTTCAGTGTATGAACTCTTGGAACCTTTGTGTTAGAGTGTTGTGGCATGATTAGTGATCCCAGTCTATATGTGGATAGTTGGAATCACCCAGTAGGATGGTGTTTTGAGATACATTTATCCCCTTCAGTGTTTGCAGGATAGCTGTGTGAGGTACCTGAGTTTGAGCGGGTGGCATGTAACATGCTACAAACTGCAGAGCAGTCTTGCCTACGGTCACTGGCACCTGGATGGTCTCTGATGCATCGTGTGTTGCCACCAACCATGAGGTGAGGGTGTCCTTGATGAATATGGACACCCACCATCCTTCTTGGTGTTGTCGGGATGCTGGTGCCAGAATGCATGATATGAGGTAACACCCGATAGTGCCGGGTGCTGTCAGAAGCTGTGAACCAGGTTTCAGGCACAGCACAGACATCAATGTGCTACATACTGAGAAGGGCATAGAGTGTGTGCAGCTTGTGGTTGAGACCTTGGGCATTGAGCAGCATTACCCTTAGTGTCTTTCCTTTACTGTGTTCTAGGGTGGTAGGTGTAGAATCTGAGTCTTGCATAAAAAAGGCACAATGGGGGTGGCAAGAGCATCATCTGAAATCCGGAAGCCCAGGGGTGACAGGTGCAATCCGTCCCTTGCAAATCACCGTGGCCTGTCCAGCATGTCATCCCAGGCAGACAGACATTGGACCCCCTTAGAATGACACCATAGTCTAAGCAAAATACTACAGCTGATCATCTTGTCTCTGTTTATGTGGCATCATACTTGGTGAAGGTAGGATACTGCCGAAGGTCAGGGTCATACCTGCCTGGCCTACATAATCAGAGGGATCCTCTATGTCTCTTTCCATGTAGTCCAGGGAGGTACATCTCAGGTCGTTCACACCAGCATGGATTATGACTGGGTCAGACCTGTACCTGCAGTTTAGTGACCTGAGTGCTTGGATTATGTGGTGGATTCCAGTGCCCGATAGGCAGCTTACTGTGACCTCCTCTGTACCTGATCTGGTGAGTGGGACATCAGTGTGTCTGACTATGGAGTCACCTATGACAAGTGTGTCCGGCATTGTGTTTGGCCTTAAGGGCGGTGACTGTTTGGCACACCAACTCTGTGGTCAATGTGTTGCATGTGCTGTGCCCTGTGGAGGCAGTTGTGTGAGTGTCTGCTGTGGTGGCCACCGCCATTCTGGTAGACTTCTGATCAGAGCCTCCGAGGGTGTCTCTGTGTGTCTATGTGTATGATCTTAAGTTGTGACAGTGCCATGTGAGACTGGATTAAAGATGTGTGTGTGGTTACCTTTACCCTCTCTCTGGTCTTGCTAGTCCTATGTTGGGAGAGCTCAGCCTCCACTTTGGCTATATAGTTGCATCTCTCACATGTATGTGTGTTTTATGGCAGAAGGAGAGGGTTGTCAGTGTACATGAGGCAACTGTAACAGTGCCTCAATATTCCCAGGTTCACCAGCTGAGCAGGAGAGGACACTAGCAACTGATCCCTAGACATGCTAGAAGGAATAGACAAAACAATGTTGGAATACAGGGAGATATCAAGCCCCCCAAGCCACATCATACTGTTTGATTGACAATAGCTACACATACACCGGTATTTCATAGTGTCATAGTGTACTACTAGGCTATCTGCCCTAGTGCATGTATAAGCCTAGCCATAGTGATGTGGCTATTGCCACCCCTTATAGTGGTAATAAGTGTACAGAATAGATTCTGAATATTGTGCCTCTGACTTAGTAGTGACACATTATGACCCCTTACGTAATTGAATAACATGACTGTGTCTCTGTCTAGTCTGTGCCTCTGTCTCATATGCAGTTGTCCAGATGTCTCCTGAAGAGAGTCAGTGAGGGACTCTGTCAAACATGAACTGGGATACTCTGCTAGAGTGTGAGATGCCTCTGAGTTATGACTCTGTCCCTCCAGCATGTCCTATACATGTATGTGCTGAGGTTCAAATACTCAGCTCTCATGGCTCTGGTGGATTTGGATTGCTTGCAGTGGAGTATGTCCACCAAATCCTGATTGGACATGGTCTTGTATGTCAGGCATAGGTCACCTGTAAGTATGCGGTATGACACTGAACAAAGCTGGACTTCCTCTATTCTGGAAGCATATGACATGTGTTGAAGAACCCTGATCTTCATGGTAGGTACTTTTCGGGTGCAAAGGTGCAAAAGGCAGGATCTGCCCTGTACAAAGCTGAACTAGGTGGGAACAAGGGTCCGTAGGTCAGTAATGTGTCTGTGTAAGAGCTCCATGACTCCTCCCATATCTTTGCAGACAAGGCTGGTTAAGCGTGTGTGGTGGTAGTTGCCATGGTCTGTAGAGGCATCCCCCTTGTGGAGTGGGACCACTGTTGCCGTATGCCAGTGTTCAGGTACATATCCTGTAGCAAGACTAAGGTTAAATAGCAGTTGTATATATGGGTCCAGCCCCTTCTGGAGTTCACATAGCATGCAACTGGAGATACCAGCAGGTCCCATGGATGCTGTGTACTTGTCTTTGCTGAGTGTGGCTCTCACATGGACATCCAAGATGACAGTGAGGTTACATACAGCAGTGATAACTATCTTGTTTTGGGGGTGAGGGAGGGGGTAAATCGCACTGAAGCTGTCCGCCGGAATGTTGCCAATATCTGTCAGGTCACTGGAATATATGTTGTTGTGTACCAACTCTGAGCATATCCGAGGGTTCACAACCAGGTGTCTGACATAACTGAAGAAAGCAGTGTGGTTACCTTCATTGTCTTTGGTGATTTATGTCCCCAAGTTGACCTTGCATGTCTTTATGAGATAATGTAGCTTCCTACTAGTGCTGATCACAGCTGTCTTCCCTTTTGGAGATGTAGCTCTGTCTTGCATTAGTAACCCTCATCTGTCATACAGTTTGTTTATGGCTGGGGTCCATCAGACAGGACACTTTCCCTTTGTGGAGAGGGTCCTGTTTTCAGTTGTGATTGTATGGTCCATGCTGTCTGACATCTAGCTAAGGGGAGGTCATTCTGGTTCTGCAGTTATCTTTCATCAGCATTAGAAATGACCACAACAGCCCGGTGGGTGTACCTCATGCACACACATCCAGCACCTGTAAAGTCCACAACAGTACCTCACCAGGAGTATGACAGAGCTGGAACACATGTAATGTGTAGTCTGATTAAACAGAGTGCAGCTCCACACACTGCCATGCTGTCCACCCAGATGCAAGCTGTGCCTGATGTAGAAAGCCATGTCCAAGCTGGAATCAATGCACATGCTGCACCTTGTACAATCTGAATGGCAGGGAGCTATGCACATGAGGGACCTGAACCCCAGCACTGACATATATAGGACAGGCTGTACTGCATTATCCAAAACACAGAAGCCACCCCACACATGAGTAAACTACCAGTACAGGTTGTCCATAGAGACACTGGTTGAGTCCCCTCAACAGGAATCCTAATGGGTGGATGGGAGATGGGAGGTTTACCCTGGGTATCAATGTTATGTCACAGGTAGACAGAGGCACAGTATACTAAACAAGACATATGACATGTCGAACTACGCTTACAATGTGTTGATGGACAAACACATTCTCCGACTAGCATTAGGTCAAGATACCTCTTGAACACAGCCAGCAAGGTGCTCTGCCTCAAATGGACTAGGATTGTATTCCACAGCATAGGGAGTCTCCGAGTGATAACTCCATCCCTCCAACATGTCCAACATACATCCCTGCTAAGGTGTAAGTCACCTGCACTAGTGGTTCAGGTGGATCTTCTGAGTCTGAGGTGGAGCATGCCCATTAATCTCTGTTTGGACATGGCCTCGCATGTCAGGCACATGTCACCTCTAAGCAGACGGTATGTGAGTGAATAGAGTGTGAGTGTCCTCAATCTGGCAGCATATGACAGCTGTTGGGGTTCCTTGATCCTTTAGGTGGGGGACAGTCAGGGTGTCTCCAATTGCTGCAGATGTTGTGTGAGATAAAGCCAGAATAGGGCATTCGACTCGATCACCGGTCTGATAAGTGAAGAGTACAGGGGAACAATGACCCACTAGATCTGGATGTGAATCCCAGCCTGATCAGGTGGGCAATGTAGAAGGTCTTCCTAGCCACTTTAGCAATGTGAGTCTCAGAAGAATGGCGACTGTTAACCTGGGTCCCCAGGTCCATGATAACCTCCTCTGTGCTTAGAGGATTGCCACCTATATGGTAGCTTGGGGTCACCTTGCTTTTCCTGAAGGGTATGTCTACACATGTTGTGCACTCTGACTTCAGGCCATAGCCCTGGCACCAGCTATCAGTTACTGTGAGTCCCTTCTGAAGGATATCTGTGTGTGATGCACTGTCCACTATGGTGCCCAGTGTGCAGTCATCTGCTAACATTGTCATCCAAAGCCCTCCCATGTTGGCCTGTACTTCTGGGAAGTACATGACAAACAATGGGGGCCAAGGACTGAGCCCTGTGTGACACCACCTGTGACCAGCCTGGAGTCTAACATAGTGCCAGCAACTCTAACCCTGTGGGTCCCGTCCTTAAGCCAGTTTGCAACCCATCTTGTGACATATGGGTTTACATTTCAGTTGTTAGGGTTTTCCACAATACCTGAGTGGGGTATTGTGTTGAAAGTGTTTGCAAGGCCAAGGTAGGCTGTATGGACTGCCTTTCCCCAACAATGGCCTAAGTGACCAATTTGAAGATGTCAACCCAGTACAAAAGGCATGATCTGCCCCTGACCAAGCCAAAATGGGATGGGTACAATGTCTGCATGTCCCCTATATCTTTGTTTATGAGCTCAATTATGATCCTCTCCATAGATTTGCAGACTACACTTGTTAAGCTTATGGGGCAGCAATTAACAGGGTCTGTAGAGGCACTGCCTTTGTGCAGATGTGCACAACTGGACCCTAACCAGGCTGTTGTGCACACTATGGAAATGTAAAGCAGTGATAGGACTAAAGGCCAGGATACTGACCACCACAGTGAAAGTACTGAAACACTACACTAGACAGTGCTACAGTGTTAGGTCAGTATGAACGGATGTTGACAATTGTGTGCAAAGTATCCCATGCAAAACCTGCAGGCACAGTATACTCCCTGTTTTCTTCACACAAAAAGCATTCGGACAGTAACTACACAACATGGCACAGAACACACAACCATAAACTTCAGGTATTTGTTGAAGGTCACACTCATCCACAAATGTGATGGGCTGCAGAGTTCAACATATGTAAAGCCCACACTGGGCGTGCTCACACACTTAGATAAATGAGACATCTTTCACACAACATGCCACGGGAAGGCTGAACTGGGCATGCTCACACACTTAATGTTACCCCTAGCAAATGTGAAAACACACCAGAGGATGCTCATCCCCCTTTCTAGATACTGATCATGTAAGCACCCTATAAGTATATTGGAGAAAAGGATTCTCTCAGTAATCCAAATAGCGCGCTGTGCTAATGCGTCCGTCTCTAGTGTCATAACATAGTTAGGTAGGGGTTTGAATCCAGCAGGTGGCAAGTGTGTGTGAAGGGGTTAAGTGTGTATGAAAGAAACATCCCTTTTGGCAACTGGGAAAACACACCACAGGATGATCATTCCACTTTCTAAACTCTGATGATGTCAGCACCCTATAAGTATATCAGGGGAAAGGAAATTCCCCAGTAATGCGAATAGCGCGCTGTGCTAATGCGTCTGTCTCTAGTGTCATAACATAGTTAGGTAGGGGTTTGAATCCAACAGGTGGCAAGTGTGTGTGAAGGGGGGTAAGTGTGTATGAAAGAAACATCCCTTTTGGCAACTGGGAAAACACACCACAGGATGATCATTCCACTTTCTAAACTCTGATGATGTCAGCACCCTATAAGTATATCAGGGGAAAGGAAATTCCCCAGTAATGCAAATAGCGCGCTGTGCTAATGCGTCCGTCTCTAGTATCATAACATAGTTAGGTAGGGGTTTGAATCCAGCAGGTGGCAAGTGTGTGTGAAGGGGGGGTAAGTGTGTGTGTATGAAAAAAACATCCCTTTTGGCAACTGGGAAAACACACCACAACTTTCTAGACTCTGATGATGTCAGCACCCTATAAGTATATCAGGGGAAAAGAAATCCCCCAATAATGCGAATAGCTCACTGTGCTAATGCGTCCGTCTGTAGTGTCTTAACATAGCTAGGTAGGGGATTGAATCCCTGCAAAGGGAATGTGTGAGTGTGGTTTATGTGTGTGCACTGTGCTGGGAGGGTTAACTGCCTTTTGCCAACTGGGAGAACACACTACAGGGTGCACATCCCTCCTCCTACACACAGATGATGTCAGCACCCTCTAAGTACAGCATTAGTAAGGATTTCTCCAACTACTGCAAATAGCACACTCTGCTAATGTGTCTGTTTCTACTGTCATTGCACAGTTAGGTATGGGTTTGAATCTTGCAAATGGAAAGTATGTGTTTTACTGTTGGTGGGGTTAGTGTGTGTGCACAATGATGGGGTGGGATGTGGCTTTTGCCACATGGGGCTATGCACTGCAGGGTGGTCATTACCCTTAACAAGCAGTGATGTTGATAGCACCCTATACAAACAAAACTACAAAACAGAAGGTGGTGGTACTGATAACACATGTAAGGTAACACTTCTTCAAGTAATGTCCACAAAACGGAGTAGGATAATCAAACAATTCTTTTATTCTATACAGACAACATGACAACAGACAACTAACTGCCAGTACTCAGTATAGTGTTACATGCTACTGTAACACGCACATGTACCGAATATACCTAGATAGTGTTCTGAAGCCTGACTGTGGCAAGTGTGTGGATGTGGGATGTGTCTGTGTGTGCATTTCCGTATGGGAAACATGTTTGCTGTGGCAATCAGGGTACTACAGTACCTGATGCACATTACATCTTCCAACTGATGAGGTTGCCTGAACCCTGTGAGTACAGGTAGAGAAGGGGATGCCAGTAGTAAACAACATAGTGCACTTCTGAAATGTGTACCTGTCATGTATCAACAGCTACTCATGTAGGGTGATAAATAATGGGAATGGCAGGTGAGTGTGTGCATCTGTGTGGGTAGCAGGGTGTGTATAGATGCATGTGTGACAGAACAGATACATGTAGCTGAATCTACATAACAGCACAAGATGCACATTGCCATAGTCAATGTTAGCATGTGATGGTGTGCAGCTGGTACACTTTGTTAAGTAGTATGGGTGCAGATAACAATTGAGGACATTCATACAGTTACTGCAGCAGGACTGCTGGGATATACACACATTTATACTGCAACAGTCAACAGTTACCAACATGTTACTACTTATACACATCTATGTAGTCACCCTGTGCATCAGCAACGTGTTTACCTTTACCTGCACCGATGTTGTAGTATGCAGGAGGTGGCACAGTGTCATCATATGCACAGGGTGTGGGTTAGGTATGCCCAAGCCGGCCACTGGTAACACCAATTGACATGTGTGTGTATGTGTGTTTGTGAGGGGCAGCAGTACAGGGTGGACCGTTGTTGGTGCAGTGTGTGTGTATGTGTTTGCCCTAGGTGTTAGGTTTCCAGGTTTCTGCATGTGTGTAAGCACGCACACAGTCCCACATAATGGCTGCCATGTACAGGGTTTTGTGGACAGCCACAGACTGCACCTGTCAGGTCATCCAGATTAGTGTCTGTGGGCACGGACACGGTACCTGTGCCTGGCAGGGGTGCTACGGGCGTATCCGGTACTAACCCAGACTGGGTACTGTCATCGGAAGCAGGGGTGTGTTGACTGGACACAGTTCCCTGTTGGGACTGTCCAGAGCCACGTGCACGTGGTCTCCTGGGGCGTCTGGATGACAGCACAGACCCAGCATTGCTGGGGCTGGTGCTGGCACTTGAGGCGCGAGTGGGCCTGTTGTCCGCGGCCACTGCCAGCTGGTGCTCTTGCTGGCATACGGCCACGTCGACGTCGCAAACGCACACCATCGCCCTGGCCCATGGACATCTGGTTGTGGAGCAGCTGTTCTATGTCCCCACAACGTCTGTCAACGACATCTGTGAAGTTACGGATAGCATTCGCAACATCATGCATGCCGTCTGTCATGGCTATGCGACATGCTCTCAGCTCCCTCAGACCCTGTCTGGTGTACCTTTCCATACGTGCCTGTGCCTGCATGACAGTTCTAAACATAGTGGAGGTTGACATACCTCCTTGGGCACGTCGGCCAGAGGCAGTGCGGCCACGGATGCCCCCACGAGAACCCATGGGCGACTGTCTGCGTGGTACCATTGGAGGCCTCTGCACATGGCTGCCTTGTGAGGATGCATGTACCACAGGTACCACATTACCCTGATCTATGCCCACTGCTGACTGTCCATCACCTAGGGACAATGGTGACAAAGGATGTAACGGCAGGATGACTGTGCGCATTGATGGGGTTGAAAGCTGTGTACTGTCAATTGGCTGACCAATGGCGGACCCAGACACACCTTCCTCCACCATTACAGACATTTCATCATCATCAGTACCTGGGGCACAAGATTCAGGTTCCCTGCTGCAGGTCACCAGAGCAGCACCAGGACCTACGGGAGGAAAACATGGAACACAGATTACAGTCTCAATACATATTTGAAAGAGATGCACTTCAATACTAATGCACACATTCAGAAATGGACACATGCACTCATGGACACTAACACACATGCACACTTGGGCACAGGCACACTTGCACACATGCACACCCACAGTAAACACACACATCAGTACCGTGTTACACTACTCAATTTACTACCTGTCAATTACAGTTATTGTGAACACAGTCACCAGCATGTCTACTACAGAGTTACACTACTCTTCCTAGTTTTATAAATTGTTTTACAGATAATTTTAAAGAGACTCACCAGCATGTATGGCCTGCCTCATTGCTACATGGGAGGGACCTGGAAGTGTGAAGAGAGTGATGTCAGTGGGCACATGTGTGCCATTCATTTTGCACATGATACAGTACAGTAGTACACTAGTTCCCTTATACACATCAGCTGCACATCATGTCTGTATATATATCATGATGACAGATACATACCACATGCACACCTTATGCGTGCATGAAGTAACAGCGTACAGAACAGTCATATGTACATACCAGGAGTTAACTCTAATCTCACCCTTACCTCTCTTCAAACGTCAACTCAAACTGTACTTCCAAACCCACTGGCTTTGTTCTTCTTGGAGTCCAGGCTAACGTCCCTCTCCCTACCCTCTCTTCACCTTTAACCCCTCATTGTGCATAGAAACTAGCTTCTACCCTGTTTCTTTCACCTTGATGTCCTTCTATGCTCTGACCTACTTCTCCCATCCCTCCCACCTCCTCTTGACTGTCTTCCTTCTTTTCCTCACTTCCCTTCTTGACTCCTGCCTCTTCCATATCATTGTATCTGTCATACTCCTTCTACTTCTCTACCCTTCTGAGCCCTAACTATTATGTATATGGCTTTTGCCTTATTGCATAACCATTATGCTTTAGGTAGGATTGCTTTGAAAACAACAGTACATTGTGTATGACTCTAAACTGTTTGACTTCCTTACATGTATGTTGATTTAATTAACAGGCTGGTGTACAATTCTATTATGTTGGCTGTCTGTAATGACAACTTGTCTGTCTGCCTTTATTACGTTATGTGTGGAGCTTTTCTCCACAGGCCTCTACTGAAAATGAACTTATATCCAGCTAGACTATCTGGGTCAACAAATGTAAAAGTAATAACAATAAATGAATATGGCATCTTACCTGCACGCTCGCTGTCTTGCTGCTGTGTGGATCCAACCTCCATCAGGATGCATGATGGTTGCTGTTGTTCTGGGGCTGGATCCACAACACTTAGCAGTAGCCCCTCCTGTCTGGTGAGGGGGGGATGTGTGGCCACCCCCCCACCTGTGGCAGCCTGTTGCCTGCGGATATCTGCAGCACGCTGGCGGACATTTCTTATCAAATCACTGCAGTGATGTCTCACCTGCTCATATGTCCTATCATGCATGCCAACATCATTTATCCTGCTAACAAGGTTTTGCCACAGTGCAGACCTCTCCTGCTGATTCTGGGTGGTGCGTGAGAACAGGATGGCATAGTCACGCACCAGGCTCTGGTGGATCACGTCATCCTCTACAGCAGAGTAGGCAGGATTCCGTTTAGGTGCCATGTCTATCTGGAAAGGTACACAAACAGGTTATCAGCATAGTATCTCAACAATACATGGTACACATTCTATACAGGTAGTGTTAACTTCTACTTATTACTGATTGGTTAAAACCTGATTACAGTGTAGCTATCATTCTATGTCATTTGTACTAAGTACTTGGCCTTCAGACCAGTTGTTTTACATTAGGGAGGTTGGTGGCAAGCATTGTGGTGGCAGGACACATATCTTTCATCCATTGAAGTTGGGAACTGCTGATTGTGGGCCCAGTGTACAAGTGTATTACTTCTGGTATGGGCAGTTGGCCTTCAGGCCAGTTATTTAACATTAACGAGGTTTGTGGTCTGCACCCATGTGTGACAATAGGCTGTACTCTGCCATTCATAGCTGGGGACATCTGGTTTCAGGTTTATAGTGCCTGCATATCTGAGCTGTATCTTACTGACATTGCTACACCTTGTTTGTTGTAGCAAACACTACATCCAGGCCTCCTGCATCTACCTTTGTTTATATGCTTGTTATCTGTTAGCTTGTTATTTCACTGGTATGCTACATCCACATAGTACACATCTTTGCAACACATCTGTGACTCACTACTGTTATCTGCTTTGCTTACTGTACGTACTTCCATGTTACACATGACAGCAAGTGACTGCTTGTCATTGTTGCATTTACTTCATTGTGACACATTGCACTTAGGTTACCTGGCATTTGCTCACTGATGCTTTTATATCAGTCAGCAGTTGTAGGTAATGTCAGTACACCCTCACTCCCCACTGGACCTTGTTTTCAATCATTAGTGATTACAGAGTTCACAATAGTATTCTAGCATGTCCAGAGGTCAGTTGTCAGTTCCCTCCTCAGTCCAGCTGGTGAGTGTGGTACTCCAGAGACAATGTTAGAACAGATGCATGTACACAGACAACCCCTCCTCCTAACAACAAATTCAAACTCATGTGAGTGATGCAACCATATACCAGACTGGAGGCTAGGCTCTGTCTAGTCAATACCGCCATAACCAGTCACGTGGCAAAGGGGATCACTCACTACACTTCCAGTCTCACGTAGACCTACCACAACAGCGGACCTAACACATGATCACACATGATCATACTTGTAGGCTCAGACCACAGCTCTGCCTATGCAGCAGAGACTTCCTAAGCAGACATCCAGGCAACCACTACCACATAAGCGAACATGTGCAACACATATCACACAAAGCCAATGTGCTGAACACTCACAGCCATTAACAGTTAACAACACACCTCATACACCTGTACTAGGTGCCTCTATCATCAGGCACACTCACATCACGTTCACCAGGCTTAACGAGGTGAGGGTCACGGTGTGCAGCCTGTCAGGCACTATGAACTGCCACATAACACAAACAGTCAGGTAACCCCAAGGCAGGTACAGGTATGACTCAGTCAATGTCCATGCTGCTGTGAATGGCCTGACACATTCCTCCCTGGACTACATGACATGAGACATTACAGAGCTCTCTGAGCACGTAGCCGAGACAGTTTGACCCTGACCTTGAGTAGCATCCTACCCTCACCTAGAACAATGCCACAATATCAAGGCACGATGATCCCTTCCAACAATTGACTGACATACTGGTGTCATTCACAGGTGTGCCAATGCCTGCCATCTTGGGGTGGTATGCTTTGCTAGGGACAGCTTGCACCTGTCACCACAGTCCTATTGACATTTGGCGGAGCCTCCTGCTACACCCATAGTGCCTGTATTAGGCAAGGCTCATAAGGCAAACCCACATCCATTTGTATCACAAAGGATGAGGAAGTAAGAGTGATGCTACTCAACACTGGACGTCTAGACCCAAGGATGCACGCACCCAAAACCCTACCTAGCATTCTGGACATCGATATCTGTGCAGTAACATGAACCTGTTTCAGGTTTCACAGGAGCACACCAGTACTACCACGTTATAGCTGTTACCATTCTTGTCGGCCACAACACTTGAACAAGGGAGGGGGAGTATCAGTATTCAATGCAGATTCCCATGCCTCGACATTGGTGGCACAGTACAACATAGGTGTTAGGCCATTGAGTACAGAAGACGTAGTTGGGGACCTGGGGAAGAAACATGGTAGCGGTCTGTCATTTGTCTACCACATGGCCAACGTGGATTGATAGACATGTTATATAGCCCAGCTAATCATGACTGATTCACATGTATGGCAGGGGAGGTCATTGTGCCTCTGTACTCATCCATCATCAGGCCTATAATTGCGTACAATGCACCTTTTGGGATGTAGCTAACCAGACACCTACAGCAACTGGTACAGGACAACAGTACATCATCAAGGGGATGCAATGGCTCACACAGATGTCATATGCTGCCCAGGTAAAGTGAATCCAGCTGGACTCAGTGGCATACTGCCTGTTCAGAGGCAATCTGTGCATGCCATATACAGCCATGTCCTACCTAGCAGTAATGAACGTGATGCACCTCAGGCAATCAGAGTCCCATACAGCCACATGCTCAGGAGAGCTGGACCTCAGCACTGACATACATGGACATGCTGGAGGTGCATATTCCTAACCGAGAGGCTCCCTTCACTCTGTAATGAGCTCACACTACTGGTTAGGCAGAGTCCCTCATTGACTCTCTTCCATAGGAATCTGGATAAGTGGATGGAGATCATAGTTGTACCCCAGGTATCACTTCTATGTCGCTGTTAGACAGAGGCAAAGTATACTAAAGTTGGACAAGGGCATAGCAGCATAAGATGTGATTGGGTGGCAAAAGACAAACACATTCTACTAGGCTTACCAATGCCCTAGGGCAAATAGCCTAGTATGAACCTATGAACTGTTCATTCTCAACTGTTCGAGCTCATTACAGAGTGAAGGGAGCCTCTCAGTTAGGAATTTGCCCCTCCAGCATGTCCATGTATGTTCTATTCAGTAAACACCGCTTGCTCAGAGGTGACCTTTGCCCAACATACAAGGCCATGTCAAACCCAGATTTGATGAATATGCTTCACCTAAAAACCTAGATCCATCAGAGCCACAAGGCGGGAGACTTAAACCTCGACACGGCTATTAATAGGACATGCTGGAGGGATAGATTCATCACCCAAAGACTCCTATGCTGTGGAACAAAATCACGGTATATGTGAGGCAGAGCACCTCGCTAGCCTTGTTCAAGAGAAATCTTGACCAATGGATGGGAGATCACAGATATACCCCAGGGATTACCTCCGTGTCACTGCTCGACAGAGGCACAGCAAAATAATGGGTATGGTTCCCCATACTAAAGGGGTGGCATAAGCCACAAAACGATGGGCTAGGCTTGTAAATGCCCTCGGGCAGATAGCCTAGTATGAACCTATGAACATGTGTGTACTGCTATAGTACATCTGCCATATGTTGCATGTGTGTGTGTTGTGGGGATGCACAGGTAATGGCCAGATACTTCTGCACAGGTGACACGTCTGACACATTCTGGGTGTTCATCCATACATACTGGATGTGTGCTGCCATCCAACCCTGTGATGTGGACACACATTACTCAGCCTGGATATACATATCTGAACAACACCACAAGCACAGTACACTACCTTGCTATGTATGCATGTTATTACACAGTTATTCAGTAGTTATGACAGTGATGCTATCCATGCAGCCCACTGGGCCAGTGGAAGCCACAACACACACCGCCAGCACCTTTGCATATACGTACCACAGACATCCCACATACTGCATGTACTGTGCACACAGTTATCTAACCCAGAACAACTGCACACCACTTATTAATCCTGTCCAGTGGACTACAGATACAGGCATATTGTATAACAATAGTAGGAGGCTACTGCAGCACAGGGCAGATTCACATGACGGGAAGGCATCTGTTGTCTGCAGTGTTAAGATGCTTCACATTCACCAAATGCACAGATATTGCCAACATTGTTGCAGACAGTTTAGGTGCAGGTACCCCCCCCCCCATTGTCCTACGTACGTGTTATTAGTTATCCCAGATGACTGTAACCTCCCTATCCTCTCACATGTCCAGTTGAGGGCCACCCTCATCATTGCAGAACACATATCATCACTGTTACGAAATGGTATCCCTGGATGTGTGCTACATTCACCCCTGGAGGACATAGCACCACATGACAGACTGATATTAATCCCTGGCCATACTACAGGATATGTACCTGAACAGTGCCATACATACACAGTGGTCCCACACCAATGAGGAGGAACCTCTACTGACCCTGGGAACTACTGCATCATATGCACAACTGTCCTTGTGTTCTTAGCTATGGAAGTGTTAGTTATGGCCCACATGTACAACAATATTACATATGTTTATATTTCATGACTATGTACACACAACCTATCTCATGGACATACCTATAGATAGTGAACTATGATACATTTGGAGGTGTCACAGTATACACAGGATTAACCTGCTACTTTGCATTACCTGTGTTTGTGGCAGCTGTTGGTGTGTCACTGGTGCTGCTTGAAGTTTTCTGCTGCTGCTGCTGCTGGTTTTGCTGCTAGCTGTCTTTATTTCTGTTTTGTTCTGTTTTGTTCTCTCTCTGTCTCTCTCTCTCTTTCTCTGTCGGTTTTGTGCAATGAATGTATTGCATGAGTGTAGTGTGGGTACTCATTGCTTTTGTAGGTATCTGCATAGGTCCATGTGATGGCCTCTGCACCAATTGTAAGGCAGCATTTGCTAATTGCATGCAGCTGGGTGTGTACTGATTGCATGTCTCACTGTGATTTCAGGACACTGCTATAAAAGGGTATGTGAGATAGGCGTTGCCCTTTCAGATTGTAGGGCGTGGACCATGCTGGTATGCTGTTGACAGTGTTTTGTGAGTGTGAAGGTTAGTACATCTACCATGCTTCATGCTGTGTTGTAGATTCAGGTTGCTGCATTTATCTTGCCTGTTCCCTATAGTGAGTGTGTATGCATACTGACACCTACAACTATATGTCATATGTATTGCTATATAAATATATATATATATATCTGTGTACATATACATACTTTCATATATGTACATTAGTTGACATTATTGGGTACAAGCTAACAATTAGCAGGGCTGTTTCTGTTAACACTACACTAGTATGGGAACCCAGTAATTGGGACTATAAAAGTCTGCATGACATGCTTTGGGTAGTAGACATACTATATTGCCTTTATCTTCATTCATACTATTACGTGTTCCACTTATTTAGCATTATATTCCTGTATGAGAGTCATGGCTTAGTGGTAGGTCATACAGACTAGTGTTACAATGGTCTTGTGGTAGGGCCTACTAGTATGCTCATATTCTGCTTTTGAGTTGAGTATAGGGCCTATCAATCAAAGTGCTGGAGGCACTTTTAAGCAGTTAAAGGGCTTAGTAGGTCTCACAGGAGCCAGGCTGTGTTGCAGATTCTGGTTGCTGCATATATCTTCACTATTTCCTGTAGTGAGTGTGTATGGCTACTGAGACCTACAACTATATTTCATATGTATTAATATATATTTATATATATGTATGTGTAGATATACATACCTTCACATATGTACATTACCTTACATTATTATGTACAAGCTAACAGGTAGCAGGGCTGTTTCTGTTCACACTGAACTAGTATGGGAATCCAGTAATTTGGCCATTAAAACTCTACCTGACATGCTTTGGATAGTACATCTCCTATATTGCCTTTATACTGATTCCTACTATTACATGTTATATTTATTTTAGCACTGTGTTCTTGCAAAGCAGGCATGGCTTAGTGGTAGGTCATACAGACTACTGTTACCAAAGTCCTGGGTTTGAGACTGACAGTGGGAATTTTTTTTACTTTGCAAACTTTCAAACTGAGTACAGGACTTGTCAATCAAAGTGCTGAGGCCACCTTTAAGCAGTTAGAAGGGTAAGTAGGTCACACAGGGGTCAGGCTGTGTTGCAGATTCAGGTTGCTGCAATTATGTTCACTGTTTCCTGTAGTGAGTGTGTATGGCTACTGAGACCTACGACTATATTTCATATGTATTAATATATATTTATATATATGTATGTGTAGATATACATACCTTCACATATGTACATTACCTTACATTATTATGTACAAGCTAGCAGGTAGCAGGGCTGTTTCTGTTCACACTGAACTAGTATGGGAATCCAGTAATTTGGCCATTAAAACCCTACCTGACATGCTTTAGATAGTACATCTCCTATATTGCCATTATACTGATTCCTACTATTACATGTTATATTTATTTTAGCAGTGTGTTCTTGTAAAGCAGGCATGGCTTAGTGGTAGGTCATACAGACTAATGTTACCAAGGTCCTGGGTTCGAGACTGAGAGTGGGAATTTATTTTTCTTAGCAAACTTTCAAACTGAGTACAGGACCTGTCAATCAAAGTGCCATAAAGGCACTTTTAAGCACTTTAAACCAGGTATGCGTTTCTTGCTGAGCTCACATGCGCACTGGCAGTTAGCTTGTGGGAGCGCCGCAAACGGTGTGCGCTGGGATAAACCTTAATTGGCTAGTGACACACATGTTCAGCTAAGCACAGCTAGTTGCACACAGTTTCACTCTGTTAAACCGATGCCTAGCAACAGGCACGCAGTTTACAGCTTTTTAAACACTACTCAGCTACGGGCACTCCGTCTCACAGCAGCTTACCTATCAGTACATTTCTGACTATTTTTGTTATTGTGTTACTTCAGAATATATGCTCCGTTTCATTCCATTTTACAAAAGGGGATACATTTACATGTGTACAATACTGTCAGGGGGCTTTTTAGTGCTTATTTACAAAAAAAAAAAGGTTGTTGTAGGGGCTCGAACCCTGCCTGCCTACTCTTAGGCCGGCAACTCTACCGCTAAGCTATTACTTCTTGGCTTACTTTGCATATTTAGTTCTTATGTCCTTTTCCACTGATTGCTAACTGTGATTGCGCTAGTAGCACACGGGCGCACACAGTAGCAAACATTTACGGGGTTTTAAAAAAAAAGGTTTTAATTTAATTTTATTACATCTCTTCACTTTATACAGTGATGGTCTATCGGGGCATGTGTTGTGTAGTGTGTTTATGCACATTTCCATGGCCTCTCTCGTGGCTGTTTACTTTCAGCCATTCTAGTCTTCCGGGGGCGTGTCCGCATGCAGGGCTTAGCCTACAGACATGCCCCCTACTCTCTTACACGGACCGTGTAAGAGTTACTAGTGTGATTCAGCATGCCTTATGCACCTCATGCATATGCATGACATGCTGACATCACACAGTTTCACTGCAGCCTCCATGTAAGAGTTATAACTCTTACACGGAGGCTTCCTGAATCTGACCCTGTGATTTTAAAAACAGAGAGAATCAGAGACTATTATGCATTTTTGTCTTGACCATCCAACTCACAGCACAGTCTTGATTTATAAGTAAGTTTATCTTAGATTTGTGTTTTCTCTTAGAAATAGCTGGAAACTAGAAAGATTAGACTAAGTGTTTTTCTGTGATGTCAGAACTGTACTACTGAATTATTTTAAGTATTTCTCTGTGATCTCTGAACTCTTTACTAGCGCTGTGTAGTAAGAAGTATTGTCTTGTGTTTTTATTATTTATTATTAAAAATTTTAAAACCTTTCAACTGTGGCTGTTTTGTCTAGAGATAATTTAAACTCTAGAGTACGTTGCATATTTATAATGATTACTGTACCAAGTCACTCTAATAAGCCTTGACTGTTTAGTGATACTACCAATTGGATAATAATATTGCACAGTAATAATTGGGCATCCTTTTAAGGGCCTTTCAGTAGCTGATAAATATTAGCTGGGTGGTGGTAGTGATTTCTACCCTATAGTCTGGGTAAAAAGGGTACAGCTGGAGAACCTGTGGCAGCCTTCCCCAGGAGTGTCTGTGTGGTTGTATAAACTCTTATCTCAAAATGTGTGTGTGTATGTCAGCTACTTGGGCAGGGACACTAAGCACTGGTTGGACAGAGTGGGTGCTGGAGATTTCAGCTTGCTCAGCTGGCTGAGATCTGGACCCTATAGCTGTGACAGTGGGGAGTCTTATTGGGTCCTGGAGAGCAAGGGAGTGACCATCCCCAGACTGACTGTGATCTCTGTGTGCTCTTATGGGAAATTGCACTTGTTTATTGGTTATCCTTTCCTCCTATATGAGATGCCCCTCACTGGTGTTAGTGGTGAGGATTGAGGATCCTTGATTGCTGGGCCAGGACAGAGGCATCACATATTAATTGTTTACCAGTAGTGGGATATACACATCACATATTAATTGGTTGGCAAATACTAATTGGCTTGTAGTGGTGTGGGTAGAGTGAATTTCTGTAGCTTGTGTACAGTGAGTTTTGAATGTGTTTTGTACTCTAAATCAGCCAAGCAGTGAATACTCAGAGTTCAAATCACAATTATTTTATTTCTTTTGTTAGCATAGTCAAGGTGAGCAGGCAGCATGTCAGCAGAGGAGTATGGAAAGCTGACAAGGAGCCAGCTGGCGGATATGTGCCAGGCAAGGGGACTGGTGCATGGAAACCTGACTAAGGAAGGCCTGGTTGCAGCCTTGGTTACAGCTGCATCAGAAAACAGCAACCAGGAGGACAATCAGACTGGCAGTGGAGATATAATACCCTCAGAGAATGGACAGCTCAATCTTTCTGCAGAGGACTAAAAACCCATCTGGAACCAAAGAGACTTGAGTTGGAGGCCAGGCATGTGGAATTAAAAACAACTGAGAGACTGAGGCATCTAGAAAATGAGGACAATGAGAAACTGCAATATTTGCAGGCTGAGCAGAATGAGAAACTGCTACACCTCGAAGCTGAGGAAAAGAAAAGGCAGAGGCAGCACAAGAAGGAGCTGCTGACTCTTCATCAGAGTCATGGAGGTAATAAGGAAGAGAGTAACTGGACCCCAGAAACATAACATGTCAGTAAATTTCTTCCGCAGTTTAAAGAGGGGGATAACTTTGAAAGTTTCATTCATATATTTGAGAGGGTATGCAAACAGTATGGTGTTGAGCAAAGGCTCTGGGTATGGTTCCTGACCCCTTTACTCCATAGTAAAGCTGTAACTGTGTTGTCTAAAATGTCTGATGTTGCATGTTTTCATTATAATGCTGTTAAAAAGCATTTGTTAGAATTGTTTAAGCTAACACCTGAAAGGTATAGGAAAATGTTTTGTGAGCATAGATGCAAGGCAGCTGAAAGTGTGTGTGAATATGTTGCTAAACTGAGCACTTATTTCCATAGGTAAGTGTGTGGATGTCAGGTCACCACTTTTGAAGGGCTGGCAGATCTTTTGGCGAGGGAACAAGCACTTAGCACTTTGCCTGAAGACATGAGGATCTGGTTAGCTGATAGACAATGTGCTATGTCAGATGAGTTGGGGAAGAAGGGAGACCTATACCTATCAAGCAGGGCAGCCCAACACAGAAAAGGGACACCCAGTACTGCTCATGGGTCTAAAGGAACCCATGGTGGGCAGCACAGACTGCCCCAACAGAATCTGCCAGTAGCAGGGGATGCCACTAGTCCAGGTATACGTCTAGGAGCTAGGGTTAAATGTTTTGAATGCAACCAGTGGGGATATGTGGCATACAGGTGTCCATGGATGCAAGGTGGGGAACAAAAGGTGAAGGAGCCAGTAAGTGGGAGAGACAAAATGCCAATAGTAGGTTGTCTTGAGACAACAGGGGTACCAAACTACCATCCTGTAGATGTCCTGATAGGGAAGTATTTGGATGAGGTAGTACCATGTGCTTATGCAGTTACACGTAGTCAGGCTAGGAGACAAGCATGTGGGTCTGGTAGCCTGGGGGAGACCAAGGCAGACTGCATACTTGCAGTCAGGACTGGTGTGGTGTTTACTTTGGGGGGGAGCGACTCTGTAGCAGTGAGACTGAATGTGAGCCACAGCTGCTTGTGGGTACTGATGTTCCCTTGGACAAATTGACTGCAAAGGTAGAGATGAGTAGTAGTACCCAGGATGACAGTGAGACACCACTGTCAGAAATTGCCAGACATCCTGTTGAAGGGGAGCTGGGAAGTGTTGCAAGGAGAGAGTTGAGACAGGCTCAGCTCTCAGACCCTACATTGCAAGGCCTGAGGCAGGTAGCTAGGGAGGTATCTGATTCTCAAAGAAAGGGTGGAATCTGTATACTGGGGCAAAGGGTTACTATACGGAGAGTGGATCTCTGAGGGAGGGCTAGAAGGTGAGAGAGAACAGCAGTTGGTAGTGCCTAGAGCCTACCATCTGGCACTTCTAGCCATAGTCCATGATATTCCCTTTTCAGGTCATATGGGCATAAAACCTACAAAGAGGCATATTATGCAGAATTTCTATTGGCGTGGAATTTCCAGAGATGTAACAGGGTACTGCAGGACCTGTGCACAGTGCCAAAGGGTAGGCAAGGCAGTAGACAAGGTGAGAGCTCCTTTGATGCCTTTGTCTGTGATTGAGGAGCCATTTCAGAGGGTAGCTATGGATATTGTGGGTCCTCTGAGTACTCCAGGTTCCACACGAAAAAAAGTATATCCTAGTGGTAGTGGATTATGCTACATGATACCATGAGGTAGTGGGCTTTGTCATCCATTGAGGCAGAGAAGGTGGCAAAAGCTTTGTTAGAGATTTTCAGCAGGGTAGGTTTCCCAAAAGAAATACTGACTGGCAGAGGTGCCAATTTCATGTCAGACCTGCTGGCTTGTAGGTGGAAGTCCTGTGGGATGAAGCACATGGAGACCAACCCTACCATCCCCAGACTAATGGTCTTGTTAAGAGGTTAAACTCTACAATCATGTCCATACTACAGGCATTTGCAGATCAGTTTAAGAGGGAGTGGGAAAAATATTTGCCCCATCTGTTGTTTGCTTACAGAGAAGTTCCCTAGGAATCCACATGTTTTTCACCCTTTGAGTTGCTGTATGGGAATAGGGTGAGGGGACCTCTAGATTTAATTTGAGATGAGTGGGATGTTGAGTGCGAGTCTCACAAGGACTCTGTTGTGGCATACATCCTGAATGTCAGGACAAGGCTCAGGAAACTCATGGGCTTGGCCCAGGAGAACCTGGCAGAAGCCCAACAACAGATAAAGGTGTGGTATGACAGGAATGCTCAAGCTAGAGAGTATGCTGTGGGGCAGCGGGTAATGGTTCTCATTCCTGTTAGACACAAGAAGCTGTAAGCAGCTCGGGAGGGACCCTACAAGGTGGTCAGAAAGGTAAGTGATGTTAACTACATGGTGGAACTGCTAGGCAGAAGGCAGGGGCAGAAATTGTACCATGTTAATAAGATGAAACTTTATCATGATAGGGAGGCCCTTGTGCTGAGCATTTGCAGTGGATTGCAGGAGGAGTCTGAGGGAGAGCTGGGGACTGATCTCCTCAGTGAGGCTCGGGTTGACACCTCAGTGGTGGGTTAACAATGTCCCAGCAGCTATCTCCTACCCAGGTTCGAGAAATCCATGCAGTGTTGCAGTAATTTGTGGACATGTTCACTGCGAAACCAGGGTGCACCCACCTGGGGCAGTACCAAGTAGATACAGGACCCCAAAGGCCTATTAGGCAGGCCCCTTATAGAGTGACTGAGAAAGTCAAGCATACTCTGAGGGAGGAGGTACAGGAGGTGTTGGAACTAGTGGTGATTCAAGAGTACAACAGTCCTTGGGCCTCCCAGTGGTGCTGCTGCCAAAGAAGGATGGTAGCACCAGGTTCTGTGTGGACTACAGGAAATTAAATAGTCACACAAAGTCAGATGCTTACCCCATGCCTAGGATAGATGAAGTCCTAGAGCAGCTGGGTGGGGGCTAAGTATCTTATAACCATTGATCTTACCAAGGGTTACTGGCAGGTGCCCTTGACTCCCAGTGTTAGAGAGAAGTCAGCCTTTGTGACTCCTTTTGTCTTGTATGAGATCACAAAGATGCCCTTTGGGATGAAGAATGCCCCAGTGACTTTCCAGAGGCTAGTAGATTGTATCCTAGCAGGAGCAGGAGGGTTTGCCCTTGCTTACCTAGATGACATTGCCATATACAGCCATTCCAGGCCAGAGCACCTTCAGCATGTCAGGTAGGTGCTGGACAGACCACAGGGGGCAGGGTTGAACATTAAGCAGAGCAAATGTCAGGTGGGTATGTCAGAGGTCTCCTACCTAGGACATAGAGTGAGGAGTGGTAAGATAAGGCCAGAACCTGCCAATGTGGAAGCCATTCAGGCATGGCCTGCACCTGTTACTAAAAAGCAGGTGAGGGCATTCTTAGGGACAGCAGGGTACTAGAGAAAGTTCGCCCCCAGTTATAGTACCATTGCTGCTCCCCTCAAAGACCTGACAAGGAAGAACAGGCCAGATAAGGTAGTGTGGACCACAGCATGTGAGCAGGCATTCCAGATGCTTAAAGAAGCTTTGCGAGGACCCCCAGTGTTAGCCTGTCCAGATTACAGCAAATAATGTGTTGTGCAGGTGGTTTCTTCAAACCATGGGGTGGGGGCTGTACATAGCCAGATTTATTCAGAGGAAGAAATGCACCCAGTGGTTTATCTCAGTCATAGGCTCCAACCCAGGGAGGAATGCTATGCAGTTGTAGAAAAGGAATGTCTAGCCATAGTGTGGGCACTGCACAAACTTCAGCCTTATCTGTATGGAAGGAAGTTCACTGTTATGACAGATCACATCCCCCTAACATGGAAACAGAGCCAGCCAGCAAAATGCCAAGTTGCTAAGTTAGAGCCTAGGATTGCAAGCATATATGTCAGTGCAGCACTGCAGTGGAATTAGCAATGCCAATGCAGATGGGCTCTCAAGGCAGGGGACGGAGTAAGGTATACTCAGAAAGACCTAACACTCTCAAGCAGTGTTTCTCAAGGGTCACTTGAAAAACTAGCTTGAGTTCTCATGGGGGGAGAAATGTGAAGGCTGCCATCCTAGCCAGATAAAATATTATAGATAATTCTATCATTTGCAAATATTAATGTGAGACACAGGCTTGTTGTCTTAAATGGCAAAAAATGCTGTTAGATGTAGAACTGAAAAAAATGTAACAACAGTACACACTGCTGGCAGAAAGCTGACCAAGTAAACCATGTTGCGACCCTTTGATCTAAAGTCGGCTCCAGCCTGGCTAGATGAAGACATTATTTCTATTGTTTTAACCAAGGGTTAAATTGCTAGATTTAAACATGCAAATTTATTTTTATTGCTCTGCTTCCTGACCAGCTGCAAGATAACACAAGGAGATGTTAAGAATGTAAATGTAGTTTCTGTTAGCTTGGGAACCCAGGTAAGTGTGAGGAATGATGTAATGGGAACCAGGAATGTAATTTTAAAAACAGAAATAATCAGAGACTATTATGCATTTTTGTCTTGACCATCCAACTTACAGCACTGTCTTGATTTATAAGTAAGTTTATCTTAGATTTGTGTTTTCTCTTAGAAAAAGCTAGAAACTAGAAATATTAGACTAAGTGTTTTTCTGTGATGTCAGAACTGTACTACTGAATTATTTTAAGCATTTCTCTGTGATCTCTGAACTCTTGACTATCACTGTGTAGTAAGAAGTATTGTCTTGTGTTTTTATTATTTATTATTAAATATTTTAAAACCTTTCAACTGTGGCTGTTTTGTCTAGAGATAATATAAGCTCTCGAGTACATTGCATATTTATAGTGATTACTGTACCAAGTCACTCTAATAAGCCTTGACTGTTTAGTGATTCTACCAATTTGATAATTATATTGCACAGTAATAACTGGACACCCTTTTAATGGCCTTTGAGTAGCTGATAAATATTAGCTGGGTGGTGGCAGTGATTTCTGCTGTATAGTCTGGGTAAAAGGGGCACAGCTGTAGAACCTGTGCCAGCCTTCCCCAGGAGTGTCTTTGTGGTTGTATGAACTCTTATCTCAAAGTGTGTGTGTGTCTGCTACTTGAGCAGGGACAAAAAGCACTGGTTGAACAGAGAGGGTGATGGAGATTTCAGCTTGCCCAGCTGGCTGAGATCTGGACCCTATAGCTGTGCCAGTGGGGAGTCTTATTGGGGACCTGGAGTGCAAGGGAGCGACCAGCCCCAAACTGACTGTGATCTCTGTGTGCTCTTAAGGGAAATTGTGTGTATTGGTTATCCTTTCCTCCTGTATGAGACGCCCCTCACTGGTGATAGTGGTGAGGATTGAGGTTCCTTGATGCTGGGCCAGGGCACGGGCATCACAGGGACAATCATCCCTATAAAGCCAGAAAGTGGCTAGAATAACAGGTTTAGCATAAGCATGAATATAAGGCAGGGTATGAAGCACATAACGCACACCTCCCAACCAGTCAGAGTAAGGAATCTGGACAAAGCCATAAGAGACAATCATTCTTACAAAGCCCAAAAGTTGAAAGAATAACAGGTTCAGCATTAGCATGTATATCCTGAAGGGTACAAAGTAAAAAAACACAACAAATATTTTTTTTCACATATGCAATAAAGCTTAAGCGTAGCTGCGTGGGTATGCTTGTTGCTTAGCTATGCTTTGCCCAGCTGAAACGGCAGGATGGGTTAAAAATCAACAGACATCAAGCATAAGCATAAGTGCAATAGTGTAGTTGTTAGAGTGTATGCCTTGCATATTGTCATTTATGGTTCAGGCCTCACCAAAACCATTTCCATTTTGTGTGTGTAAACATTACAATTTTAATGTATCTGTATATTTATGTAGGAAGTAAGTTATATTTCTCAACAAAAGTAGTGTTTTAGACCCAGATGTGAGGTGTCAGTGTAATAAAGTAGTGAAACCCCCATATAAACACAATTGCCCCATTCAGTATAGTCGCACAAGAATAAATGTAATCAAAGCACATTGGAGTATATCAGGGAAGGTAAATAAATCTATATTATGTAATGACTGATGAAGCAATCCCATACAGGTGGTAGTCCAATAAAATAAAACATAAGCAATGCTAAGCATTGCACAGCTATTCTGTAAGCATTGTGTACATATGAATACTAAATAATGAGTAGCCCAGCTAAGTAGATTTGCCCATTGTTAAGCAATGCTGAACCTGCACTATAAGCACTGCCAACCTTAGCTAAGCAGGTTTGCCTGTAGCTTAGCTTAGTGCAGCATTTTCAAAACTGTCCATTGGCCATATTTAAACCCTGCAGGTGGGAATACAGCTCATAACTGGTTGTAGCTCTCCACTGTAGGCAGTATGGCAGGTGTGGGAGAGGGCATGCGCTTTCAGGTGCAGCGCTGGGGCATACAGGAGTCCAAGGTCATGGTAGTACTCCTGATATAAAACCATGACATGAGACTGCTGCAGGACCAGTACCAGGGCTCCCAATATAAAACAAAATCCTGGGAAAGCCTTGCCCGTGATCTCACCAGTGCCACTGGTATCCCTTGGACTGGTGAACAGGTCCAGCACAACTATGCTGACTTGAAACAGAGGAAGAGGGAGCTCTTGGGACTGTGGGTCCAAGAAGCAAGAGGGAGGGGAGATGTCCCAGCAGTGTGTAATTATTTATAGCAATAACTGTTTACCAAGGTCCAGCCTGTGTATGTGATGTATAGGTATGCATACATTTTTCTCTATTTTAATTAGAGCTCCAGCTGAGTGGGATGTAAACCAAGAAGCCAATGCCAGTAGGTTGCAAAGACTGCGTCGTGAGGCTGGTGAGTAACAATCCTACTTGTAGTAGTTATAGCAAATAAATATAAAGGAGTAAATTGTCATCTGGCAATATAAA